>NC_088202.1:100837505-101162214 GCF_037126465.1 Ornithodoros turicata
AGAACCAATGTATATTTTGACGGTAAATCATGAACCATCGTTTTACGAGGGAGATCGTTATACGCGATATCGCTATCCGCGGGTTTTGCTGTAATACTATATTGTCAGGAGGTGGGGTCTTTTCGCGAACACAAGACATTCTGTTGATTGTGTCCTTAACGAAGTACTGAGGGTAATGATTACTAATGAGGATGTCACTTGACACATTATGTTTAGGGAGTGACTTTTTCGGGCTGAACCCGATTCCGCCCGGTTATTCCCCCCCGAACTGGCCTCCGACCAATTCGGGTTAAACCCGATTTCTCCCCGAATTCCAGTCACTATGAAATCCTCAAGTGACGTTTCCACTGAAGCCAAACAAAGGTCGCCACGTGTAACACATGTAAGAATGGGTCACTTATATGTTCCCAGCATTACACCCATGTGTGTCAACGCTGTCTATGCCTTCAGGGATTACCGCTGGAAGGTCACGATCCCACAAAAAAAAAAAAAAGAGGGAGAGAGAGAGATTAGGAAAGAACTTAATAGACAAGAGGAGAAACAAAAACACCCGATAACAATTATAGCCAGATTTCTCCCCGAATTACAGATTTAAAGATAGCGCCCGATTTTTACCCCCCGAATCTGAGAAAGGCATTTAACCTGAAAAAGTCAATCCCTAATTATGTTCTGTGTGCTTGGCTTTGTCAGTACTGCATGCAGACAATTCTGAAGGGACCATACTGCTGCTCGTTCTTGTTCAGCTGTGTGATAAGAATAAAAGTTATAGTCGTGTTCAACTGAAGAAGGAAAAGAAATCTAGTCAGTCAGCTCTCAAAATATTAAATCGCTGCAGCTAGGATGGCTGGATGCCGAGAGGTCACTCTCTCCCTGTGCCACATAATGTCATCCGTCATAACTCACTCTGCTTTCGTATTTGCTGTAAAGACTGGCCACATAACACTATATGCTGCAGCAAAAAGTGCGCTCTCCTACTGATGGAGCATGGTGGCGCTGCAGTATTCATCCTGGCACACTGTTGCGTGTCCTCATCTCCAACGGCGTACGTAGCTGATGGACAACATTTCTTTTCCCTCTTAAGTTGAACACCACTATAGGATCAATCCAGTGTCACATGGTTTGCGGTAGACAGACGTGTCTACACGTCCGGAGTTATTACGAGTCAATAAAACATCTAGGAAAGGGGGCTTGCAATTGCTCGCTTTATCTATTTTCCTATAGTCCTACAGTCTCTTTCATAGGTGCCCCAACCTCAAATTCCTAGTGGAACTGCTCAGTCTTGTCATGTACAAAAACGGACATTCTGTGAAAAACTAGTCAGTTCTGTTCCGCAGTACATTCTGCAGTACGTAACGTTGTGATTGAGCATGATGAAATAATGGTATCTTTCTATGTTTTCTCTTTTCACGAATGCACCTGTCTGTCTTGCTGCCGACATCGCCAGGTATCGTCTATCTTTGGACGATAACCTGGCTGACCGCTCTGCTTTGTCAGTGGATAAAATCTGCTCCCTGCTTTCATTTTGCCTAACGGAAACATGTTTTAAATTCAACGACCATGTATACAAGCAAACAGAAGGGTGTCCTATTGTAAGTCCGGTTTCAGTTGTGACTGCTAACTTTGTCATGGAATACATCGAACAGCAGGTTTTTAATTCTGACAGTGTCATGATCACATTTTAGCAGGGCTGTGCGAATACCAAAATTTGGAATGCGAATAGTTTTCGAATAATTTAAACTCACTGCGTATATTTTCCGAATAGTTGAAATTCACTGTGAGTCGAATACGAATACTGAGGCTAGGAATTCGAATAATTCCGAGTAGTACAGTGCAAGAGTTCTTCTATACAGCTGTTCTTTATTCATCAAATTGTACAGCTTGCAATAAATGTATCAAGGTAACATATCAAGTACACCTTTGTAAACACTAGTGTTACGCTATGACCTGTAGTGGCTAGAGGTTGTCATGGAGGAACATTAGCTGCCTCACATCCAGCTACTGAAAAGGCCCTTTCACTTGAGGCTGATGTGGCAGGGATGCTAAGGTACTTTCGGGTCAATTTTGCTACAGAAGGAAATCTGTGCTGACCAACTTCTTCCCACCACTTACATGGATCAGTGCTCCCGTTTATTGTCCCTTCAGCCATATATGAGCCACTTTTTGCACTGTCAATTGCCAACTGCAGAGAGTGAGCAAAGCATGCTCTTTCAGTCCACAGTAACCCGCGAGCAGCCGCTCTAAAGTTTCTAGCATTGTCGGTCACAATAAAAATGGGGAACTCATCCAGCGGTATCTTCCAGCCATCTACAGTGTCTTGGAGGGTGGACGCTATTTGAGCTGCCGTGTGCCGTCCGGAAAAACTAACTGTATCCAGGTTGTATCTCTTAACTTTGAAGTCCTCACCAACAAAGTGACACGTGAGGCTGGTGTAAGAGTTGTTGCTGCATGACGTCCACATATCGGAAGTGAATGACATCGCCTCCAGCCCATGTTGCGAAGCAATTTCCAGTTCCCTTTGTACCATACTTCTTGTGTCATGGTACCATCTTGGCACAAGGGACCTCGAAAGCGTTGTCCTCGAAGGAGGGTGGTAGTCAGGCAATGCTTCGGCTCACAGCTCTTTAAAGCCGCGGTCTTTGACGATGCTGTACGGTTGAAAGCCTAAAGCAACCATTCGCGCGATTTTCATGTCTAGAGCTTCTTTCCGTGCACGTGGCAGAACTCCTTTTCTTACGAAATGGTCAAGTTTCCCCTGTCCTTTCTTCGATTCATTCAACTTTCGAAACTCCCCGTAGAGAGCCACGTGCCGCTTCAGGTGGTTGACGAGGGTGGTCGTGGTTCCAGTAGGGGTCTTGATGCGTGAAGAACACTTGTTGCATATTGCGACGGTCACAGACTCTCGCCAAAAGTACTCCCACACGGCGCTTCTATTCGCTCTATAGTGTGCCTTATTGTCGTCGCCAACTTGTGCTGCGTCGACATCCATCGTCCGCCTCCTTCCACGTGCTCTCGGGTACAGCCGGCAGGGTTAACAGACGTCAAAGCCGTAGCCCGCCGAGTGAAGGCCAGAAAGTAGCCAAAAAACAGCCATGTCAGATAATTTGAATATAGCCAAAATAGCTAAACACCTTACGGTCAATTTATTGGTGTATTTATATTAGGTGCGGTCGCAGGGCAGTCTTGCATGCCTTGCAGAAAGCAGAGCTCGATGTTGATGAGGCGGCAAGCCATCCTGCAGGAATACCGAGAGGGATGCCCGTGTAGCGAAGGCAAAATTGGCTGCAGGTCTCAAAAGCCCATACGTAACATAGCAAAACCACTGTGGCATATCAGAATGGTATCAGTTTAATTTACCTTTAAAGTCTGCATCTTCCTCCCATTCCTTTCTGTATCGCCGTGGGTACTTTCCGCACTTCCCCATTACAAATTGGCCACTTGCCGGTGTCCGAAACGTGAGTGCTAAGAAAAAGATGAGGGCAGCTGTCCACATGCTTCAGTCTTGTAGTAATGCCAGCACCAATAGTGATGCACGCGCGCGCGTAGTTTTTATTTTATTTTTCTTCTTTTTATTCTTGTGTTTTGCACACGTATATCTTCCAGAAAGAGCGAGGGGCTGCTCCAGGCTTCAGAAGATATTGGCCACACACCGTACGCTGATCATAACGTGTATTTGGTCTTTTGAGTTTGTTGCCTTTCTGGTACGTTAAGGTACTCTTTAAAGTACTTTAGTATTGCCAGTAAGTGAAACGTGTGTTCTGAATGTGGCCATACAAATGAAAAATAAACTTGGAATATAACTTGGTTGGGACCCTTTCTTTCTGTATCTCTCTACGAAATGTGACCTTCAGCAGACAGCAGCTTTGTGGAAACAGAAAAACGCACACTATGCCCGGAAAATATTGAAATAGCCCCAAAATAGCCAAATAGCCAAGCTTGAAAATTTCCCGCCAGACCCAACGAAAAGTAGCCAAATTTGGCGGTTTATAGCCAAATCTGGCACCCCTGACAGCCGGAGAAAACAGGAAACCAGGAAACTCCCTAGCACGTGACTACTAGCCGGCAGGCGCGCAAGTCCGACTTGGGTTGCATTAGCTCGGCTCGGCTCGGTACTTGACCCCAATGGCTGCGTGTTATGTTTCTTGCACATTTCTCGGATTCTTGATTTTTGCATTGTTTTTTTTCCTTCTTTTTTTTGCATGCTGGTATTCGAAAAATATTCAGACTTTCGAGTAATGCATTTTATATGCGAATAACAACCGAATAGCACCAACTTTATATTCGAATATTCGCACAGCCCTGCATTTCAGTATAAGTGTATGTGGATGACACCTTCTCTATTTTAAAATGCGTGGATGTCACCTCATTTCATGAATTTCTTAACAGCCTTCACTCTAACATACCGTTTACAATGGAAAAGGAGAGCGGTTGCAAACTCTCTTTTCTAGATGTTTTATGGGCTCGTAATAACTCCGGACTCTACCCCAAACCATGTGACACTGGATTGATCCTAGAATTTTATTCTTATCACACACCTGAACACAAACGAGCAGCAGTATGGTCTAGAGCTGAGCGAATCGCAAAATTTTCATTGCAAATAGTTTCCGTATATTTCACTTACACTAGCTGTGAATCGAATCCGAATGATTTCTTCAGATAGCGAACAGAATTCCAATAACCAGAAAAGGCCCAATTTGAATAATTTTGAATACCTCATGGTGAAATATTTTGTGGTGTTATGCACACTAGATGATGTCTGCTCCAAACATGTGAGCCTTTTCAACATGTCGTGAGAAAAGGGTCCCTCTGTGTTGTGTATGGTAGAATGCATTAGTGTGATAAACTGCATTGAGAGTTAGTCAACATGTTCCATGCAGCCTGCTTTGTGTGCATCTCCTCATTTCTGTGTTTTCATTGTGAATTTCCTGTACTTTTCTTAGAAACTGCGCATATTTCTGTCTATTACTGAAGATAACTCTCAAAGTTGGAAGTACATTTACTGGAACCTGCAACGCCCAGATCCCACAATATTTGGAGTCTTTAATAACACTAGTGTCTTTAGTGTCACTAGTGTCTTCTAAACAGTGTAAAACGGGATTCACCTAACGCTCGAGAGTAATGAGGTGAAGCCTACTTCCACAATGGAGCCGCACACTAAAAGAACAATGGCAGTAACGTGAAGTAAGCTTCACCTAACCCTTGGATGTAATGAGGCGAAGGCCACTTGCAGAATGGCGATAACGATACCTCGCTTCAGTACTATTGGTGCCGAGAAGTTTGGGAGTCGCCCCCTGGTGTTCACTAAACTAACCGTATCGTGGGGATATTCGCGGGCAGTATTCGCACATTGCATTGCACGTGTAAGATGCTGTCCAGCGTTGATCTTTCCTGATAATCCATGACGAAAACGACATATACTGTTCCAAGACATATGTGTTCCAAGTAAGTCGCATTTTCATTCCATATGACAGTTTCTACTGTAAGTAACAGAAACGAAACCGAAACGAGGATCCCCACCAAGAAGCGGCACAGTGGCGCCCCTAGTGAGGGTCGCGCCACCAATTCGAAAACTATTCGAAAAATTCGAATGCTGAAAATAGCAGAAGGGCAAGGGAACAGACGAGCTGGTAGATGGCTGAAAATTGGTTGTGAATAGCATTCAAATAGCATCAGGTATTCGTTTCATATTCGAAATTTCGAATATTTGCACAGCTCTAGTACGGTTCCTTCACAACATTCTGCATGCAATTTCCGGTACTGACGAAGCCAAGCTGACGGAACATAAAGTGTCGAGTGACATCATCACTAGTAATCATTACCCTCAGTACCTTGTTGAGGACACAATCAATAGGATGTCTCATGTTTGTGAAAAGACCCCACCTCCTGACTATACCATAGGCCCAAGGTCTATCTGAATCTGTACGAAGGGTTCTGAAGCCACTTGGCATTTGCATTATGTTTAAACCAAGTCGTACATTATACCAGATATTATGCCATCCCAAGGACCCCGTGCCCCACATGATTCACTCTGGTGTTGTGTACAGACCACAATGTGAACAATGCGACACATGCTACGTGGGTGCAACCGGGCATAAGAAGGCTACCTGTCTGAAGGAACACCAACAACAGATTGCAAAGCGGAGCATTGGTAGAACACTTACTAAAAACAGGACGTTCCTTCAACTTTCAATTCGACTACAGTCATGTCTCTATTATCCGGACACCTCGTGAGTCATCCCTTTTCGTCCGGATAACGAATTTCCGGATAACCGGACCAAGCAAACTCCCAGGGAAACCCGAAAAATTTGGGAGACCTCTTTATAGCCCCCGAAAAGAAAACAAGGAAAAGATTGTTACCTTAAATGTCTCAGAAAGTTTGTCCCGTGCACATGTTTTTGTCTTTTTGCAAATGCCTTTGGCATAGGCCAAAGACGGGGATGCTTTCAGACGACCTGGGCAGACGTTCACATGTGGATTTCTTGCGCCCAGTGGGTACAGGGCACCTCTTCCGCTTATCGTCTACCATCTCTATCTTGCGCTCGCATACACCAAAAGGGAGTGACCTTTGAGGAAAGGGGAGTCAAGCAGTACAAGATGACCCCATGAGATGTGATGCTTTTCCGGAATAATGCCAACACACAACATGCCACTGAGAGGGGACGTTGACACTTTTCCGGATAAGCGAATCGTAATGACCTAGGTCCTGGAAGATTGTTCCCCGTACTTGCTGTCCGGATACGGATAACGAATTCTGGATAACCGAGACAAAATCCAATGGTAGCAGTTTCGTTCCCGGTAATGTAGTCTGGATAACGAGTTTTCCGGATATCTGAACTCCGGATAAGTGAGACATGACTGTACCTTGGCATGCGAACATAGATGGGTGGGTAAGGAGCTTTACTGAACCTTGTCACATTTTTGCCAAAGATAACGCATGAAACAGCAACAAGGTGCCTCTCCCTGAGTGTTACAAAGAAATTTTGAAGCTTTAAAGGCGAGTCTTGGGTAGTATGCTGACTGTTTGTTTTGTTTTGTTTTGTTTGTTTGATGATGATGATGGTGGTGATGGTGATGATGATGATGATGATGATGCCTGTATGGATGTCACAGTAAAGCTGTTAGTTTTGTTACGTTAAGCCAGTGTTGTGCTTCAATTATTCATGATGTCTCTTGGCTTGTGGTCTATCTATCTTCAGTGTTTATAGTGTCTAGTAGATGTGGCCACTTCTCTATATGTGCCCTGGAGGATGCGCAGCGTAGCTCGCTAACCGTCGATCACCGGTGATCAAAGTTGTATGGGTGCGGTAAGGAAAGAGTTAAGACATAGCCTCCTGACACGCAATGGTGCTGGTGTGAGTCCCATGACAGGTGCCTTTTCATAGAGTACTGTTCTTTTATGCCACTGCATAAATCGCAGTACACCTGGAGTTATTTTCACGGTAGTGTTTTTAAAGCATTTTACTATGTCACACCCGTTGTAATTATGTGTTTGAAAATAATTCTCATTGCAGGTTTATTACCCGCTTGTATTACTACCCAAGGAAAGTGATGTACGCTGCCACTCTGGCTCTCTTCGAGAGGCAGGTGTTCCCGTCTTACTACTTCTTCTTTGATGTCCTCCTCACGGTTCTCCTTCTTATGAACTTCTACTGGTTTGTTGTGAGTATTGCTAGTGACCTACTTTTTTGAGGCAATAACTTAAGTTTGTGATGCTGCTGCATTTGAGCCCACTTGTAATGGTCCAACGTACACGCTTGCTTGTTGTGAACAGAGACAGCAAAGCATTGCACTTTCAGAACTGTCAAAAATGTGAGACAGACAGATAAGCTGCAAGAAGAATTGCTGTGACAACTACTGTCTGTGTACGATCCTAATACAGTACAATCCTGTTATTTTGAAATCTCTTAATTCGTACTTCGGGATTATTTGAAGTGACGCTTGGGTCTCGGCAAAGCCATGTGTTTCGATGAGGGGAAAGCACCTGGTAACTCTGAACTGCGGCACTGGCGAGACAAAACACTGGAACCACCACGAGGCAAAGCAAGGCGAAACACCGGCGCCGGCAAGATTGCAGTGCTGTGTATGTCTCCTGACTACCGTAATTTCACGTGTATTAGCCGCGGCTTATGCGCAATTTTTTTTTTCCTCGTGGGCGCTCTGCGGCTTATCTCCTGACTATTTTTACCTGGCATTTTCCCCATACGCCGGTTTTAATGAAAAGGCGGACACTTTCTCAACAGCTTTTTCGTGAAATACAAGCATAAAGGACTGGACTTCCGGCGCGTTTTATAATAATATGATAGCTGTTTTTCTCAATAGTTCAGTGTGTATTTTTACATACCTTTCGTGCTTTTTCATGTTTTGCTTCTAACTTGCGCTGCTCGGCTGCACCCTCATGTGCAGTGCGGGTTCGCAGTTTTACCCGCACAACCTGCGGGTGTGAGTGCGGGTAGTTCTATCGAAACTTGTGCGGGTATGGGTGCGGAATGAGAGACCTTGTCTGCAGGAGCGGTGTGGGTGTGGATCAAGATTTAAATACCCGCGCAGACCTCTAGTCATGACTATGATCGTCATGTGCCATAGCTACAGAAAGAAATTGAGCATGGAAATTCTGCATTCTCATGAGGGGTTTTATCATGCATTCAGAATTTTGAGTGTGCCAAATGCGCAGTCAGACTAGCTCGATAATATTGACAGAAAAAGTTAATGGCAGAAAATTTTCTTTCGGGCTGCCTTTGATGCTTTAAACTTGACAAAATTGGGTGGAAGCCTACCATGTCGATCCTAAGATGTATATTTGAATGTCAGTGAGGAATGCGACCTCAAAAAATCCCTCTTGCTTAAGTTCTCTAGTTCCTACTCGTGCACAACCCATTCCAGTAATATGTTGTCTTTCATCATGTAAGCCCCAGCTTATGGAATGTTTTCTCTCTCAACAGCTGATTGTGCTGTTTGCGATACGAGTGCTGATAGGTGACATAAAAGAACTGGATGACACACGAGAATATGATGTTGCTGCAAAGCTGGACTGTAGCAAGAAGAAGAATGGAGCCATCAAAGGCAAAAATGCCTTGAATACAGTGTGAGTTTCTGTTTGAAAAATGCAGTTATTCTTCATCATATCAGATATGACAAACCCACCTGGTTGCTGCACTTTTGACGTCTCGTATAAGCATGTAAAGTTTTCAGTTTCTACATATTGGAACTTAAAGGAGTACAGAGGGGCTTCCAAAAATTTCTCGTCCAAAAAAGACGTCTGATGAAAGTGTGTGTATCATTTTACTGAATGGCGCTAAAGGTTTTGATGTGTGCAATTTGTTTCCCAGAAAAAACTCATAAACATGGGTCCGCGCCTTCACCCTTAACTAGCTACTTCAGGTATTACGAGGAGGAGAAGGTATGATGCCACGTCCCCGATGACGTTATAAGGAGAACTCGTTCTGGTTCGCCGGTCAGCGGGGGTCAGCGCCTTGTCTCTTTGCCGCCGTAAACCAGTTTTGCCAGTTCTATCAGAGAATTGGGGATAGAAGGAGCGGCCGAATCATTACCGAGCCCGGAGAAAGGCTTTTTCGGAGCCCCGAACAGCCGAGTAGCAGACGACAGAGGGGTAGCAGACATTTTTCTAGACCAGTCAGCGAGCGCTCTCCTTATAGTGTCAGCGCGAGGCTCCAGGCAGATCACAGGCTCACTGCTCTTCACCGCCGTTGCGCACGGTCGCTTTTTGCGGCGTACTTTAAATTCAATTTCTGCGATAATTATGACACTGTGGTGTGAATTACTTCACATGGTGCATCTTACTGGCATACCTAACAGTTTTATAGGAAGAAAACAGGGTGTTATAAATAGGGCCTGACTTTTTAGGGTTAAACCCGTATCCGCCCGATATTTACCCCCCGAACGAAATCTGTAAAATTCGGGTTTAACCCGAATCTACCCGAAAACATCCGGGTCGCGTGGCACACTCATAAGCGTGCATTAAAATAAAGTTTGATAACATTGCTAAACATTAGTTCCATGTTAAGACAAATTTTTATTAAACAAAAAAAAATCACCCGAATACACCCGAATTCCTGACGACAGAATATGCCGTAACGGGATTTAGCCCGAATTTTCAAATAAAAAATATCACCCGATATTTACCCCCCGAATTTGGCCAAAAATAAAACCCGAAAAAGTCAGGCCCTAGTTATAAATGACTTTTGTGCTGCTTTAAAACTAAGGTTTCTGACGTGCAGTTTTACAAGTGAGGGCGAGAAAACAAAAATTCTCGGTATGTCTAGACTAACAAAAAATGTGAATGAGAGCTTGCCTTTTATGGGCACATCTTTCTTGCATTGCATTTATAAGACTTCATTGAAGAGACTTCTGCTGGTCTTCAATCAGACTTCCGAGCAGTTTCTTGCACGTGTAGTGACGGCTTATTCTGTCACAGGGGTATCGCAACCTTTTTGGCCAGCTATCCTGAGAGCCTATCCTGAGATACACCTTAATCACTCACCATGAGAAATTTCTGTCCAATCTTGAGTATTTTTGGCTTATAAGAAAGTAAATCCAACGTTGTCATTGCAATAGTAACAAAGTAAAAGGTGAAATAACGATGTCGCTTTACTGTGTAACAATATGTTACACATTTTTCGTATTGCACGGGATCAGGTGCTCATATAGTAGATGTCTGTTAACTTGAGGCCAGTTAATTTGGTTTTTTCGTGTATTTCAATTGCATTCGAAGGTTCTGGTGAGCTCCATACATTTTTATGGACCGAAAGCTAGTTAACTCTAGTGTAGAAGCAAGTCGCCACCCAGCTGCTCAACCTGAGCGTTAACCTGAGTGCATAAACATTGTTGTCAGCGTAAACTTGGTCAGGGGCATATTGTGCCCATGGGCCAGGGCTCCTACATTGTGTATTGTCATTCAGCCAAGTGACAAATCCCAAAGGCTCTTAATGACTGTTTGAAAAATGTGTGTAATGGCTTGTGAAGCCGAGGGCCCACGGAATGCAGACTTCATGCCTCAAGCGCTCGAGTTTAAACTAAGCCTAACGAAAAAATAGACAAACAAATAAATAAAATAAATACGGAAAAGCTGAAATCTTATATCTCCTGCAGGGCTTCTTCCATTGAGCAGAATGGAAATGGATGGCAGAATGGAACCGTCGTGCATCACAAGACCACTCACAAGGAAGTGGGAACACTAAGGGAGCGCCTTGTGCATGCCTGAAGCTCATCATCATCTGCTGTCTCCGCTGCTGCTGCTGCTGCTGCTGCTAGTCACGGTAACTGTTGCCGTGGTAACTGTCCCGTGGTTGCACTTTGCCTGAAACGTGCATACTGTGCTTCAGATGCTCCAGGTCGTCAGCTGGACAATATCTGCTTCTTCTTTGGCTTCCAATAGTTGCACACTCAGTGCCCTTTGTGCATTATTCTGATGCACAGATCACCCTACAGCAAGGTGTGTGTGTGTGTGTTCCTTTTCATTGTAGCTTCATGGCAAGACAGTGTTGAAAAGCAAATTGCTATCATTGATAATGGAGGAAAATCACTTGAAATAGTCTGTGGGGACACTGGGTTTCGAGGTTAGTGTGAAAAACTCTTCTCTCTGAAACATGGTAGTATAAACTATTTTAAAAAGAATATGGATGTACCATTCAAAATGTACAGAACACATTTGAGTCTGCAAGCTTGAGTGTGTGATTAGAAACAATCATGTGCAGAGCCTCTCGAACTTCCTGAAAAAAAAAAAAATAAATAAAAAATGGTTTCCATGGAAGCTGAGCAAAGTAGCAAACATTTGCCTACAGTATGTAGGCTCAAAGTCGAGTAGCAAAATTGACTTTATCCACAGGGTTATTAATGCAGGAAATAGGACCAAAACCTTTAACCTTTGGCACAGTTTCTGAAAACTCGTTGGTTGATATCAGTAGTAGCAAGGCCTTTTGGTTCTTAACGTTTCTTATGTTATGTGAATTTTTAACGTTGTAGTGTGTGCATGTCATTGGGTGGTTCAATCAGGGTGGATGGGGCAGAGATGAAGTATTGGGGTTTTGGAAATGCTAGAAAAAGCTTAAATGGAAATCTTTATGGGAGGAAGGTGGTGTGCTCCTATGTCTTTGTCTGGACCTGCCTGTGGCACATGTATGGTAGTTGTCATGGAGACAGCATCATACCATGGCCACAAAAACATTTACTATTTGACTCCTTTTTATACCATGTGGTCTGTAGTGATGGTTGTATTAAGCAAATATGTTTGCAAGGGTGTCATCGCTTGAAATATTGCAAAATGTGGCATCAGCCAACCAAGAGTTATGGCATGTATTCTTGAGCAGCGAGTCACAACATAACACCTTTTATTAGTCACTGATGTAAGATGATGCAGTTTGTCTGTGTATAAAGTGAAATTCCATACAGTGATCAATTTACGTGTCAGCGTTTTAGCAACTCTGTGAATTACACTACCATTTACCCCCGCAACGAAACTACTACACTGGTGGTCCCGGCAGCATCAAAGTCCAATAATAATGCTATCGTGTATCTCTTAAGTATTTCAAAACCTAGTGCAGATTGCTGAGAAACCATTACCACTACTGCATTTTTATTGTCGTCTCCATGCTGAGCACGTTGATACACATAAGAAGTGACAGAGTTAATTCAGAAGCACTGCAAGATTGGAATGTTGCAGTTGTCCAAAAAGCCAGGCAACGGAGAGTCCCGCTGCTGTCTGGCCTTTTCGACGACTGGCATACCGTAATTTCATGTGTATAAGCCGCACCGCAGATAATCCGCAGGACCCGTTTTTAGGAACGTTTGGAAACTTTTCAGGCAGATAAGCCACATTCACAAATAAGCCGCGACTAATTTGTGCGACAAAGGAGGCCATAGAGAAGACCTGTGGTCCATACTCCGAGGTCTGCACGGTGTACAACAAAGGAGATCAGTTCTAGTGTTCTACCAAGAAAGGATTGTGCCCTTGTTGTGGGTTTTTCATGCATCAACGGGTCAGTGGCCTTCCAGAAGACAGGAATCACTGTCACCACTTTCGTTAAATCTTCTTGTGAGAAGGCACCTGGAAGGTCAGTCTACTCGAATGTGGATGTGCCCCTGTTACGCATTGTTCGTGCATTGGTAGGGCGGTGCTGTTCCAGAGACACTGTCGGCCCTTTGGTTGAAACCGGCATATGGGGAAAATACTGTGGAAAAATAGTCATCAGATAAGCTGCAGAGCATCCGTGAGAGAAAATCTGCGCATAAGCTGCGGCTAATACGCGTGAAATTACGATACTTCGGTCTTTCAGTGTCCGTAGGCATTGGAGGAATTGTGTTGTCTGCTTGTGTGCCAGCCTCAGCTCTGTTACCTACCATAACCTTAAAGTGTCCTGCGTAAAAAATTGTTGCTCAGTGTATGCAATGCGAGATTAAATGCTGATGGAAGCGTCTATCCAGTGTAACTTGCAAAATCTTCAAGGTTTGCATGATGCTCCAGCTGCTTGAACTGCTGCAAACATAGCTGCTTTCATTCGTGCTTGGCAATCAGCTTTGTGCCGTTTAAGACGTGCACAAGCATATGTGTACTGGAATGTGCGAACCTGCCTGTTTTATGTGTCTGTATTAGTACACCATATGTGGACGTCCTTATTGCAGTCATGTTTCAGGAGAGAGGATGTGGCAGTTTCATGGCAATAAGAGTAAAGTTCAAGAGCTGTGCTTCTAATAACACTAATAGCATTAATTCAGTTTTTTTTTTTTTGCTCATGAGTAAGTCTACAAGTCTGTCCTCTATATGGTATTTATTCAGCAGGTGTCTAAAAATTCTGATGGTATGCATTGGAATCCTTTTTGTTGCATCCCATTAACGTGAAAACCTGACTGACATAAGATGACGCTCTTCAGTTGAGGAACCCCTTCTAGTTGGTGTAGTGCCATTATGTAAGGCAGCTTCAAAAGTCGACAAAAAAAAAAAAAGAAAATGAGAAAAAGTGTGCGAAGGAGCAAGTCATTTAGAAATTTAAAATGCTTGGCAAAAAAAACTTTTCCTACCAAACTGAGGGACAAAACAAAAGGCTGTTGTTTGCCCTTTAGAGGAGGATGTATTGAGAAAGAGAGATTACCTGTTCCTGTTTGCTGATATCACACTGTGCAGGTCGCTGCACACTGTAATTTATACAAAGTCAAGTAAGTTGTGTACTGTAACCATTTATTTCTTGACCAAGACTATCCTGTGTTATGCCATAAACCTGCAGGCATGCATAAAAACAGACACCTCTGTTGCAAACGCTTGGGTGGCACCACGGGGCAGAAGTGCAGCAGCAACGAAGTTTAATTCACAAGACGAAGAGAAAGGGATCTTCGTAGGAAGAAAAAACAACAAAAAAAGAAACAACAAATTATGCAACACTTAGTGAATATGTGATTGCATGCAATCAGTACACTCGCTATGCTGACTGTGCATTACGTCACTCAGATATCGATAAGCTGAGATATTGATATTTGTTTTAAGTGTAGCCATCTTGAAATAGTTTCAGAGTTTCCAGAGAGATGTGCAGTTGTAATATACCAAATGTACATTTTGTGAAATCAAGTTTCTTTGTTTATTGCATTTGTAAACAGTGTTCTCTATATACACACACACACACACCCTAGGGCAGGTTGCCAGTGCCGGAATTTTCAAATTAAAGTGGTTTCAAAAATAGCATAATTGAAAAGAATCGCATACTTTCACCATTTGTTGACAAAACATGTTGTGCAGAACTCCCTGCATCATTCCTCATGGAATGAACCATAATGCCATGGCACATAAAAAGATTAGGACACTAATTAACACTTGTATGCAAGTTAGATCCTTAGTGGAACTTACTGCACAAAATTATCAGAAGGAAAATGTTGGTACTACAGATGCTAGAACTTTGAGATGTATTGCCTTGGCTTTGAGATATGGCAACTAGGCTCTTTGGGGATAATATTGCTTGTACACTTGTTTAACTGGAGAAGGGCATATTTAATTTTTTTCTTCTATGTGTTGAACCTAATTTTTTACTCAAGTATACTCAAAATCAATCAGGTGGCCGCATCTTTGTAGGCAGTCTTGTTGGGCCACATGCATGTGTGTTGGAATAATGCTGGAGAGGTGAAGCAGATGCATGATGTGGAAGGAACAAATGACCAATTCATTTTCTGCTTCTTTTGATGTGATTTCTGAATGTTCTGAGAATAGAACTTTAACACAGCAGGTTATTGTATTTCAAGCTTTTATATCCCTGCATTTAGACACATTAGGAAATTTATAATACATTTCGGTTACTTTGACCAACATTTTCTATTTTTAGAAGTTTTATCTCAATTAGTGTTGATTAGTATGCTTTGTTGGTTAGCCTTCTAACTTTTTGTGTTTATATGACACGGGTTGTACCCCAAGGATCATCAACAAAATGTTTGAATGCATATCACTTTTTCCTAGATATAACAACATTAAATTACTTTTAGTTTCCAACTGTTTGCAGCTTGCTTTTTGGAATTTATTCCCTTTGTCAGTTGAACAATGTAACCAAATGAGACATGATCTTGGCAATGCTTCAGAAGGGCACAGAAAGCACTATTGCACTTGGTTAAAATTGTCTCCTGTAAGATGTGCACTTAAATGATGAGAGTTGTGGGTTGATTGAAAGCTGTGAAAGCTACGTCAGTATTAAGACATCCTTCCCAGGGCTTCTTCCTCTTGACAGGTCTCTTTTAGTGATATAGACTAAACTTATTTGCTTTTTTCTTTTGGGCACAGAATACACTGAGTGCCTCATCAGTGGACTTTTATAGGACAGGCATGTTGCAATTGAAATAAATCTACACTGGCAAATAAGCATGGAACCATACCTTATGGACTCTTATGGACCACATTACTAGAGAACTAGATGAAGAATTCATGTTATACAGTGACAGTATTTCCAACCAGAGAGCAACAATAATATATGCTTTAGTTAGCCTGCATGCAAAGATGCCTGGAAATGACTGCATGGGCTGTAGTGTTTTGTGCTTGAGTATGTCAGCGTGATTGTGACATATTGCAATGCTTTAGATTCTGTATGGTGCACATTTGCCTGTTGGTGAATAACTAATTTTTTTTTCAATATTTATTTGATAACATCCTATTTTGTAACAGTTCAACACATTTGTTAGATATGGTGCCGATGGAGTAACTTGGTTCCGTAAGAGCCAAGAGTGACAAGAACAGTTGTGTCCGCTTCTTTCGAGGCCAGACATATGGCCAGAAATTCGAACAATGCTCCCCTAATGATGCAACACTTATTTTCTCAAGCTCAATAAAGTCCTCACTAAAAGTAATCAAGTATGATATAAACTCTGAGCAAAGTCCTCCCTTTTTTTCCTCTGATGGAAGAGATATCTTGATGCAGAGCATATTTCTTTGTGTTTCTGATGTACTTTTTGTTTTCTGGTTATGGTATATCAAGAATCTCTGCATGTTTTATATTTTTAATATCATACTTAATTAAAGGATGTGTGACTTAAAACTGGCATTTATAAAATCTGCTTCATGATTTTATGTCACATAAGACAGGGGTCCTACTGACCTTGTGGATTCCTATTTTGATATATTTTGAAACCTTTCATATGTGATGCTAATTGGTAGTGGAACCATAGTTTTGACTCAGTAGTTCTTGCATCAAAAAGGCTGCATTTAAAGATAAAAATTGTAATGTTTATCCATACAAATATCCCATAAACCTTAAGACATTGATGAAGAACTTCGTTGTATGTTATCACACCATTGTGAGCACTGTCACTGTAAACTTCTATACATGTGTGCATGAATAATATGGAAAAATTTTGTCTTTCACATTGTACACATTTTTATCTGGTCGTCGCATGTGGGGCTTATGAAATACTGAATTTTTGTAGTCTCAATAATTCATTTCAAGTCTATTAAATTACTGTGCTTGTACCGCCCTTTTATTCACTATATCTATTATGTGAACCTTTTTGGGTTGTCGATGAAACAAAAATGTTTGCACTTTTTCCAAAATTACAAAGATTTTGCACATCTGACTCTCAAAAATTCTGATTTTATCTGTTTGTCAAGGATATTTTTGTGACAGAGAATGTACCCTTGTGAGGATCACTCGCTAGCTATATCTAGCTATATTTGGGCCATCATATCGTGAACTGATGCATATGTGACAGAAGAGGGCAAAAAATTGAAACCCATTGGAGTAAGGTCGAGAGAGACCAAAAAAGAAAATCTCAACAATGTCAAAATATATATATATATATATATATATAATGAAGGGAAAAAAAGCTTATAATACACTGGCTTGCACTGTGGCATTGAGGAGTGCTCAGTCACCCTCCCAGGTGCATATCGCTCGCTGAGTGACCCCAGGTTTGCCAATTCCGAACGATGCGCAGCTACCCAGAGCTGACGAGCCGCAAACACGGCGAAACACGTGTTCTCTGGTGCTGTCGCATCGTTCCATGAGTATCTGTTTCTCTGCGTGCAGCCATAGAAGCCACCTTAATCTGTAATTTTGAATTTCAAACACGTCTAGTGTCATTTACTTGTTTCTTTAATGGCTTTTTTCCCCAGATTATATATATATATATATATATATATGACAACAATATATATATATATATATTGACATTGTTGAGATTTTCGCAATATATCTTATCTTATATCTCTTGAATATATATATGGATGTTCAAAAGTGTTTGGAACAGATACTACTCGCACAAATTTGTTACTTGAACCACCATTTGGCATCACACACTATAGGCTTCCAAATATACACATAGAATGAAACTCCACAAGGTGTATAGCACATATTTGCATGATCTGAAATGAAATTGCTCAGTTATAGCATAGTATGAGTTGAATTAATTGGAAAAGTCAAAACTAAATATTGTTCAATTGAGTAATACTAGTATGTTGCACCCCCTCTCTAACAAAATAAGATGTCACTGTTCATATTCCATCACGCATTCAAGCAGTACGTGCAGTGTTGAATTCCCTATAGGCTTCTGTGGCATTGGGTTCTACGCATAACTTGCTCTCCACCACCAGTAGGACTTAGGAGTTACTTAAAGGTTTTGTTTGGAATGGGCTTAAATTGTTTTAGCAGCCCAACATGTGCAAAGACAGAGAATGGAGCTTGTGGTTTATCGAAAAAACTACAGGGATTTATTCCGCCTTTGAGATGTCTCTGACTGCGAGCACTCAATCGAGCTTAACAGTTTCGTACACCTGTGGGTGAGCTTGCGTAGTTCTTACAGCATTTTGAAAGAGTTTACACGTTTTTGTAACCAGAGTTCGGAAGTCTAGAATTGGCGTAACTAGTGTACCACGTGTTCTCTGCGTGGTACTTCTGTGCAGTACGCCCCGCTATAGTGCAGAAATGTGTAATACTAGGAACTGGCAACAATGTTGTCCATCTGTGCTAATTCAAAGGCCTAATAGAGCTACATAGCTATAGGATGCAGCACTGAAAAAAATATTCTAAGGCCTCACGATAATTTCAACACAAAAGCTGCAGAGAAATGACAATAAGAAGCTTCTTCTTGTTGGCATTTTTTGTGCCGAGTACCACCGATAATCTGGTACATTTACCCTCAGTCCATTCTCGTGAAGAATGCAGATGTTGAAAATGTATATTTAGACAAGGTACCACAAAGTCGTTTGCACATAGGTACTTTCTTAGTAGGGCATACATTATGGGCAGTATATTCAAAAAGTTCATGAAAAAAGCGCCTTCACTAAAACTGTACAGACATGGTAATCACATCTTGATCTGTCAAGAATCGAGGTTTCACTCATATGCGGCATGCTACAGGTCCTGCGTTCTTTATTCCGGTGTGTGCAGCTGCACATAGCTTACGTCATGTCTGTTTCGTTGCACAAGAAAGGACAAAGCTCATCAGATATTATGTAATTTGCACAGCTAGGAGAAGAGGCTGGATGTATATTCATTTCTGAACGCAGTATTGATGTACTGTATTGATAAAGCAAGCCAGTAAGATCTGCGAGAAGTTATGTTGACTAACATGGAAACTCACTTGTGATGTGAAACTGTATCGGGAGGAACTTGTCCTTTTGCAAATTGCAAAACATATTCAAGAAAACATTGTGACAAAAGAATTCTTGATCTGATATTTGTTTGGAAGCGATAAAATAGTGATGCAGATGTGTTTCTGTCGCACTGAGTGATCACCAGAATTACATGTTCAGTACTGGAATATTTGCTTAGAAAGTCATAGATGTGCAAAGGGTTTTGTTTGTCCTGCTCATCACAGAGTTTCTCTTGATTGCATGAAGTTTGTTTTGTCCATAGTAACATTGGAAGCTGTGGAATAATGACATTTTTGTATGCGACACTTGTTGAAGTGTGTTCTCTACAACACCCCATTAGATGTAGCAGTGCCTTAAATGTCATATTGTCTCTATTATTTCATTTTCTACTTCAGGTGTAACACAGTGGTTGGTACTATAGTACACTGCAATGTTGTACTCTAATGGCACCATGACCTCATATGCCTTTTTCATTGTGCCCTACTCTTGTATTACTGTGGAAGCCTTTTTCTGTAAATGGGAGTGAGTGTACGGTGGATTGCATGAAGGGCCTGCTGAATCGTTACTCAACATTATTTTCAGGTGAGGTGATGCAGGTTAATAGCATCGCACTTTCCTCCCTTTACGAGTATAATTTCTAGATGCATGACAAGTTATGAACACATGATTTACATATACAGGCCCCAAGGTGTCTCTCCTGAATATTGAAGATATGTGTAGAACAAGCTTTTGACCCCCATTGATTCGGCTTGCATACTTATGGCGGTGCATCTGGAGCAACACGTATGGCTCCATCTTTGCTAAACCACTTTTTTCCCTTTTTTTTCTTCTTTGAGCCAGTGAGTCAGTACTATTATTTGAGGACTCACTTGTTTATAACACCATGCTTATTGCTGTAATAGTCACTGGAGATATGTCCCTCACGAGGGTTTATGCACTTGTAACTCATGGAATCTACTTTTGTTCACACACGCTTTTTGTGTAAATCACATAATTGTGGTTCACAGTACCTGTTGTCTTTGATAAGAGAGGTTATGGTTATACATACATAGAGGTATATTAGATTTTGTACTAGTCTCTTCTGTTATTATTGCTGGAAATGTAGGCAGTAAGAGTGCTTTAAATTGCAAGAGCTTTGCTTTAATTGCTGTGAGAAATTTTTGCTGCAGTGAATGTAAGCGGATGGTCGCACGTTGAAAAACAGTATTTCTGCAACTTACTCAAGCTTCTGCCATGGCCTGTTTTTAACCTGTTATAACCGGTTCGCTGATTATTAGCCAATTTTTTTAACCTTAGGTTTTGAAAGCAACCCTTGATATCCAAGTAATATCTGCTTCTGCATTCGAGTTAAGTTTCTATGGAATGCTATATTGAGACAGATTGCCCCTTGCAAGAACACTTGCTATAAATCCTTGAAACATGTCTGTGCAGAGAGTGATTGTGTAAAATATACGACCTCTAATCGTTGGCCTGCGGTAGCCCATTCTGAAAATTTCTTTTCCTATTTTTTAAGATTCATTTTATCTTGTCATGCTTAATGTGTTGTAAGGCAAATGACATGCGTGAGTTATCCCATTGCTCTTGGCGATATCAAGGTTTTTTTGCTAGTAATATTTTTCTTGAAGAGCTTGTTTTTACGAGACCATTGCAGTCCTTCAGAGATCATGCATACAGTGTAAGATATGTAATTTTCATTTAATGAGAGGGCATTTGGCTTAACCTGTGTATAATAAACAACTCGGATTCATGCTTGTGAAAATAAAATGAGGAATGGTTTTCAGAGTGAAGGCTTGGTTACGTGTTACGAATTTCATTCCCACAAGCTTTAATGAACAATCGCGCTATTGTTAAAGTCATAGAAGCTAGAGCAAAAGGGCACAAAAGGGGAAGATGGATGGGTGGGAGAAAATGTCCTGTCCTGCATTTCTGCTGGAGGGCTGCCCCCTGGCACATATGGTGACAAGCCAGATTTCTGCGCGGGCCTAGATTTAGCGGCCCGACCCGGCCTGGCCACGAAGACATGCCGGTCGCGAAGACTTGCCTAACACGGCTGCCGAGAACTCAACCAGGCCCAGATCCGGCACGCGGCTCAATAGCCCTTCCGTACCTGAACCCGGCCTGGAAGATTTATGTGCTCCGTCCAACCAGTCTGATGCGGACAGACTCTTAGTCGACATGCGCTCCCGTGTCATAGAGGTTCAGAATAGGGTTTGGACCCCGCATTTCTTCGTGTCCCGAAATCCCAGGATTTCGCGAGGCAAAATTTCGGGACTGGCAGCAAACGGGAACGGACACATCTACTGAGAGATGGACAGAATAGCCGATCACCTGTTTCTTATTCCATCTCTTCCTAATAGCTGGCAGGTGCCACTCCGATGAAGAAATACGCCAGTGCCGTGTTTCGTAAACTTTTGTCCCAACCTGTATGTGCGAAAAAGAATGGTCGGTAACATAGCGACCTTCGTTTGCAGGCGTCCCTTCCGCGAAAAATATCCGCTGCTATCCGAAACCGGACCAACTGCGCCGTCCACGATTAAGAGGGCATACAAGCTCTCCGTCCCAATGTATTTCCTATGGAACATATTTTATGCTTTTTCTCGGTAACCACCGCGCAGATTTTAACGCGGGTGGTTTCACTATGCAGAGGAAGACGAGATGAATCTGATAACGTTTATACATTTCTGATACATATCGTATATATTTTACGGCGACGTCACGAATGTGAAAACAAAAAAATTTCCTCCTCACTCTTTGAACAGACCGCCACATTGCCGGTCACAAGAGAACTTCATATCGTTCCGCGGAATGCAGTCACTGTTCTTGCACCCTTTCCCAGAAGGGGTTTCCCCGGCGTGACGGGTGCGCATGTGCATTTCCATTTGTTGTGTTGTATAAAGTCTGTATGCGCTCGTCACCAACGAAAAGTTCATATCTTTCTTCGTTTTTGTTTAATAATGACAGAAAAGCACCGCGGAACAACGCGCTTCACCGCGTACAGTTCTGCGCGGATCGCCGCCTCGTATGCGTGAGAGTGGCGCGCTTTTCGAAGCGTCGTCAGAGGCACCATACAATCAATGTTCTTGCAACGTGTGCACACAAAAAACTCATCAAAGTTCAGTTTGCTGAGTAAAACTATCAACACTCATTTGCGGTACCACTACCACCCCCACAGCTCACGAGCAAAAGAAGCATAAATGCCACTTATCATTTCGTATATCGAACACACTAACACACAGAGAAATACATAAAAAAATGCTCATAAATAAAGCTCAAGATTTAAAGCACGAATGCCCTCAGCGCCATCTCACGGGCACATACCGCATTATCAATGCCAAGTACACACAAACAGCGCTGACACACAAACATTGCCGTCTTGCACACCTGTACGTCATAAAAAATGACAAACATCAAAAAAGGAAATTATGAGCGTGCTTTTTCGCGCTTTTTCCACGAAATTTAGTCTTAGCCGGTAGATCTTTCCGTTTCCGACACCAAAGAACAACAACGCAGGGCGGGCAGATCACAGGTGTGGCCTTCGGATTCTCAGGAGGAAACACCGATAAGGCGGGTCGCTTTCCAAGATAACACGTTGGGCCATTGGTTGATAAAAGGTGTCAACCACTTTTAATATTCACGCCTCTTTCGATTGTGCACCAATGACAGAAGAGATTTAAAGTATAATCGAGGTCGATTACTTACCAGGATAGGGCCCGGAGTGGTGTTATCATTCGCTCTCCTGATGTGTTGAAATTGAAAGACAGTTTCCTTTCTTTCTTTCTTTTTTTAATGAGGTAATATCAAACAGTCGAAGACTGGATTATGGAAAGGCCGAAAAACAAGGAATTCCAAGAGGATGTCTACGAAATAAATTAAGAATAAAATGTTGAAAAAGAGTCCGCGTAGAAATTCACTTTTTAAAATAACCTTTTCAAAAGAAGCTCTTTCTCTATCCACAGCTGTAAGATCAACCCCAGTACACGAGGGATTGTGCCAAAAAGTGGCATGCGCTGGACAAAGTCATACAAAGTTATTTTAAATGCATAAAAAGCATTTAGCACATTAATTCTCAAAACCTGCCCTGAGCACAGCGTTGTGGAACTACATTATGTAGCAGATGTAACTTTTCAAATATATATTTTTCATTTCTTGATGGCTTCTGGCTTTCGATAGTTCGGTCTTCCGAGCTCTCGGCCTCTTTAGTTTTTAGCCTACAGAGTGAAGTATGTAGTATCACACACAAACATGTCGTTAGATTAATGTCTTAGATCAATATCTCATAAGTGCTCGTAAGTGTCCCAGGCTCGGGCGGGTCCAGGAAAAAATGTAAAAAAAAAAAAAATGTCCCCGGAAAAAATGTTCCCTGAAGAAACGTGCCCTGGAAAAAATGTCTCTTGCACAATATTTTTTTTACACTCCTATGAGTGTAAAATGAGTGTTAGATAACTCCCACCCACATGACGTGAGATCCCTGCATCTCAATAGTCATGACTATGTTTGGTTTTAACTGACTATTCTGCTTTAGTGTATTTACTTTGCGTCTGTGTGCAAGTGGATCTAAATTTATTTGTCGCTACAAACATTAACCGAATAAACCGGAAGAAACCAAGCCAAATGTCATGCCAAGCCGGAGCATGGGCAGACCACGATGATGATGATGATGATGATGATGATCCTATCGGCTGTGCCCTTTGTATTAGGCGGACAACGCTGATGAGGCGCGTCCTAGCCAAGTACGATTTAAACAAAAACAAACAAAAAAATTAAACGAAACAGCGTCCTTTAACGGAATTTCTCTGCACTTTCAGTCCACCACAGGTCCAATCTTCTCTTAGTTGTTTGAACATGTCTGTCCGTCCCAAATCCAAGGGCCTCCCTAAATGAATTGGTTTCTGTTGCGGGCGTCAGCTTCTTGCACTGCATGACAACATGTTCCACAGTCTCGCGGCACTCTCCACAGATGGCGCACTTCCGACGAGTCTTGGCCCCCCATTCTCTTGTTCGCAGTGCTCCCGCTCGTGCCTCAAACAACAGTTTGCTGCCTACGGAGTTATCGTACATCTGCTCTACCGTTGGTTCTTGTCTTTCCTGCTCCATAGATCTGTAATGATGATTTGGATCGGATCTCTTCTCGCCAGTTTTTGGTTTCCTATTCCCTAATTTTGTCTCGCACTTCTCGTCTACTCTGGATGCTATTATCCACCAAGGTCTTCTCGTCGACACAGGGTTTGCGGGCCACAAGACGGATTGCTAGTGAAACTAAAAATTCACTTTTTCGAAAAACCGCGAGGAATTTGGCATTTTGCACACATAATCAGTGTCCCCTTATGAACACAACGTGTGAGTACCATTCTATTCTGTAACACTCGAAAATCGGCGTAGAGAGACTCCGGAACAATCTGGAACTATTATAATGACTATGTAAATAAGCTCGATACATCCTTCCGAAATGAGAAATACAGTTGGTTTGGCAATCGGGGACTCGTTAGTTGCCAAAAGAGCTGGGAAGCTCAAAACGAAACCGAAACTTCTCCTACCACCTCCTGTACGACGTGTGACGTCACCGGTAGTCTCGTGTGGGCCACCGGCTGTTTTTCGGGCACGCGCTTCGTAACTTCTTCGTGTCGCGTGGATGACCAGTCGTCTGCTTCCTCGATTTCGCTCTAAGATATTCGCCAGCGGTAACTGCAAAACCTACAGAAAGCCGTACACGAGGAATACCGGTGAGGTGAAGCACAGTGTTGCTGGACTGCTTTTCCGTGGAGGGGCGCCTAATCACTCGAAGGAAAATATTCATTTTCAAATCATCTGGGCCACTTGGGGATGTGAAATTGTGTTCACTGAAATATCATACGGTACGGATTGATGTCGCACTGTTACCTCAACACGTTTTTGGTGCGGAGTCTCCCTAGTGAGGCGGCATCTCCGATTCACGTTTTTCGCGTGTAGATGGCGCCACACGAACATACGGGTCTCAGCCTGGCGGAAGCTGTAACCATTACCCTTAGTACAAATAACTCTCTCCTCCACAAAATTGTGTAGTCCCATAAACACGTGTGAGCCCTTGGGTATGCGGACCTTTCGGTACAGGACGTTTCGGTACGGACATTTCGGTACACGGACATTTCGGTACAAGGAGGTTTCGCTAGGGCTGTGTAGACAGTAAAACTCACGATTGTCTAGATCGAAACCGCACATCTGGTCGGGAGCATCTTTATTTTTCGACTGGTTCTCCTCTTTCGAGGATGTACGTGGTATGTATCCGTTTATATAAACATCAGTCAGGTATGAAATTTTTTTTTTCTTCTCTCTCTTGATCAGTCAGGTGTTGGGGGGCCTCTGGCCTCGTCTGAATCAAGTGGCGGATTGGCGCCGTGCTTTTGTTTTGTCTTCGGGTCGAAATGCTGGAGTTCGCATGTTTACAGCTGTCTACACGTTGTCACATCGCTTCCGTGGTAGTGATAAATTGATGAGATGCTATCGCGTCTTCGGACGCTCCGGTACAAGTCGCCGGCAACATTCAGACCTACTACGCTTGTCGATGTTTTTTGACCACTGTTACAGTTCGCGTTTTCTTGGAGGAATCGCTGCATGCTGTGGTCACGGACTGGCGAAAGTGTGGTGGTTCATGAGGGCAGATAAGTCCAATGACATAAAGAAAAGAAAAAGAGAAGGTGGAAATATCAGCCTCTACAAACGGCTTGCTGTTCCCAAGAAAAGGAAAGAAACGAGAGGAAAATGTTGCAAAAGAGAAAAAATACAAATAAGCAGAAAGAAATGCAGCAAGACAGACGACTTTATTCAATCAATACACCACATTTTTTCTGTCATTATACAGCAATTTACTTTGCGAGAACATTCATCCGCAAAATGTTTTAGTGTGAGAACTCCGAGACAAAGAAAAATCAGCAGGTGTAATGTGCGTGTGTACGTGTGTGCGTGTACTTGTGCGTATGTACGTGTGTATGTGTACGTGTAATGTGCCGCCATTCTACCCAGGCAGACAGCTCGTCTACCCAACGTAGAGCGGACAATTCATGAACAATGGACATTCAAGTGGACAATCTCATTATTTATCTTCCGCGCTATATCACATGGTTTTAAAAAAATCAGATTCGAAAACAACGTGAGCGGAGCCACGGTCAAAAATTCGGGAGATAAATAATTTAAACCTCACGCCGGCGTTGAAGATTTCGAGGAAAGGGTGTGGACATAAAAAAAGGATCGCCTGCTTTCTGAAATTTTATTTTTGTTGTCATCAAAAGCTTTGATGAGGAAGTCGACTGATAAATTGTAATCAGTTAGTATTCGAATTAGAACAAAAAAAAAAAAAAAACCTCGTTGTGGGGGATATGTTTATTAGGAAAAAAGAAAGGAAAGGTCAGCCAGACGGAGGTCGGCTTGCTATTCCAAAAAATGAAAAATGGGGGAAGAAAAGAAAAGGAAAGAAAGAAAAGGGGGAAGACAAAGAAGAAGAAAAACGAAAAGGAAAAGAAGAAAAGAAAAGAAAAGGGGAAGACAAAGAAGAGAACAAAAGAAAAGGAAAAGACAAAGAAAAGGAAAGGAAGAACACAAAACTAAAACTGAAAAGTCACACACAGGGTCACGCAATCACAAGGCGTGGGATTTCCGCCATGGCATGCGAAAACGTGGAGCGAAAAGTACGGCTCGCGTAGCTTTATACCAATGCATTATTCATCAGTATCCCACTAACTGGCAATATTGTTGAGTATATATACAGTCGACCCGCGTTTATCCGGACGACTTCGTTTCCTATGAAAATGTCCGGATAGCGGGGGAACCGGATAAGTGAAACACGAAAATCCAGAGTGATCCCAAAAGGACATCTTTATTGACCATTACACAGAAAACTATCCATTGTCATCTGTTTCATTCTAATATACGCATGCAGTTATTGCAAACCTTTGCGAATGACATTGACTTGCGAAATATTGTTCTGTTGCCCGAAAAATAATAGCGCTGTTCTCAGTGCCGCCCGCGCATTTTCTACCGTTACAGCTGGTGCCATCCACGCTTTCATCATCAGATTCTTCTTGAACACTATCGGAAGCGACGACACTGACGATGTCGTCATCTATGATTGCAGCGCAGGGGTCCTCGTTGCGGACCTTCTCAGTCCGAAATGACCAGACTGCTCAGTGGATTTTGTGTAACGTGCAAAGTCGGAAAGGGAGAAAGTTCTTCCTAGCAACACCGTCTTTGTGTCAGTAAAAAGAAGGCCACGACCACGGTTCTCGACCTCGCTTGACTAGGTGTGGGCCATTTGTCATTCCTGGACAATGACCGGATAACTGAAGCCGATTGTCGGGTATTAGTCACTTCTGTTCCCTGGAATTCCCGTCCGAGTCCGGAAGCTGAAGTCCGGATAAACGAGGGCGAAATACATGGGGAGAAATCCGTCCCCATGCTTTTTTTGTCCGGATAGTGCAGGATCCGGATAAATGAAGTCCGGATAAACGCGAGTCGACTGTATATAGGCTCCGAAGAGGCGATAGCATCTTATCAATTTATCACTACCACGGAAGCGACGTGACAACGTGTGGACAGCCATAGCGAAACGTCCTTGTACCGAAATGTCCGTGTACCAAAATGTCCGTACCGAAACGTCCTGTACCGGAACGTCCTGTACCGAAATTTCCTAGAGCCCCGAAAATCAGAAGGGTGAAAATGGAAAGGCCAAAGAGGCACAGGCAGACTTGTACAAAATACTGCGCAAAAGTATTTAAAATAAGATACTAAATACTCTACGGAAAAAGTATTTAAAATAGAGTACAAAATACTCAAAACTGAAAGTAATTTGAGTAGAGTACTAAATACTCTAAGAAGTATTTAAGATACTATTTAAAGTACTTTAGTATTAGCAGTAAGTGAAACGCGTATTCTGAACGTGGCCTTACAAATGAAAGGAATAAACTTCATCAGCCATGCATATCTTTCATTTGCAACGTCTTGGTGCAATGTTTGGTGAACTTTGGTGAACCCAAGTAAACTTTGTTGATGTTCTGACCCAAAACTTCGTAATCCCTCCTGTATGTCGGTTCGGGTCTTTCAACCTCTGGCACGTGTTTATTGCTTTGATGACCAAGGAAATAAATGCCGGGATTATCTTGTACCTAATCCTCTGGTGATTCACCTGGCAATATGAATAGGAACGGTTTTCTGACGAAGCTGGCTATTGAGAAGCAAGGCCAGGCTTGGGACCAGCCTATTGTACAAGAGGATAAATGACAGATTCGCGAATTACCGAAAAAAAGAAAACGAAGAAAAAGGGGGTTAAATTCCAGTGAGCTGAAAATCTCGGCACGGCGGGAAGCATGCTGGATGGCTTGACGAGGAAGGAAAGTATTTTGAGTACTGAGTAGCAAATACCGAAAAAAGTATTTTAAATACATTAAAAATACTTGTCGCAAAAAAGTATTGAGTAGAGTACCAAAATACCCGAAAACGTATTTAAAATACTGTATTTTGAGTACGTACTCAAGATACGTACAAGTCTGGGCACAGGGTGGACACCCCAGTGAATGACCACTGAATGGGACGGTGCAGATTATGAAAAAGTTGTGGGTCTAATATTACAAATCAAATAGATGGAATGCATAGCATTTGGTGCTCGGAAATAGACTAGCCAGAGAAGATAAAAAAAGAAAAACAATAACATGCGTCATGTTTACTACGAAAAGAAAGTGTGTGGTGCGTAAAGTGCGGACAATTGTGCACTAAAAGCCCTTGAAATATAGATGCAACTATGAACTGAAATCTACATAGCCGAAGAAGCACATCACAGCCGACTGAGCGTTATCATTCGCTTTGCGAATTTGTTGAAGTTGGGAGACATGGAGTTCTTTTTAATTTTTTTCTTGTGTTAATGAATAATTAAATTTACATTCCATTCAACGAGCAACATAAAATGGATATAATTCGCTGCATTAGTTTGCTAACGATGTCGTTCGCTGGATGCTAGTATTTCTCTACTGTTGGTCAGACACAGGTTTTACAGGGGATCCGGACAAAACGTCCCCAGACTACCCCCCCCCCCCCCCCACCTCACTACGAAATGAAAGTTCCTCTTGCACAGTTGATGCTAGCTTCCGTGACTTCTTTGCCGTAGATTTTTTAATGTTCTATTTGAAAAGATTTATTTCGGCGTACAGCCCTATCCACAGCTGGCACGCCCGCTATGCTACGCCGTTTGACGAAGACTCCCTTCGTGGGGATCCGGACATTTCGGTGCACGGACATTTTGGTGCAAAACGTTGCTGAGGGGTCCCGAAAGAATGGTCCCGGGAATGGCTGTCACAATGTCGACATACCGTAATAAAACAAAGGGAAGAGGGCGGTTGGCATCGAAGGTAGTGTTGTCAAGAAATTTGGTTTACATAGAGAAGAACGTGCGTTATGTATTTTTTGTGCACTATTATAGATTTAAGACCTGATCTGCATGCGTTCGTGGTCTATCGTGGATTTTAAACTTTTGGGGAATTTTCTTTTTAAATGTTTTGCGCCCCATGTTCTGGTCGATGCTGTACAGAAATTCATTTTTTTTTCGTTTTTCAAGAGTAGATGAAGGATTGCGTTTTAATTTTGTAGTGAGTATTATCTCGAAGGGGGCATCTTCAGGGTACGGATATTATGCAATTTGAATTTCATTTGTTGAGGACGCGCCGGTTACATCTTTGGTGAAAGCATTTGATTAAACGTTATTCCCATTGTATTTCTACATAATTTTTCCTCGGTGATGGCCGCTTATTTTCAAAGCCTATAAACAAGCATATAATATTACCGTGGTGCCCCTCCAAAAGTTGTTGGACTCGCTAGCCATAAACTGGTCGTCTTTTCAACACTAAAAACAGTGCTTTTCATAGGCACTTATGCTTCATAGGTATGTCGAAGAGGCGGTTGTGGAAAGTATTGCTAAAGTAAGATGCGATAGTCATAAATTTATAATATATATATTTATAATATAATATTAAGAAGAAAATGCCCCCAAAGTTTAAAATCCACGAGAGACCACGAGCACATGCAGATCATGTCCTAAATCTATAATAGTGCACAAAAATAGGCTCGTTCTTCTCTATGTAAACCAAATTTCCTGACAACACTACTTTTGATGCCAAGCCGACCTGTTCCTTTTGTTTTATTACGATACGTCGACATCGTTACAGCCATTCCCGGGACTATTTTTCCCGGAACCCACGTTGCAGTGATCCCCCGCCGCTGGAGCGCTTTGCACCGAAATGTCCGTGCACCGAAACGTCCGCACCCACTAACTACTTTTAGATTGAGTAGTTTAACTAGTAGTTCAACTACTTTTCAGGGGAGTAGTTAAAACTACTTCTTTAACTACTGCAATGTAGTTTAACTACATCTACAACTACTTAACGTTGTCCATCAACACCAATCCCTTGTAGTGTTCTTGGACACCTAAATATGAATCACAAGCAATGATAAACTTTGGCTCAAGCCATTGCTACTATCGTCAAATACAAAGCTTGCGGCGAGATTCTTTCTGTGTCTACGCGATAAACTAAGTTGCAGAATTATTTCACAGCAAATGAGGCTTCACTAGACAAGCATTAAAAGTGAAGATTTAGTACACATGCACGACACAATTGCTCTGCACCTCCGTCCTCATCAAACAAGTAGCTCAAGGTAAAAGTCGGAACCACAATCGTGCCGTAAAGATTGCGGCAAAATCGGAAGTAGTTGGCACCTTCAGTAACCTAACTACTGTAGTTAACTACTTAGAATAGTAGTTTAACTAGTAGTTGCCACTACATTTCTGCAAGTAGTTGATAACTACTTTTTTACAATCAAGTAGTTTAACTACATGTAGTTAACTACTGGCCATCACTGGGTAAGACTCATTCATAAAAGCGCACTTTTTTGCGTATATACGAGGTTATACGGTGGTTCCATAAGTTTCCGGCCCGACCAACTTTTAATAGTCATAGAGATGAAACAGGTGTATCACTTTTCGACATAGTCACCCTTAACTTCGATGCACTTTTGACACCTTTCAACCAGCATTCTTATACCCTTGAAAAAATAGTCCGAATTTTTGTCCGCAAAATGCTGGAAAACTGCCTCTTGCACCTCACTATCGTTTTGAAATCTCCGTCATCTGAGATCCCTCTTCAAGTAGTAGTCACTCGGTGCCAAGTCTGGACTGTAGGGTGAGTGGTGGATTTCTTCAAAGCCGCACTCCTTCAGTGCAGCCTTGGCAACAGAAGCCGTGTGGACAGGGGCATTGTCCTGGAGCAACCGGACACCTCGACTCAACCTTCCGCGCCTCTTTTCCTTGATGGTGTCTCGCAGTCGCTGCAGGAGGAGGAGGAGTGTCGTTTGGAGGAACCCGAGAGGGTTGCCTGCCTGCCTGATTAGGCGGCATGTTTCTCGGGAAGGGAAGGGTGGTGGAGAGGAGGAGAGGAAAGGGTGAAGTGGAAGACCGAGCGGAATCCGCTCGGGGGGAGGATAGCTGCGTCCATGGGCCGACTTCAGGGGAACTGTGCCGGCATACGCCTATTACACATCTGAGGGAAACCCAGGAAAAACCCCAGACGGCACAGCCGGCCCGCGGATTCGAACCGCGGACCTCCCAGTCTCCAAGCGCACGCGTTACCGCTGCGCCACCGGAGCTGGTCGGTGCAGGAGTGAAGCATAATAAGTCGCATTCACTGTGGTGTTCCTCTCTTTGAAGTCGATGAGGAGGATCCCGTGACAATCCCAAAATATTGTTGCCATGATCTTCTTTGTGGATTGTGTGACCTTGGCTTTTCTTGACGGTGCTTGAGGGTGCTGGTTTGCGCCATTCCATCGACTCCTTTTTCGAAAGGGGATCATAGTAGAGTACCATAATCTCATCCCCTGCGACAATTGACTTCAATCTTTCTTCTTCGTTCTCTTGGCAGAGCTCCAAAAAACTCTTCGGCACAGACGACGCGCTGTTGCTTTTGAACTGACGAGAGAAGTCGTGGCACCCATCTCGCACTGACCTTTTTCATGTGAAGGCCCTCGCCGATGATGCAAAAAACGGTTGTTTTGGAAAGCCCCAGCCTTTCTGAGATTTCCTTCACCTTCAGACGCCTGTCGCTCAGCACTTCCTCCTCGACATGGATCATCTTCAATGGACTCTCGCCCCAGTCGAAACTTCTTAGCCCAGTCTTTTACCGTTGTGTACGACGGAGAGGCTTCCCTGTACACGTTGTCCAGTCGCGCTTTAATTTCCTTAGGCGAAAGTCCCTCTTTTGTCAAGAATTTTATCACAGCGCGGTACTCGACTTTTTCCATTTTAACTGAAGAGTGCACCTTGGCTGTTTGAAATGCTGCTCTCCAACCGACAAAAGCATGGAGAGGGTTGAGGGTGGTGCACCGGCCCTCCAACAGATGGAGCCACGCTTCCTTAATCACATTTTCAAATTCGCGCGCATTTTCTACCTCGGGCCGGAAACTTATGGAACTAGAGCCCTGCACGGGCCTGGGCCCGACCCGGCCAGCGGGCCGAGCCGAGCTTGTTATTGGCTGTGTGCTCCGGGCCGGGCCGACAAAATACGCTAGCACCGCGGGCCGGGCCGGGCCCGGGCTGACAAATATGTTTCCGAGAGTCAGGCCCGGCCGGGCCACGCAGCTAATTCCACACAATGGAGATGCATTAGTTCATATCATCATGTGCTTCCGTCATTCCTGGGCATATTTTGCAAAGACAAGCAAGGGATACTGCATTAGGCATATGATTCGACCCTCTAGAACATTCTGAAAGCCACTTTACATTGCTCGTCACTCCTCACGTATTTCACAATCACTTGGCATAGCTTGGTGAGAGGGGTATGGACTGGGAGAAGGATTTTGTCGACATCATCCTCTACCTCCGCAAAATCTTGACAGTGTAACGATAACGCCCATGCCTGCGTACGTTCTGGATTTAATTTGGTCTGGTGCTGTTATGGTGTTAAACCGCCATCACTTGTATGTTTGTCTTCTCTCCTTATAAAATTACTGATAAATTTGTTTGATAACCGCCAGAAACGCGTACGTCGCGGCTGGAAATACTATGCCGGGATCTACTCGACGGGTCACCGGGCCGGGTCGGGCCGCATAAGAATATGAAGGTCCGGGCCCGGGTTGGGCGGGGCCATTTTTCGATGCGCCCGGGCCGGGTTGGGCCCGGAAAAGTCGGCCCGTGCAGGACTCCATATGGAACCACCCTCGTATGTTTCCGCCTGATCGTGACACCATTCTAAATTGTACAAACATTGCAGGTGTGTGTGAAGCCACTGCCCGCTGCAGGGGCCTGACGAGTATATATGCTGCATGACTGTAGACAGGGTAGCAGCTCTTGCTGTTGACGCCGGTGTACGCTGCATCACCCAACATGTGCTGTTCCCTGATTTTTGCACACGCCGGGAACTGTTGATCGTCGGCGCTCTGTATCGGCGACACAGCCGTCAGCTACGGCCACTGGATCCGAACGATAACAGGTGTAAACGATGAAAGATGGAAGCCACTGAAAAGGTTAGCCAGCTGAAGGACTCGAACCCGCATCTTTTGGATTGCCGGTCCTGGGCTCTACCAATTGAGCTAAGCTAACACACCTCCCCAGCGACTTCCAAGGGTGCGTCATCTGAAGGGACAAACAAACCACTTGTGATTCTGAACTTGCACTATTGTTCATAGCAGAGACGAGCTGACTACTTTTTAGTAGTTTAACTATAACGACTAACTACTGTGTCAATTTTAGTTTAATTGCTAGCTTAACTGCATCACATGCACACTAGCTGTGTAGCAAGCACGTAGTGAAAGCGACATTCGCTGGTTGGAGTGCACTACACGAAGACGACAGTAAATCATTCCGTGTGACTGGGGTGTAATAAGCAAAAGGAGAACTGAGTGAACTGAGTTTGAGTGAACGTAAGTGCGGAAACTGAAAACTGAGCGAAGAGTGATTGACCATGAGTGGGCAAACGGAATAGCTGAAATGAGCGGTAGAGAAAGGCTCCAGATTATTGGGGGCGCGGATCAGTCGACACGACGACCTACCCCTCTTCTACTGTCATCCTAGCCGTCATAACGGCCCAATCATAGGTTCTTCTCGATATCCTGACCAGTTACAACTGACGTGCAGATGATGATGTAACAATGAGGAAGATGAACCATAAAGCTTGCAGATCCGCAGGAAACGCTGAATCCCAATTAAGAACCACGGTGTTAAGGGCGAAACACGTGTACGGCAAAATGTACGACACGTCGTGCGACAAGTATCACAGTTTCGCGGCGCACTTGTCGCACGCTACATTTGCAGACACGTAAACGGCGACATCCCTACGACATGTCACTCTGCACCGCAGATGTTGCTTGAACAGCGCGGCGTTCCTTATTTCATTCTTCTTTCAATATACGTAACACGACGAAATAAGCCATTCGAATGCCGATTGCCCGCCATTTTTTCTCGGACCCACCCCATCTGCAGGAGAGGCAGCATCATTGGCAGCTTGGTTCGTGACGTCATCAGCACTGCACGACAAACCGCCGACGCGAGCGGATATATCCGAGCAGTTTTGTCGCGCTATAAGACGTGTCGTGGAGAATTGCAGCGATGACCTATTTCGCCAGAATCCGTCCCAGGATGCTTTGCGTCGCGACGCGTCACGTATTTTGTCGTACATGAGTCTCACCATATAAGGTAACGTACAAGCGAAGTAAACCCGCAAAAGTTAAGGTAATTACGGCGGGCAACTTCTGCAAACAAAGGCTTTTTGAAATGTGAGGTATTGCACCGGAATGGCTCGTCTGACCGACGCTCTTTTCATAAACGGACGCATTAGTTTCCCCCGAATAAGCTCCGGAAGAAGCAAAAATGAAAAGCACCACTGAACGAAAACGCCAAGAATCTTATATTACACGCACCACCGTCCGCAGGACCCCCATACTAGCCGCCACAAAAGTGCTTTATAATTGATTCCGCTCGCGTGATCAAGCCTTGGTCGCCGTACAAAACAAGTAATCCGAATAGCGGGCTTCCAATCGCGAAGAGCACCAATGCTTTCCGAGCGCCAGCAATTATTACTTGCACGATCACCGCTAAATACCTGCACCCATTCCTTCAGTGCCGCGCTTATGTTCGCCCAAGAAACAAAACGGCAAAGAAACAAAAGTAAGCAGCACAATGACACATAGAACATTCTTCGAGCACCAAAAGAACGAACGAATCAACATGCTGCGGGCACAAAATAATGACTCGTCATTTCTGCCCTTTTTCTTCAACACGAGCAATGAACAAAGGATGCGTAAAAGTTCGCAGCGTTCAAAGGGAAGCTGTTGGAGAAAAGAAAGCTACACATTTTGAAGATGGCGCGGAGACAAAGGAAGCATAATTACACGGCCCGTGTTTTCCGAGTAAATTTCTTTCGACGGAATATGTGCGGCTCTTGTATGGCGACAGTACAAATTTATGTAATGAACATTAAGGTGTATATAACTAATGTCAGGCACAAAAGAATGCGTTAGTTCTTAACGAGTCCAAATAAAGAAAAAGGCGTCTTCTTCGTCGTTGTACTTACAGGAAAAAAATCGTGTCTATAATTTTGTCTCTTATATTGAAGCGAACTTGAGGCTTTGCAAGAACTTCATTCTCGGTATTTCCTCTCAGGTTCCCTTATGAAAAGATGGGACTCGACATATTTGCTCTCTGTGGTCACGGCTTTTGTCGCTGCTATCGTACACCGTGTGGAATAATTTTCAGCCCGGACCTTAAAAAAGATGACTCCAATCACATGAACACCGCTCTTTATATTTTGCACGTCAAAACCACAGCGTCGTCATCCTCAGAAAAATGGTGGTGGTAGCGTGCTATTTGCGGGTGATCTGCCTGGCTACTTTCGTCCGTGTCTGTCGTATGTTTTCCCGTGTCTCCCTTCACGTTCTCCCACAATGTTGAGTATTTTGTAGCAATTTCGACATATCGTTATTTCATACCAGCAGAAAAATTTGGTGGTATAGAAATTTTTCCCGTGGAAAAAATATATTATACGCGTTAATATAACGAAGACAACAGGTACAAAACTTACGACAGCTGGATTGGATTGGATTGGATTGGATTTAAAAGAGAAATAATGTGGAGGTGCTGGCTGCTCCAGAACTCCTACAGGCGACTGCGCACCGACCACTAGCCAGACAATATGCTAAAAATGTAATTAGACTGCGGTACTAAATAATGATTACTGCTTTTATACAAATTTAAGCATAGACATTATACAGACTTGTTTTTTATGTTTTACAGAATTTTTATAATACAACTGTGAGAGCAACCTAGATGTGGTTTTCACAGACATTTCATAGTCGAATATATTTCCTCGCCATTTCGTTTACGCATGGCGAGGGAATATTCAACAGGCTGCCGCCGGCGAAGAAGCATGGTGAGAGATCGGGATGTACTTTGATGCGTGGTGCTCAGTGCTGCTACAATATGTTTTAGAGAAAGGAGTGCCCTGTAAGCCCAGTTCCGACATATAGCGCTTTCCTACATAGCTCTAGAAAACTTCGCTATATTTTCCTCATCGCATAGCTGCGAACCTCTATAAAACCACTCTTGTCGAAGTAGAGCCCCGGTCAACTTTTCTAGGTGGTGGTGGTGGTGGGTGGCGATAGGGCTTGCCGTTGTCGGCCTCACGTTCGTTGGCAACGTCACGACTGACGCCCTGGGGGAATGTGCGTCCTGGGCCGACTTCTAAGGGAACTGTGCCGACATACGTCTGAAAGCGGAAAACCACGAAAAACCCCACAGCCGGCACGGAACGTCTTTCAGCCGCGACGTCGCGGAAGCTGGGGTTTGTTTTGCTTCCGATCACTCGAAGCAGCAAGGCGGGAAGGCGACGACGACGACGACGTGAAAATGGGCACGAGTATCATCTGCCCGTGCATCTCTCAATTCATGGCTATTTGGTTACTATAGTTCGGTATCGCAATCACAGCATCGAAAGTGTCATCCGCGTTCATGGTACGGATATCCGGCGCGGACAATAAACAATCACGGTGGTACTAGTGCATCACGTCGCAACGAGATATCCCGTGACTGCAGCAGGATAGCGCTCTGTACTCGGTAGTATGTGAGAACGGCAACCGGAAAAATAGCGCCAGATTTTGAGCGCTATTTTCTAGCGCTGTAAAGCGAAGCGCTGTATGTGGGAACTGGCCTTAGTTAGGCGCTTCGCGGGGTTACGCGGCGTTCTTGTTCCACCTTGATGAATCACGTTTGATGAACCATGATTCGAGAAACTTTCTGGGGGGACTCCATCGTTGCTCATGAGCCATGGTTATCGCATTGTCGTAATCAAACTCGTGTCCTTCCGTCCCTTGTGTGAGCTCCTGGCACGTGACGTTGGTCAACGTTTCTTCTTCTTCATTTTTCGTGTTATGCCCACAAAGCAACTGTGGTTATGAGCGGCATACAGATGACTGAGAGAGGTCAGCAGGGAGCAATGGGTTAGTATGCATCCTGTGCCGACTACAGGGGGAACTGTGCCGACATTCGTCTGGAAAGTATTCGAAAAAAAAAAACAAAAAAAGAAAACAGGGAAAACTTGCCTTGATGACTTCCTCGATGTACATCGCGCGAGGCATCCTATTATTGACAGGAAAAGGACATACACTCGCCAGGGATCCTGCTAGTTCGAAATTTGGTGTAGGTCTGTCCCACAGGATGTCGTGACAGCCTGAAGGATTTTTGATCATTTTTGGTGTTGTTCAGTGAAGCTGTACAGCTGAATTTGAAGACACAGCGTCGTTCGATCCTCACAGATGGTCGCAAACTTGGACTTGTCAATTATTCTCACAAGCGGTCAGTGATCGGTGTGTACGACAAAATGTGTTCCACTAAAGTAGATGTTGAAGTATGTTCTATGGCAAAGACGGCAGCTAGAGAGTTTCCTTCTGGACTTGTGAATGGCGTTCCTCCGCCTCGGCAGGGCTATGGCCACCACACGAGTTTTTGCACCAGCGTCAACCGTGAGATGCGTGGTGTTGTTCTGCTTGAAGTAAGTCAGGCTGCTGCAGTGCGTGAGCACATCTTTCCCAAGGCCGGCGTCCATGAGAGGGCAGAGGGGCAACTGCCCCCCACCCCTGATCGTCCAAAGGGGCGTCAAAAAGACACAGTTGGGGCAGCAAGAATGTGGCGGCGCAAATTTCCCACAAAGGCGAAAAGTAGACGCCGGCCCTGGCTGGTCCAGGGCGTTCTTAGTGTTCTGATGTCCGGTTACGTCGTGTGTTCTTCTTAGTTAGGGAACGAGCTGAGCTATGTTAGGGATGAACCTGCTGCAATAGGTGATCGTGCCGAGTAGGCTTCTCTCTTCAAATACATCTCTTGGAGGGTTATGTTTAAGAAGGCTTGAATTTTAGCTGGACTTGGTTTGATGCCTCTCTCTTTGATCAGCTCGCTCTGGAATAACAAACGTTAAGTTGAAAGAACTGATGTTCTGAGGCTGGAACAACCTAGAAGGGACAAGCACATACAAAGCCTCCAGCAATCCAGAAGATGTGGGTTCGAATCCTACAGCTGGCTAACCTTTTCAGTGACTTTCATATTTCATCGTTAATTTCTTAGGCAAATTGAGGCTTTGTATGTGCTTGTCCCTTCTATGTTGTTCCAGCCTCAGAACATCAGTTCTTTCATGTTCAACAGTTGCCGCCTGCGTCGATCCCGTCGTATGAATGTGTGTATGAGTGAGCAAAAATGTAAGAGTGAAAGGAGGATGAGTGAGAGAGAGTGGCTGGTTTATCCCTTCAGATGACGCACCTTGGAAGTCGCTGAATAGGCGTGTTAGCTTAACTCAATTGGTAGAGCCCTGGACCGGCAATCCAGAAGATGTGGGTTCGAGTCCTACAGCTGGCTAACCTTTTCAGTGACTTTCGTATTTCATCGTTAATTTTTTAGGCAAATTGAGGCTTTGTATGTGCTTGTCCCTTCTATGTTGTTCCAGCCTCAGAACATCAGTTCTTTCATGTTCAACAGTTGCCGCCTGCGTCGATCCCGTCGTAGGAATGTGTGTATGAGTGAGCAAAAATGTAAGAGTGAAAGGAGGATGAGTGAGAGAGAGTGGCTGGTTTATCCCTTCAGATGACGCACCTTGGAAGTCGCTGAATAGGCGTGTTAGCTTAGCTCAATTGGTAGAGCCCTGGACCGGCAATCCAGAAGATGTGGGTTCGAGTCCTACAGCTGGCTAACCTTTTCAGTGACTTTCATCTTTCAAACATTAAGTGTCTCAAGGCAGCGTCCAGGGAGTTATTGTGCTCCACTTCGGCCTTGCAGTACACCAGGATGTCGTCGCCGATGTTTATCACACCGGGAATTCCAGCAAGTACTTGGCGAACCGTGTGTTGTAAAAGTTCAGCTGCAGCGTTTATTCCGAAGTTCAGGCGCTTGTACTTGTAGAGTCCCATGTGTGTTGCAAACGTTGTGTTGTGACGACAGTCTCCCTTTAACTCTAAATGATGGTAGCCGTCGTCTAGATCCAGCTTCGAGAACATAACTGCGCCCATTTAAGCAGATAACTATGCCATAAGGTAACAAAGTCTTATAGCGTAGGTGTCGCTCTCGTACAATAGTGTGGTTGGCGCCGCGCATGTCAACGCTCTGACACACTTGTTGAATTCCAATGGTAGATTCGGAGCGCCTCCGGAGCAAGTTTTGTTGCTCCGCCGAGAGCAAGTCTGTTCGAATGGCAGATTGAGAACTGTTCTGGAGTCTTCCAGTGGGAGCTTCGGAGCGGCATTCGAGCCAAGGTCGCTCCAGGGAGCAACCCAGACTGCTCCGCCAAAATAGGCAGATTCAACCGGAACTCTACGTGACGTGTCACTGGTCGTTCGTGCTTCCTATTTCCTGTCTCTATTTCGCCAACATGGCTGCTTTGCAACGCGTCTTCGCCGTGACTAGTATTTCGCGTCGTACGTTGGCGATTTTGTTTCATGAACGAAGCGAGAATCAGACATTACCAGGGCAACGTTAGGAGATTAGGAGGACCTTGATGTTGCAAAACATGGCGTTATAATGGAACATGAGCATCTTCTTCTTCTTCTTCCTCCGTCTCTGGCCGCCATCCACCAAGGGAGGTTACCCAGCGCGAAGTTGTGCGGAAGTGTTCCAGTCGCAGATTCGGATCACTTGCTCTAGGCCAGATCAAGCCGCTCTACTGCGGAGCCTGCCACTTGCTCCGACTCTGCCATTGGAATTCAACATTGGTCAACTGCATCCGGCTTTGGAACCACGACGATGGGGGACACCCATGTTGTTGGACCTGTGGCATGTTCGACAGCATCCAGCTGTAGGGGGGGGGGGATATTTTTATTGATGGCGAAAGGGCTGATGATGAGGTGATTGTGAAAGGGCTCCCCGTTGTCGGCCTCACAGAGGTGGGCAACGTCACGACTGACGATTCGCCATTTTGGGCACTGGGATTTGGATCAGGCCAATGAGGCTTTCGCAGACTCCTGAGGCGCCAGTTTTAAAAAGAAACACAAGAACGTGGTTGGTGGGTTCGAAAGATTCGATTCGCGGTTCCGGGCACTGGGATTCGGACCAGGCCAATGAGCCTTCCGGCAGACTCCGGAAGCGCCAGTGTTAAACAGAAACAAACGAACGTGGTTGGTGGATTCAAAGATCCGATTCGCCGTTTTGGGCACTAGAATAAGGATCAGCGCAATGGGGCTTTCGGCGGACACTGGAAGCGCCAATTTTAAAAAGAAACAAACGAACGTGGTTGGTGGATTCAAAGATCCGATTCGCGGTTTCTGCACTAGAATAAGGATCAGCGCAATGGGGCTTTCGGCGGACACCGGAAGCGCCAATTTTAAAAAGAAACAAACGAACGTGGTTGGTGGATTCGAGAGTTCGCGGATTCGGTTAGCCCATCCCTACCAGGAACCATTAGGTATTCTGCAGATATCGGATACGCGATACAAAAGCCAAGCAGTTCAGATGCACTTGCTGGAGGCACTGTAAAATGGAACCTTTGAAAAACCATCAATATCTATCAGGCACTCGAATGTTCATTCTTCTCATGTTTCCCGTACAGCACAGATCCATGACAAGACAACGAATGAAGCAAAACCCGCTGCTCGTTTGTTCGTGACTGTGTTGCCGGCACAGCGCACTCGTTATTATGTTGCTGGAAAACGTGACCTAAATTTTGAATTTCTGCTAACATTTGCATAATGTGAATGCGTGTATGAATCGGATAAACCAGACCTACGCATGTTTCTGTCGACCATTTATTGACTGCGCAAGACTGTCTTTGTTTCGACATGGTCAAGACTCCGTTGGCCCGGCAACGTCCTACTCGATTTGCAGACCATCAAGTTCGCGTTGAACGGAGAAGTAATCGATAGCGTAACTTGTTCGCGTTCGAAATGCGCAACAGAAAGGGCAGGAAAGGTAAGCACAAGCAAATGACCAAGTGGGTATGTATCAATACATAGTAATGAACTTACGTCGGCAACTCAGGGTTGTAATCACTTATATATTTACGGTCGTAAATTTAGTAGACCGTTGATAACGTCACCGTGAAGAGTAGCAAGCCAAGCATCGGCTGACTTCTCTTAAAGGAATGCATAGGGTCACCCCCCCCCCCCCCCCAAAAAAAAAAAAAATTCAGATTAAGATGTCCGACGAAAGTGTGTGTGTGTCAATTTACCGATTAGCACGAAAGGTTTTGATGTGTGCAATTTGTAAAAAAGAAAAAAAGAGAAAACTCACATAAACACTTAACTCGCCACTCCGGGTATAACGAGTAGGCGACGCATGATGCCACGTCACCGATGACGTTACAGGTTCCACGCGTTCTGGTTCGCTGGTCAGTGGAGGTCAGCACCCTGTCCCCTTGCCGCCGTAAATCAGTTTTACCAGTTCCCCAGGAGAATTGGGGATAGAAGGAGCGGCCGAATCACGACCGAGCCAGGAGCAATGCTTTTTCAGAGCCCCGAACAGCAGACGACAGCTAAGTAGCAGACATTTCTCTGAACCAATCAGCGAGCGCTGACACTGTAGCGTCAGCGCGAGGTCTCATGCAGATCACAGGCTGGTATACTGCCCTCCACCACCGTTGCGCACGGTCGCTTTTTGCGGCTACCTTTAAATTCAGTTTCCGCGATAATTATGAATCTGTGGTGTGAATTACTTCTCATGGTGCATCTTACTGGCCTACTTAACAGTTTTATAGGAAGAATACAGGGTATTAAAAATGACTTCTGTGCTACTTAACATTTAAAAAGATGAAGCCATACTGTGCCTAACGAAACCAGTGGCAGCGTGCATGACTCAGAATCTAATCAGTTGATTGAGTAGCTTTCTACCTCTTCCGGCTAATACGTCTAGCCACACGTAAAGCATACACCCCACAGCGGACTGAAGACGACGCAGTCATAATCGCCCCAGACTTTCTTGAACTACCCAGTCACAAAGACGCCAGAATCTGCCGACAAAGAAGACTGACAAAGCGAATGATACTTATATAGCTCTGCTCTGGATAATTCTTTGTGAGGCTTAATGTGACGGACGGTGAACCGAAGTGGGGGGTTCCCAGACCGATACTGGAGCGCTTAGAAGTCATGTTGAACCCGACTTGAGAACACCTGGAATTTACTTGCACATATTTCGTAATTAGGAGATCCCGCGTTGGCAAGTGGCATGTAGCTTTGTTCACAATTTCGTTATAATCTCTGTAGCAAAGCCACTAAGCAGGTTGAGTTCTTCGTTAACAGTAAGGAGTAACTTAGTAAGGAGGCACCCGTCGTCCATTGAGATTTTTTTTTGGACGCAACTTGTCGACCCAATGCCAGCACAATTTAACCAAGAAAAGTATTTTTCGAAGAATGAGAGGAATGCTGACAGACGGACATTTTGAACTGCAACTTCTACTAAGAGCCAATACATCATCCACTTTAATTTACAAGGGTCGTTCAAGGTTGTTCGATTCTTTTATTTCTTTAAATACAATTTTCAATTCTGTTCTATACATACTCGTATATGCAATTCTGCTATATGTAATGTTATTAAATGCAATTCTATACATACAAAATGCAATTTCAATACACGGCCTTCAATTTGGCGTTATGTAATGGAGTATTTTTTTATTGCGTGTTAGAGCCGCGGAGCAACTGTGGCTATGAGCGGCGTACAGATGTGGACAGACGGAGAGAGGACAGCAGGAAGGAGTGGGGGACAGGGGGGTTAGTATGCGTCCTGGGTCGACTTCAGGGGGAACCAAGGGAAAACCTCAGACAGCACAGCCGGTAATAGGATTCGAACCCACCACCTCCCAGTCTCCAGCACGACCTTGGTTACCACCAACGAGCGGACGCCTTAGCCCACTCGGCCATACCGCTGGTATGGAGTATTTCCAGAACGAATGGAAGTAGCACGGACGTCGTTAATATTCAAGGGCGGGGATAAAAATAGCATGGTCAATATACTCCTCCCTGTTTGTAAACAAATGACGTCATAGTGTTCGACAGCGCCACCAATTTGGTAGAGTAGAACTACGCTTGAAGCTAGAGGCGAACAAGTTCGCACCCGAAAGCCACGGTCTTGAGGGGATCACCATGGTCCCCGAAAGGGACGCGACCTTCAGTCCCACTTTTCTTTCAATAGGAGGCAGCGAGCAAGTGTCCATTCGTGGAACCCAGCCCTCCCCTTCCGATTTGTTTCGGTTTCGGTCAATATACCGACGTCATGATGACGTTTTTCGGGTAGAGGTCAATTACAAGCCTGTTTCGATGCTCCCAGTTTTTCAAAAGGTCTAGAAAAAGTGATTTACAAAAGGGTAATAGGGTTCGTGAGAAAACATGCTCTCTTCAGTGGTGTTCAGTTCGCATTTTGGAGACACAAGTCTACAGAGCTAAACGTAAAATAAATGATGCTAAGAAAATTCGAAGAGATGTGGACTGTATTAGGAATAGTTTTACATTTTACCGATGCATTCGATACGATCGATGATTAAATACTTCTGGGTAAATTGTACCAATATAGTATTAGGGGAAATATACTACAGCTATGGTGAGCTACTACAGCTACTCCGAAATTACTTATCGTGCCGGAAACAATGCGTACAGATCAATTCTGTGACATCTGACGTGGGCCAGGTAATCGCTGGGTTACCTCAAGGAAGCATATTGGGCCCGCTTTTATTTAACCTGTACATTAATGATATAGCAAGCACCAGCAGTTCGAGCGATCACTAATGCACATTATAACTACAGTACAAAACATATATTTACTTCTCTTTCCCTCATACGGGTGACAAAATTATACGAATATCGATTATGCTCACCCTATAAGCGTGCATATTTAAATGATACATACTCACTCTCTTAGTCTCGCAAACTTGGTAAAGAATGACAAAACACGCTGTTTGTGCAGTCCCCATTTGGCAGATTCAGAAGCCAAGAACGAACTACGGCACACAACTTTTGTCATACACTCTACCAGCTCTACTAAATACTTTCCACTCATGTAACTTATTGACCCTAAATCTGCGAACCATCAGATCCCCCTTCTTTGCTCCTGATGAATGAATCTGTATTTACTGTGATTATACTACAGTACAATGTATCCTGTTGTACTATCAAAATTTCAATATGTCCTTTGTGCTTTTTGAATTTATGTGTCTGCGGCAATGATGGCTGTGAAATATGGACTTTCTCCTTTTTGTAGACACATCTGAGCCGTTCTGTTACAATTATACAGGGCAGAGACACGTCAAGCTACAGATAGTGAAGTCAGTGACAACTTAAGTCCTACAGTTGGGACTGCCCACTCATCCGTGGAAGGCTCCTGCGATTGGCTACCAGCCTTTGCACGACGCCCTGCTTTGCGATGTAGTGCCGGCTTCCCGTCGCTCTCTCTCTCTCTCTCTCCCCCTGTCCCCATTTGGCCGCGCCGCAATACATTCGCGCGCGTGGAGCGATTCTTGTGTGGGGGCGGGGTCAACAGTATGACTTATGTTGACACTGACTATAGCTTTTTCCCCTACCCTGTAGTGCATATTACTGTACATGATTATCGTGTGTCGAAATAAAAAATACAAAGCTTTAAATTCAATTTAAAGATTTGAATTGAATTTATAATCACTGATATTGATATTGTATCGTATCATATCTGATATAGTCTATTGCCAATAGGCTATGTGTCACTTTGATGTGAAGAAGCAGAGCACGAGGAGTTTTTTTTAATTCCGTGTTTTAGCGCCGCGAAGCAACTGTGTCTATGAGCGGCGTACAGACGTGGACAGATGGAGAGAGGACAGCAGGAAAGAGTGGGGAATAGGGGGGTTAGTATGCGTCCTGGGCCGTCTTCAGCGGGAACTGTTCCGACATTCGTCTGGAAAGCCTTCGGAAAACCCAGGGAAAACCTCAGACAGCACAGCCGGTGACAGGATTCGAACCCGTGTCACCTCCCAGTCTCGGCGTGGAAAGCGATCATCCTAACCACTATGATACTGGAACCGGTAGAACACGAAGAAGAAATACCAGAGCAGGAAAGGAAACTGCAACTCAATAGACGATTTCAGGATATCCCGGTGCTCCTTGCACACGCGTTGTATTCGGAGCGGTTATTGTCATGACTCATGAGGAAAGGGAGAACAGTCTTCCACGTTTCGTTTTCGCTGGCTTGTCATCTCGTGGACAATGGACCGAGCATGGAAACCATAAGGCTAGAAGAAAAGCTGTGGGAGAGAGTAATGGGGGAGAGCAAAGGAGTTGTACGAAGGCGAGACCTCATTCCAGCGTCGAAGTCCCGGAGGCGCCATAGGACCTTTTTCACATATGCGTCGTGTCCTGGCAGCTCTCCAGCGAACCACGCTCACGTAAAACCTCACAAAGGATCAAAACCGGTCCGGAGTGGGGCCGACGAGCTCGCGCCGTTCGTGCGGTCTCCCCACTTGTCCCCACTTCTGTTGTCCGGTCAGGGGTGGGCAGTAATACTATTTTTTCGTATTATAATACTAATACATAATACTCCACAAAAACACGTATTATAATACTAATACAACTACTGTATTATAATACATTATGGTAATAAAGGAATACATAAAGCCCAGGGCGTACACGACATTTATTTCACGATTTACAGTGTCTGTTGTATGAAACAATAGATGCATTACTGATTATTTGGCTTTAATAACATTTTCTCAAAAATCCAATCTTTGAGTCAGTGGTGGATCCTTGGGGGGGGGGGGGAAGTCACTTTATACATTGGATTTTCCTCTCTCCCCTCCCCTACTACGCGCCCCGACAAAGAAACCCCCCCTCCTCAAACCGAGCTTCTGGATCCGCCCCCGCTTCGAGTGCTCTCCTGTATGGTCGAAGCAAAGAACGTCTTGTGGCATATTGAATATGCCACAAAACGTCTAAGACATGTCCCCCTAAGGCTAGCCAGGGTTAAGGGCAGCTGTCCATCCTGAGCTGCCCCCCCTCCCAGTGTGGGAGGGGGGAGCGAAGATTTCCCGTGTACCAGAAGTAGAAGCCAGCCCTGGTGCGTACATTAACCTTGGACACAGAGCTAGAAATACTTCCGGTTGTTCCTTTCTTCCTGGTGAATTTTATGACCAGAGAGTGTACACTGACTAATCCCCGAAAGAATAGGTGTTCAAAGAGCTGACGACCAAAAACGTGTGGTGTGCTGACCCACCTGACCGGATTAGCCCATTCGGGGTGAACGAACACATCAAAATCCCAAAAGTATTACTGGGGTATTATAATACTTGTAATACGCTTTTCTGCGTATTATAATACTAATACAAATACATTTTAAAATCTGTATTATAATACGTAATACTAATACAAAAATGTATTACAGTAATACTATTATAATACCAAGTATCATAATAGTGCCCAGCCCGTCCCTATACTGCGCCATCTAGTGAAGACGGAGGTAACCCCTTTCCGGCGCCTCGGGGTCATGCGGATAGGCCCTTGTGAAAAAGGTCCGGCCCTTTCCACACGTGAAGGCCAGGAGCATTCGTCGCCCTGGTATCCAATACAATCCAAGTCGTGCTTTCTTCCACTCAGTGTTGCCAAGTTTGGGGAAAAGTCGCTAACTTTACCGGATCACGGGGTCTGTCTAGGGACAAAGTTTGTATTTGGCATTAGCGGATTTTTTTGTGACTTTCTGATATGTTATGCGACTTTTCTAGCGACACAAACGTTCCTTCATACGTTCCTTTAAACGTCAAGACGACAAGCTTTCGCGGAGAATATGAAATCTCGCCATCTTTTTCCGGCCGTGCTTGGCAGGTATCCTGGGATACCTGCCCTGATTTGAAAGGGGTGAAGGAAATCTGAACCTCAACCTGGACCTGCTCACGGTCAACCACCTGTCTGCGTGCGTCGTGCAGTTTCATTTCTGCTCTTCGCAGCACTACTTCCTCTTGGCTGTTTCCAGTTTGCCCCTTTCCTGACGCGCCACACGGACTATACAGATGCATGGGCTTTCCAAAATGCATCCTAAGTAGGCCCAGAAGTACCGCAAGGCCTGGGAGATCAGCATTCAAGGGATGGCTGCATCCAAACAAAGACAGCGACGCAAGGGCCCAGTACGCCTACTGCAAGTGTGAGATTTATTCGAGGCTTCCAGACATATACATAAGGAAGCACATTAACCTGCAAAAACACGAGAACGCACCGGAACCTTTTCCAAACAATAAACAAACCACCATTACGTTCGGTGCCTCCGATGACAAAACCAGAACAATTTCAGCAGAAGATGTTCAAAGTTCCGAATTTCATTTGCTTTCGCTCATTATTAACCACTCAGACTTAGGGCTTAGCCTCGTTTTGTGATGTCCTCTCTTGGCCGTCTAGCATACTCATTCGCTGAAACATCCGGTATTCATATACAGGGTATGTTCCTTTAATTCGTTACATAATTTTTATTAAAAAAACTAGCGTAAAAAACGTTTTTGCATGTGGGCTATACGACCAGGGGGAGGTGAATTTATTGGCAGAAAAGAAAAAAAAAAAGGAAAAGGAAAGATAAAAGAGTACTACCAGGCGAACATCCTGTAGGACAGCGTTTGCAACTAAAATTCATTAATTAACTTATTAATGAGATGTTTTCTGGAAAATGCGAGATGGCAGAATTGGAGCCAGTCATCATTCAAATCCGCCATCCTTATTAAACGCCCTGTGAAGCGAGCGTACTTTCAGATATAAAATCAAATTTCGCTATGCAAATGAGCCGGGACTAGAACTACGCACATCTCTAGAGCAGAAACGCAAGAACTAAACGTACCTTGAGACATACATTCCCGAATTTTGCTATCCAAACGAGTCTAAACCAGAACTGTGCACTTCTCCAGAGCAGAAACGACAAGACCGTTGGCTGATCTGGGCGTGGTGGTGGTGGTGGTGATAGGGCTTGCCGTTGTCGGCCTCACGTATGTGGGCAACGTCACGACTCACGCCCTGGGGGAATGTGCGTCCTGGGCCGACTTCTAAGGGAACTGTGCCGACATATGTCTGAAAGCGTCTGAGGAAAACCCAGGAAAAACCCCAGACAGCACAGCCGGCACCGGGATTCGAACCCGGGTACCTCCCAGTCTCGACCTGATCTGGGCGTTCTATCTGGTAATCTGCCAACAGATTAGCGCCTACTCCAATCAGCTCCCTCGCTCCAATTTACGTGGCCCTCTCACGTGGAATGCATGGAATGCGTGGAGTGCATGGAATGCTCCTTCTGAGGTCGAGTAGTACATAGTTCTGGTTTCAGCTCATTTGCATAGCAAAATCCGGGAACTTATATCTCAAGGTATACGGGGGGGTTCGCGTCTCAGGGTGTTTAGTAAGCACGATGGATTGGAATAATGACTGGATCCAATTCTGCTATCACGCATTTCTCACGCGTCGGAGGCGAACTGGCCATGACATCATACACAAAAAATATGTTGCCGATTCGTGGACGGGCTTTTGCGAGCAAACTGCAAAATTTGCAAACAAGCTTGCATACTTCGCCATGAAATATTTTTTAATTTGACCTGGAGACAAGATTGTATCTAACCGTTGACACAGAATCTTACGGGAAATGTAATATAGCCGTTCACTGTCAACATGATTACCGGAGCCCGTTTTCCTCTTTGAACTTCTTCGTCAGAACATACCTCCGTCGGCGCCGTCGAGCTCCGTCGAGCTGCTGAGTACCGAACGATCCATAGACGCTGTGTGTGTCGCATAATATCTTGCTCCATTGCTGACAATTTGCCTTTCGCCATATTTCAAGTGATTTCGACGGCAGATATACGACGTCGTTGTTGTCCAAAGCGAAAGCATGCACCCACATGGTCCCGCAGGGTGTGTCCTCCTCGTGGTTCACCGTTGGCTGAGAGAATTGGATGGCGATGACGTAAGCCCGTTGCCCACATACGTGAGGCCGACAACGGCAAGCCCTATCACCACCACCACCCGCTTCGAAGGAATATATCCAGCGCTCATGCCCTGCTACTTTTGTCTGGTAACTGCGCCCCCGTTGTACTGTATATACGGTTAAAAGTCGATGTGTGTACGATAGTGAGGGATCATGAGAACGGTTTCCTGCAGAGTATTCGGAATTCAGGAAAATAATTTCATGGTCCCTTTAAGTTATGCAGCTGATTTCGCCCAGGCACCATACCTCGGCGCGTGAATAAACCTTCATTCGTTTGTTCACTGCCTCCATGTCCAGCCTCGTCTCTGCGTAGTCCCAATTGGTATAATTACCACCACACCCGTCGGCAAGATGGAATACACATCTCGACATCCGCCTGCCATCTGCGGCTAAGCCGCTTCCTTACCGTCAGCACGATGCTGTTTGTCAAGGACGTTGCCAGGACCAACCCATTCTTGAGGTCCATTGACCCAACAATGGAGTACACTATTCGCAGTCGTGTTCCAAGGATGGAAGAATCTGTCATCCATCGGCTCCGAGCAGCTGCTGCAGAACCGGGTGCAGCTAGCAAATTAAAGTGTCAAGAGTTTCATCGAGGAGGTCGTGCGCGGTCATTCTCTTGCCGTGGGTGCGCTCGTGTAACAAGGGTCAAGGGAGCAATTCCATCGCATGTTGGGTCTTTTAGCCAGATTGGGTCAGGATTTTAGCCTAAGGAATTGTCATGAGTGAGTCCAACAGAGAGTGGGGGTACGTGGGCTAGCGGCATAGATACGTGCATCAAAGTGGTAGAGAACGTGACAGATCCTCGCGAAGACATTCTGGTGCAGACGTGAGGTGGTGGTTAGTAGTGCTGAACGAGCTCGCCGTTGTCGGCGTCACCGAGGTGGGTAACGTCACGACTAACGCTCTGGGGGGAATGTGCGTCCTGGGACAACTTCGAGGGGAACTGTGCCGGCATATGTCTGACAGCGTCTGAGGAAAACCCACGAAAAAACCCGGACAGCACGGCCGACACCGGGATTCGTGATTCGGGAGACGTGAGGGACCTTGGACCGGACCAGGCTGCTACACCTTTGACACCACCCGCTTCAGACCTTTTGACCTTCACATATTTTCCAGTCATACTTTCAACCGCTGAGCCCTACTGTCTCAAGTCTTGGTGTTCCAACTTGAAGTTCGCATTCAATCCATCCCCGCAATGCTGGGATTGCGCTTGATTATCACCTGGGTTCATCTGCATCGAATTCGTACCTCACTGGTGCTAAACCCCTTTATGATTGTTTCTCCGTCGCAGTTCCTGATCGTCACATGCTAGTACCTCGTCCCAACCTTCAGCGATGGCCGGCCACCCCGTACAACAACAACGCAGGAATGTTGGCGACTCCTTCGCCAGGAGGGGATGACCAGCCCATACGTCGTATGTTTTTAGTTACAGAAGGCGAATACGTAATTCACTATTATTAGTTCTCGCACAAACTCCACATGTGAGTGTACAACACACATTCAAACAAACCTTAAAGGTACTATAAAGCAGTCGAGGTTGAACCTATACAACGGCATGACGTGAGAGTGCTAGACTCAAAGGTTCAGCACAATAAGTAATATGCGCAGGAGTTTACTCGAAGTATTTTTAATTGGTAAATAAAAATGCAGTCAAGAATGTCGGGCCGACGCCTGGTGGGTCCTGTGGGAAAACTACCGCCCCTGCCCAACTGGGCACGGGGCTCCCACTCCCGGGGCCTTTCGCATCCGTTCGCCTCGCCGGAGGTAGTACGAAACAACCATTCAAATAGCAGAGAAACAACAATTTATTACCATACTTGCATACCCTGCGACGCCAACGATCCGTGACCAGCTCGAGGATCCCCCGGGAAGTGCTCCAATATAAACACGCCCGCCTTTTTAAGGGTATCGATGACAGTCTTCGGCGCCCCCTACTACTACACGTGTACGATATCAACGGACGATAAGCGGCTGCACCGGCCGCGAGATCACTATCACTATCAAGTCACTATCTCCAAACCCAACACTCCCCCGACCAAAAAACTGGACTTGCCGTCACGGCACTGAAAAACAAAAGAAGTCCCAGGGCGCGATCACACACACCAATTCAGTTCATATTTTCAGAGAAGGTCGTCCATGTCGTCGTCGGGAATGTCGATTAGGACGTCATTTCCTCTTGGCGGCTCTGCAGGTTGCTGCTCCATGTCCCGTAACATCTTGTGTCTTTGTTGGTCTGTGTCTTTGGATGATCGCAAGGGCTGCTACCACATCGGCATCTCGAACCCTCGAAGCCCGGGCGGCCTCTGTCCTGGCGCGGTGGAGGAACGTGGAGGTAGGGGCCTCCTGCGGCGAGAACTTGCTGGATTCCGAGTTTGCTGGGTCGACTAAAATAAAAAAGGAAAGGTAATACAGGAAAGTGACCAGAAGGAATCTCCCGGCGAAGAGGCGTCGTTGGACCCTCTAATCGCTATGAAGTCGCGGTCGTGTGATTGACAGCCAACTGAATGCCAGGACGAGTCAGGAGCACTAGATCCTAGTGACCGACGTTTCGGCGGCCACCTACACGGCCTGTAAGGTCGCATACTGTAGGCAGTACTGTATCGGTCGTGAGTCCGTCTGCATGTCGGCGCTCAACCGAAATTAATCCCCGTCGAACACGTGCAACGCGGTTCTAACGTCTGATCCGGCTTAGGCGGGGATGGTATTCGAGTTCAGCTAAGAGGTCACCTTGTATAGCACGAACCTCCTACGCCATCCTTCCCGGCTGGTGAAGTGACGGGCTCGAAAATTGGGCGAACGCGTGAGTGGCACTGACGGATAGCCGATGCGACCTTCCGCGCTTCAGTCGCAGAGGAAACAACCCTACTGAACGGCCGAAGTGAAGCCCGAACGAATTCTACATGGCTCTCGTCGCAAAGCTGAGTACGCTTATGCAGCTCCTTTCGGAAACGGCGTTCGTAGAGATCAGCATGTTCGTAATCCGGCAGGAGAAATTCGCTCATGAACCGTGCTGGGAGTCATGGAATGACGTGCAACTCGGCTGCAGCCGATGCCCACGAACGGCCTCTCCGAGCGTGCCGCCAGCGCAGCTGACGCGGCGTCAGGTAGCGGTAGCGAGTGTACTGCGGACGCTAACCTGTGCGGAGTCGTGGATGAGACGCCATCGATACGGCGGACTGCCGCGCGAGCCCTGCGGGTACTACTGCGACCAAGTCAGGCGTCCTACTAGAGCAGGGCCGGGGAACTGCGAGTGCCTCAGTCTTGCTCCAGAGTCGCAGCCACGTAGCAGCTTACAACTGACCGGGAGCGACGAGCTAGTCACGGAGAACAAACATAAAACAATTAGCAACGCCGAAAACAACTTGCCGGCCCAAACCGCCAACATACGTGGCACATGACATACGAGAACCCTCCACCGAACGGACTCGGGCCCCACGTTGGGCGCCATTGTGGGGAAACTACCGCCCCTGCCCAACTGGGCACAGGGCTCCCACTCCCGGGGCCTTCCGCATCCGTTCGCCTCGCCGGAGGTAGTACGAAACAACCATTCAAATAGCAGAGAAACAACAATTTATTATCATACTTGCATACCCTGCGACGCCAACGATCCGTGACCAGCTCGAGGATCCCCCGGGAAGTGCCCCAATATAAACACGCCCACATTTTTAAGGGTATCGATGACAGTCTTCGGCGCCCCCTACTACTACACGTGTACGATATCAACGGACGATAAGCGGCTGCACCGGCCGCGAGATCACTATCACTATCAAGTCACTATCTCCAAACCCAACAGTCCTCAAGTCCTCAATTTGTCAAGCAACCCTGTAAACAAGGAGACCGATAAACAGATGGCTTTCCTGTTGGGATTTGCAAATACTACCTTTTGGGAAAATGTAATTTCTGTGGAGGAAAATAAACAAAAGCCGAATCTTGCACTCAGTAGCTAAACGTCTATACCTGGGCCTTGTTTCAGCATCGTGGCGCTGCTATCGTACGTCGCTCCGTTTGGCCCAGAGTCGTGCGCATGAGACATTTTCGCCGCCGTACTTGGCGGAGTTGGTGTTTCGTCGGCCTGCTTCGCCACAGTGCTGCCAGTAGATTTAAAGTTGCATTTTTTTTCGGGAGCTATAACGTCTATGTGAGAAAATTTTGCGGCATTTTACTCCCGAGGACGTACACAATTAAGGGCACACGAAACATGAGGTTGGACCTCGACTGCTTTATAGTACCTTTAAGAATTTCTCAAGGCATACAGAAACGGGTTGGGTCCCGAATTTATGAAAGGCTAACGTTCCAGGCAAAAATCGTTCATATATCGATGTGAGGATTCATGAACTGAGGTTTGGAACGAGGAAGGAGAAGTGCCTTGTCCCAGAGGGCACCATTCGAAAAACAAGTGAATTCGTAAATCGCGGATTTACTGTATTGTGTCTTTCCCCCATACCAAGTCGGCTTTAAATAAAAGACGCACTATTTTAGTGCGCCAACATTAAACTTTCGACTTCTAGCGGCCAGCGCTGTTGAAGAAAAGGATCAGGAAAAGGGCGTGGTGCTGGTGAAGGGGCCCGCCGTTGTCGGCCCCACAGAGGTGGGCGACGTCACGACTGACGCCATGGTTCGAGTGCACGTCCTGGTTCGACTTCTAAGGGAACTGTGCCGACATGTCTGAAAGCGTCTGAGGGAACCTCAGGAAAAACCCCTGGCAGCACAGCCGGCACCGTGATTCGAACTCGGGTACACCCCAGTCTCGACGTGGCATGGCCAGCACACCAACCACTGAGCCACGCGAGCTCGTCAATCAGGGTGTGCGCTTGAGAATTGGTGACTGCCACGTACAGCCTATAAGCCAATAAGCAGGTCCTTCGCCACATAGTTTTCCGTCCTTTTTCTGTAGTTCCACAATTGGCGACCCAGATTTTTTTCAGCCAGCTACCTCAAGCATGCAGCTGCTACGCTCAAGCACCGACACAGTGACAGCTGCCATCTGCAACGAGGATGCTGTCGGACTAGGTTATGCTCATATATGGCTCTGAAACGCCAGCCCCAGAAGTTGATGTACGCGAAAGTAGCCCCACTGCAACAGCCTAGCCTCTAATCCCTTTCCGTCGTCATGAACAAACATGCCCGGGCACTATTCCTTAATTATTCACATTTTGATAATGGACCAGGGAGCCCATTAGTGCCATTATTCTCATGAACGCTACTCAACTTTTGCTAGCGGCGTCAGGTGAAGAATTCTAGATAGGGCCCACAGTGCTAGCAGACGTGCGATGCATCCCGAGCTCTTATCGCTGATGATTCTCCATAGCGGGCGTGCAAAGGCGCGGTGGCGCCCAGTCGCCACTCACCTAGCGGGCAGTTCAACATCACTTGCGGGGCGTCATACGCGACAGATGTTGGAAAAAATGAATGACGGATGCGGACCACTGGTGAAATACACCGGCTTCCAGCCTCTCAGTGCGCTTGACAACTTCTTCCGTGAGTCAAACTTTCCAGTGCAACTGCAAATGACAGGCGTCTCTATGAATCTCAGTACGTTCACGGGGTGCGCAATTAATTTGCATTACTGCCTGCAATGTAGAGTATCCAGTGTCTCGTCAAGAGTTCTAGCGTTTTCGCACTGGCCTCACTCCACGCCTTGAGTGTCAAAAAAAGCTTTTTAGGCGAATTTTAGGCGAATCACTATTCTTGTAGGTCAACACAGATGGAATCCGCTACTTGCGGAGAAACTGGCGACGTCTGTTAGACGCGGAAGTAACTATAGGTGGTGTGCATATGACGTCACACCATAGCTTTACCAGTGCTTTTTCCCTCTTTCTGGTGAACCAGCGCACGTCAATGCACCCCACCTATAGGGCTCCCTTCGTTTGAGAGTGTTCGGTTAGAACGCTCTTGAAATATTATAATGGTTTCGTTTGTTTCTTGCCGTCTGTCTGACTGTTTCTTTGGGTGTTTGTCGGTCTGATCGAGAAGAGTGAGAATTTCTGTCCATAACCAAGGAGGACGGCATCCCGTTTCCGTTCTTGGAGTTCGGGTGGGGAGTATTTTTTTGAGCATGCTCTCATAGGGTGTAGGAAAAAGCGGTCCCGGAAAAAAGGGTCCCGGAAAGAAGGGTCCCGCTGGCAAAAGGCCGAAATAATGGTCCCGTAGGCTAGAACTGACCCTTGCCCATTCTTAATTGCATTGTAAAAGTGGATATGACGCTAAAATAACATTTCTTACATAATGCACACATACACGAAAATGAAAATAACATTTCTTACAAGTTTCACAATCCACGTCTACTATCAAAAAAATGTTTGCAGTGACTTACTGAGGATGGATGAGATTCGATGTTTCACCTGACGTGTAGAGCTCCGTAGGTTGAGATCCGGCGACGGTACTGGTGAAAAGCTTTCTGTCCTTCGGTTGGGGCTTACACTTGACGTCATTCTCTTTTCCCGCTTTGGCTCGAGTTCTTAGACCTAGGTCAGTGGACTTTTTGTCTGTGTAACCTACCCTTAGCCTAGGTGTGGTACTGGTGAAAAGCTTTATGTCCTTCGGTTGGCGCTTACACTTGACTTCATTCTCTTTGGCAGCTTTGGCCCGAGTTTTTTGTTTGTTTGTCTGTGTAACGTACTCTATCCTAGGCGTGGTCAGGAGGTCAGGAGGAGGCCTTGAATAAAGGTGTCTGGTTTGTACCAGTGGGGTGGGGGGTATATGTTTACTTTAAAAAATAATAACTACAAGGAATGGTCTGCCGGGTGCAAAGCCGGTTTGCTGTTCCTTAAAAACAGAAAAGAACACAGGACTGACAATAAAAAACTTGCTTCAGCACTAGTTCATAGACTGTTCATGCACGCTATGCACGAATGTGCTAAGAGTGTTCAGAAGAATGTCCGGAAGAAACAAAATAACGACTGTGTCTGGGACCAGTTTTTCCTGCCTTACTATAGCAGTGTGATATATAATAATCCGCTGTTTTTGTTCCTGAATAAATCCAAGCGCATTTGTGCACTAATGTCATCTGTCCCGCACCGATCGAGTTATTGCGAACTTTGGGATAGCAGTTTTAATCAAGCGAGGTAGTCAGGTGCTACTACTACGCAATTCAAAGCAAGAAAAAAAAGAGGAAAATAAAACACCGTATTCACAAAATATAGTACATATCTCTGTCACACCAAAGATGAGTGTTAAAGCGACGGCAAAGCTGTTGCCTGCCGGCGGGACCATTTTCTTTCGCCTTTTGCCAGCGGGACCCTTCTTTCCGGGACCATTTTTTCCGGGACCGTTTTTTCCGGATCCCACTCTTCATCCCAGAAGTTCTCACCAAACGCATATCCGCCGTCTGGGAACCTTGGGGAATTATATCCCATACAAAAAGTATATAAGTGGGTACTATGTCGTAGACAGTATCAGGGAGCTGAAGATCCGTCTAAGGAGGCTCCAGTCGCTTAGTACGCGTTCCCTGTGCCGGTAGCAGCATACATGAAATATCTGCTCAGCAATGTCCACCATGCTGATGGGAAAGTCCCGATCAAGAATGTGAAATTCTTTCACACGTCGGATCACACGTTCAACATGTACTCTTGCACTGACAATTTCTCTTGTACTTTGAACACTGCTCTTGGATATTTGGGCTTCTCTCGCACTAAATGATGGATTGTACACTTCAATTCCTTGGGGGAGACACGAAACATTGAAGCCTCTATCAGCCATCATGGCATCACCAGCTCCTTTATATATATATATATATATATACATATATATATATATATATATATACATGAGGTAAAGTGCATACACCTGTCCGACTGTATTGTGCATTGTGCTTCGGTCGCCCAATGGGCGACCTGCCACTATAAATCCCATAACCACGTCACATGTGACGTTGCATGAGAGGGAGTTGAATCCAGCTTCGAATTTCTCGAAAACAACTTCGTTGTTCTGGTTGAAACTTCGCGACTGTGTTCCTGTAGCACTCTTGAATATAATTTCAGCTAAGTTTGGGAATCGCTCGATCTGTACGAGACCGTCCCTTTAAAAGAAACGCGCACGGTCTGGACCAGGCACCAGTCGTTCTTGAATTGTGGCCCTGTGAGCAGCTTTCGCGGTTCAAATCGAGATAAGCGGTGAGCGCGCATTCAAGGTATATCTAAACTGGTAGCGAAAACAAGCGAAAATACTAAATCAGACCCATCAGCAAGGCTACCATCATGAGGCGCGTGCGATCCTGGGTGTTGGTAGTAGAGGTACCATCGTAAACAAAAAAAAAAAAAAAAAACTTTACAACATGGGCATGGCTTGTGTGTGTACTAATAGGTTATTCATAATTTCAATGCAGAAAAAACTTTGTTGCCCCACTCGTGCACATATACGAAATCATCTTCCACCCAAGTACATTTCCGCATCCTGCGCGTTTGCGCATGTGTCAGAGTGGGCGTGTTTATCCGTTCATCTCTCTATCCGTGCCGTGTGCACGTGCATTGTAATACGGAATTCTACACCTTTTGGCGCATCATAGCCGGCACTTCGTCGTCTACAGTCGAGGGATGGCGCAGCGAGCGAAATGGTTCGCGCAGTCACCGCTTCACAACATTTTGGCGCTTGCTTGGAAATACAGTACCGCTGATGTAACGTCTTCTTTTTATGTGTTATTTTTGTTTTCTCTTGGCGCGCGACGGGTCAAGCGAAATCTTGTGCAAACATATGACCGCTCGTGCGGTTGCCAAGTCCAATACTGTAAACACGCATATCGCACTCAGCCAGACGGAACAATTAGTGGCGCGGCTTTTGAATGCGCACAGGTTGTTAATGATGTCGTCAATGTTTGGCATGGGATAAGGGAACAGTTCGGTCTGCTTGTTGAGCGCGCGATAGTCGGTGCATAACCTTAGATATCCGTCTTCTTTCGGCGCTGCCGTGATGGTCGAAGCGAAATTTGAAGCAGAAGGTTGGATAATCTTAGCGTCAAGCATACTTTGGAGCTCGTTTTTGAGCCATGCCTTCCTTTCCCTGGCCATCGGGTAGTGTTTTGTTTGTATTACCGTTGAGTCACTTAGAGTGAACGGCACTTCCAGGAACGTAGTTGCTGGTGAGAACATCCCAGCGCAGAAGAGCTCTGGGTATTTGGCCTGAACTTCCTCAGGCTTCGTAGCCAATCGTGATGCCGCTGGCTCGACGTTATTGAGTGTCGTATCTGTGGAAACATTATCGTTCCAGTATATATTCAAACGCAACCTTTTCATATCAGGACGGCGAAGAGCGTGTCGTACTGAATGTTTGGTATCACCAGAGCTTGTACTCTAATCTGTTGATTTTGATACTGTATGACAGTTTCAATCCAAGTGTCGTAAAACGTTTTCCGTCCATCATATCCTTGCACTTGAACTGCTTTTCCTCTTGTAATACGTGAGCTATCAACCACAGCTTGATTCATAACTGTAATGGATGCACCACTATCAACCAACGCATTCAGTTCTCTTTCATCTACCAGCAAAGAAATGAAGAGAAGGTTTGAACGGAGTAAATAAAACAGTCTCGCTTGAAGTCGTAGGGTGCGATTGTTGACCCTCGTTTAATAGTTTAAAATGTTGCCGTCTGCTATTGACTCCTCATCGCAGGTAGGAGAGTGGCCGGTTACAACGTTCACTGTGTCACGTTTCGGAAGGGAAAGTTGCGTTGCAGTGACACCAGGTCATCGTTGTGACGTCCGTTCTTCCATCTTACGTGTCTTTATTCCGTCGGAGTTGGCTGATGTCGACTCCCACTTGCGCTGGTCAACTGACACGTTCTGAAATGCGTCAAGGAGACTTTGAACAGCTGTTGGCCCCTGGACTCGCACTTGTTGTTGAAGCTCTTTCGGAAGGCCATGCACAATCAGCGAAATGACAGACGACTCTGGCATCATGGGTTCAGCAATGTGCAACAGCCTCCTCTTTTCATAAAAATTCTCCACAAGTGCACCTCCCTTGTACTTGAAAAAGATAGCTTTGTCCCAGCTTTCAACTGGGTTTTCACGAAATGATCGAAGAAAGTTCGCCCTCCAGGTTTGCCAGGGTTCTTGAGATTTAGTGATCCATAGCTCATACCACTTTTTTGCAACTCCGGTGAGAAAAAGACGCATGTTCTTTATTTTGTCGTCATCTTTCACCCAGTGATTCTTTTCACATGCGTATCCGTAGAACGTTATCCACGCTTCAGGGCTAGATGTCGTCCCGTCGAACGAATCCGGCTTCACTAGTTCGAACCGTGGTTTACTGGTACTGACTGCTCCTATGATCTCACTAAAAACTTTTCGCTGGACATCTAAGAATTGAAGTAAGGCATTCCCAATATCTGATGTGGCCGTAGCGCTGCTTGTCCACAGTTTCGAGGGGTAATTGATGTACATGTTGTAGTCAGATATAGTCATATTGACCTTTATGGAAGTCTTCTTCCAGAGGTCCTCAACAGTGGTGTTACACTTGTTCGGTATGAAGTTAACGAACTGTTGTGCTACGGACGTCGGTACTCCACCGTTTCCTCGTCTTGTCGTCGGCACCGTGTGAACTGCAGGCCCTGTGGCTCCTGTGGTGTTATTTCGAGTTCCACCCACATACTGATCCTGTCGGTTGCGACAATTGTAAAGTGGCTTCAATGCAACAAGGGAAACAGACTTAGACAGTCAGTCAGTCAAACCATCCTCTGTATTTCCGAGCTCTAAAAAGGAACCCTAAACTCTTCGCGATCCCCGTCTTCCTTCTCGGCGCTCCACACGTCGTTTGCTACTCGTCTTAGGAAACCCGAAGATATCTGGTTACCAATGGCGATAAGGCGGATTTTTATTCTTCAACGTTCACGGGCTGGTAGACGAAGCCTACGAATGGTGAGAGTACTTTTCTTTCGCAGTGACCATGTGGGGGCTCCCTCTTTCGGCTCTGCAACAACGGGGCTCAGTGAAGGGCTTGTCAGCGAAACGTAGCAAAGCAGACAGAAGAAGGTAGCAAGCTTCAAGAGGAGCTACGCGTATTTGCCTTCGAGTAGCTTTAAGTTAGGCTTGTGGCGGCCCGGTGACGATGATGACGACGTGCCTCTGCTGCCACGCGCTACGGATCTGGCACAGCAGTTCTACCGGCACCGTCCTAGCGTGAGGTCACGCACATCTGCCCGCTGGGACATTCCATCTTCGACGGTCAGGACTCATGTAGAGGAAGACCATCGTCCTCTACATTTGGTACACCGTAGTCCTCGTCGAAGCAGTCGGCGCCGCAGCCCCTCCAACCGCTCGCCGTCCCCCAACCCAGGCGAGTGCTGGTACCACCAGACTTTCGGAGCCAGTGCACGCAACTGCCAGCCTCCCTGCACCTATTCGGGAAACGGGGGAGTCAGCAACTGACGGCGACCAGCTTTGCTGACGGCGCATCCAGTCGTCCACGTCTGTTTTTCATCCCTGACCGCTCCTCCGGCGTGCGCTTCCTCGTGGACACTGGCGCAGAAGTGTCTGTCCTTCCTGCTTCTACCATGGATGTGCAACACCGTGCTCCCACCAGCACCTTACTCGCTGTCAACGCCACGCCCATTACCACTTACGGCGAAAAGCTTGTGACCCTCAACCTTGGTCTTCGCCGCGCTTTTCGCTGGGTGTTCACCATTGCGCAGGTCCCGCACGCCATAATCGGAGCGGACTTTTTGGCGCACCTCGGCCTTCTCGTGGACATGAGCCATCGCAGGTTGATTGATACCGCTACCAATCTTATGGTGCAGGGCACAGTTGCACCGGCACACCTAGTTGGGCCACTCCTCCGCAAGTCGGAGCCTACGACAGAATACGAGGCCATTTTGCAGGAATTCCCGGCGCTCACCCAGCCGCCAAACTGGAAACTGCCTGTCCAGCACGACGTGGGCCATCACATTGTCACCACCTGCCCATGTCCGCCCACGCCGCCTCGCGCCGGACAAAAACAAGGTGGCCAGAGCTGAGTTCGAGCACATGCTCGACCTCGGCATCATCGTCCTCCACATTTGGTGACCCGAACAACGAACACCATGTTCGGCGTATTTCGGCCATGCAACATCCTAAATTTTTCGGCAAACCAGCAGCGAACCACCCTCTAGCAGGCAAGGCGCACCGGGACCACTGTTCCACCGGGGACCCGCAGGGAGACCAAGTACGCTGACTTTCCGGCCTCCACCTGCTTCATGATGGACCTCCCCGGCACTTCTCTGGCGGCAACCAGCATTCATGCTGTCGTACCGGTCGCGGTACTGTCGCCCACTCATCAACGCACTCACCCAGCAACAATCAGCCCTCAACAACTCAATCACTCAGCAACAATCAACTCTCAGCGGCAATCTCTCAGCAAGCACTCAGCGCAGTCAACAAGGGCTCAACGCACTCAGCAGACAATCAGCAACTACTCAAGCACCCAACCACTCAACCAATCAGCACTCACATCTCATCACTGGAACCCGCCCGGATCGCAGCGCTCTTGTTGCCGACATCCCACTGCTGCTGCATCAACAGTCACAAGCACAAGCCGTATGCCCAGCCGTCCACCATCTACGAGCCGTCATCATTCTCCTCATCGTGGTATCGACGGGAACCTCAACCGCATGCACCGCTCCGCGTCTGAGGGGGGGGGGAGTGATGTGGCGGCCCGGTGACGATGATGACGACGTGCCTCTGCCGCCACGCGCTACGGCGCTGGCACAGCAGTTCTACCGGCACCGTCCTAGCGTGAGGTCACGCACATCTGCCCGCTGGGACATTCCATCTTCGACGGTCAGGACTCATGTAGAGGAAGACCATCGTCCTCTACAGGCTTAACTGAGCCCACATTCCGTTCGTCACAGAGCAACAGTCCCTGCAGTTGCTGACGCTTTTTTTTCTTTCGTCAGCTGAAGAGGAACTTCGCGCTTCAGTTCGTAAGCCAAATTGGTGTTACGACAAAGGTATAAGCAATAACTTCTTTATCCACCTTCGGTTCAAATTTCTTCGTGGTTAGGGATGCTTACCGTCGAGATGCTATATAGCGCAGCAGGAAATTTATAATTACTTAACACCTGTTCGGCTTTCTCTGTAACTTTCGTTAATAAAATATGTAATTGTGTTTGTTTCCTTCCTTCTCCCCTTTGATGCAAACAAGCTTACTGGTTAAGGCAGTAAAACTGCGTCATCCCCGTAGTCCTTTCACTTTGTTATTTTGTTGTATTTGTGTATTTTGTATTTGCCCATCACTACAATAAAACCTTGATTCCTTATCCTGACATTGTCTTTCATCAGTCCCTAATACGCAAACACACACTAGCTTACTGGTTGAGGCAGGTACTGTTGGGGACACGGTTGTCTAAAATCTCCAGCCCGTGGCATGACCTTTCCCCTATCGGCGATGTCGCGCACGAAGAATATATACTATTACAGTCTCCGAGGTAACGTCACGCAGCGCCGCCTGTCGGGAGAGAGTACCATCGCAATCTCAACGTCGTCTGCTAGAGAGCGGCCTCCCCTCGGGGAGGGTATTGAAATAGTTCCTTCGTGCGCCACGTCGCCGATAGGGGACCGCTCCGCCACGGGCTGGAGATTTTATGCAACAGTGTCCCCGACATTACATTTTGACTGCCCCCTTTCCCTTACAGAGGCCCCAGTCATCTGCTGTATACTGCAGTCACCCGTCCTGGTGGATGCAAGAAGAGCCCCCGGCAATGACCCGCCCCACGAGAACAGCACGAAGTATGGTGGTGGTGGTGGTTGGTAAAATAACAAGTATCTTTTGCTTTGTCTCGTTAGTGATATTTGTTAATTCTTCGCTTTCTGCAGGTGCTGTTCCGTATAGGGTATAGACCAAGCTCCTTGGTGGAGACACAGCTGCGCAAGAGGAGTCTTGACGCCTTTTTTGTACGTCCTTTTTTTATTCACCGTTGCGAAATAAACGTTTTCACGAGAAAACTGTTCGTTTTTGGTTCATTTCTTGACAAGCTAACTAACTTTAACGAAACCATTCCTTAAACCCGACGCGCGTGACACGTCTGCGAGACATGTGGGTACTGGTAACTGGTAATGGCTGAGTTTAACAAATGTCGTGTTTGCTTACGGTGATGGCAGAGATCGCGTAGTACGTAGGTTCGTCGTATGAAGCAGAGTGAAGCATTTGCTGTTGACGATTTCTATTCGACGGTATACTTTGCGGCACCTATTCAAGCAAAGTCTTGGCTAAAATGGTTGATTCACCATGCTTCTCTCACTGCCATGTCGCCGGAGACTCATGGTCCAGCGGATATACTATAGGGCTAAGTGCGGATCTTAGAGAATGATCATGGTGAAGGTAGCGGAATAATCTCATGGGACATGTTAGAAATAGAAGTAAACGAAGGTAAGATTAATCCTTTGAGGCCGATGGGACGCATGTGTCCCCAAGCTTAAAACGACTGTTACGTACTAAGAACCATATCGTTTAGAGGTGACATTGCAGGATCCTTCAGACAACACCTTTGTTTAAACACACGCGGTGATACGGCAACATTGTGCCAGTTAGGCAATAACAAGCAACAGTATAGTTTGGGTTTTCGTGGGTGACGTCGCTCACACGGTAAGTTAATTTTTCTAAAAAACAAAAAGAAAAAAGAAACGGGGTTGTTTGGCGTAACTTTTGCATGGAAGTAAAAATAATGCGTCAGCGGCACTGCTTACATAAAAAAATATTTTCTCCTGGTTGATACATGTAACTATTTCCATAAGATTGTGCACTAGTGCACTAAAATTGGGACACTACCGGCTTATTTCGGAAATCCGAAAAAGTTTACGTCCTAAGCAAATGAATGCCGGTTTTGCTTATTCCAAATAGTACTGTGGGTTCGCGCTTCAATGCGTTGGTACAATCAGTTATTTATGTTCTTGACAGCAGCATGGAATGATTCTGCAGTCTCGCATTCGAAAACATCTAATTAAAGGGTAATTAATTAATTAAATTATTGAATGAAAGGTAAGCATTTTCATGACGTAAAAGCGCTAAAACCAACACGCCCAAAGGGATGTTTTAATAGGTAAGTAGTCGTCCAGTATAGTTCTTGTCGCGTTACTCTCAAACCACAGGTCTCCTTGCACTCCATAGCCTCGTTCCCAGCGACGACACAACAGGGGTGGACTGTCAAAATCGCTCTTCCCATTGGGATAAATACTGGTGGCTGCCGTCTTTAATGAGTATGACTGACGATAACGTAACATTCGATATGCCGAACATTCCATATGCTCAACATTCCATTGTTGAGCCCACTCAACAGTCCCGCAAGGTCCACTGGGCTCTCCCGCTCACTTCGTGACCGTTATTTCTCTGGGCGGGGGAGTATCTGTGGCGGCCACCTGCCGGAAAAGAAGACGAACAGCATGCCCTTTTCACGCACACGCTCTCGGACATCATCCTCGCACATTCTAGAAATGAAATCTCGCCCCATCGAACCTCTGTCCCAGTGTGGTTGCTCCTTGCTAGCTCCCACACTAGTCATCCGGTAAACATCCGAATTAAGTCCGAAAGCACGCACGGGAAAATGAAGGAACTCGGCAAACGGCAGTCCACACGTGCACAGTTCCTGTGACTACCACTGGGCGGCGGCACCAATGGCGGCGCCCATTCCTTGAATCCCGTTTTCGTGTGTAGTTACGTGCTCTTTCCCACAGGACATCCGCCTGGCCCTGTAACCCGCCGACAAAAATGGCATCAGCGCTGCTCTCATTTACGATTATGAGTAAACTGCGTTATTTCAAAACACACCCTATTACTTACATCGTTGTATTGCATGTGTAAGTTTAACGTTGTCCAGTCTTTATTTCCACGAATGCACTATTCGATTACCACAATAATTCTAGTATCTCAACATATTGCAATGGGTGAACCACAGTTCAATCCGTTGCCCCTACACGCCGTTTCCAGTTATTGAATAAGGGAAAACGGCAACTGTGTTTGCCGAGGCGGTATAAGGCTATTAGTCAAATGACACCGTTGACATTTTGTAGCCTCCCTCTTCCATTTCCGCCTGTGTAAACACGCGTGCCTTTGCAAATGCGTGGAGACACTCAGTGCGTGACCCATCCGTTACTGCAATTTCAAGCAGCGAATTCACCCAGTTGATATTGATCCGCAACATAGGCGGCATCACGCCAGCAAACCCCAGCTGCCAACCTTCCCACTGTGTCGAACTTGACTTCACGGAAAAGGTGTTGATGACCAAGTGGCGTGACGCCATGCAGGTGCTGAAGCCCTCACGGCATCAGTTTGTGACTCGCCACTCCTCGATACGCAATAGATTGCCGTTGCGTCCGCTGTGATGTTGCTTCCGTCCACCGGTATCTTATTCATAGCAACGAACAATCGCACCCGTTACTATACGACGCAATCTAAATGGTAACGTTTTTAGTAGCTGCTGAAAGTGCACACTTCCATGCTCGAATTCAGCTGGTCGTGGTAGTGCAGAAAAAGTTGCACTGGCTCGAGTGTTCATGTCACACGGCCACCTCAATCCAACGTGCGTCGCGTTTCGTTGGCGCTTCCGTTTGGTCTTCGTTCGTTTCTTAGGCTGAACCCACATTGGTATACTACACTGCGCTGCACGAAAACAACCAGCTGGTTTGTTGTACTGCAAGGCCAGGAAAAAGTGCGATAATGAAGAGCAGTTTGGAGCAAATGATTTTTTAATTCTGAGCGAAAATCCTATTTTTTGTTTGTTTATATTCATCTTGCTTGAGCTCCTTCTTCGCTCTTTAGCTGCGCACAGACGGCACAATGATATTGAACATGAACATTGAACATTGAACATGGGGAGTTGGAGTAGGAACATCTCACGGCATGGCTACTCATACTGTTGTCCTTTCGCAGATTATTTTTCTTGTTTCCACCTGTCTGGTACGTGGACCGCCGTCAGCGCATTCTTCAAGGGTGTCATGGAACTGCTGTGCTCTTCGTGATAACGAGGAATTGATAATCCCAGCTTCAACAGATGCGACAGATACGATGGCTGAAGCAATCGGGAAGTGCCCGCTACGTAATCTGTCACATGGCTTCCAGACAGTATTTAAGCCAGGACTTGTGAACGTACCGCTGGGAGTTGGAGTAGGAACATCTCACGGCATGGCTACTCATACTGTTGTCCTTTCGCAGGTTAGTCAAGGTTTTCCTTTATGTACTGTTCGCTGGTTGCCTTTTTTGCCTACTCCACTCCCAGCTGTGTGTATGTTGAACCGACGGTCTCGCAATGCATCTATGTTCAAATCAGTACTCACGATTACCTGGCTGTTGTTTAGTCATATGCTGTACTCCGCGTTCCTCGGGCAGAGTTCATTGTGTACCTTGATAATCCTTCGCTCTATGCTAGAAAAAAAAAGAAGCTATGTTATGTTACTGTGTTTGAGGCTGCTACTCCTTGCCGGGGATGTAGAACTAAACCCTGGCCCGACTGACGCTGATCGTTTTGATAAATTGCAAGATGTTATTGATTCATTAAGCACTACGGTGTTGAAGCATCAGCGGGAAAATTCTGTCAAACTGCGTGACATAGCTAAAGGTGTTTCTGAGCTGACAGAACGTGTTGGAAAAGTAGAGTCCTGTTTAGAGAGTATAAGTTCTATGCAAAATGACATTACGGGGCTGAAAAACGACGTTCATTCAATGGAGTTAGTATTGCCACAAATACAGAGTGACCTGCGAAATTGTGCTGCTCATATAGATGATCTGGAAAATCGTATGAGACGTAATAACCTAGTATTTAAGGGTATCCCTGAGGTTGATGGTGAGCGTTGGTTGGACACTGAGAAAATCCTGAGTGATTTTGTCAGGGAACACTTGGGTACGTCTCTTGGTGATGTTGAGCGTGTACATAGAGTAGGACGTAAGGCAAGAGAAGGTCAGTTTCGTCCTATCATAGTGAAGTTCTCTAATTATAAACAAAAGGAAAGTGTGCTTAAGGGTGCTCCTAAATTAAAAAATCTCACACAACCGAAAGTATGGATTGAGGAGGATTTTTCCTTACGGATAAGAAACTGTCGTAAGATTCTTAGGGATTACGCCAGACCGTATCGTGAAGAAAACAAGAAAGTTCGTTTTTCCTATGACAAGCTGATAATTGAAAATGATATGTATGTGTACGATGAAAAGCAAAACAAAGTAGTTCTACTAAGGCAAATGTCTGCTCGTCCTGTGAATAGTGATGTAGTATCTGCTACGTCTATAAATGTCAGTTCAAGTTCCTTGCCTTTGCCTTCTGTAAACCTTGTAAGGTCAGACAGGGATTGACAGTTACTGGACACATCCCTGTCAAGTCTTGTGTTGAACTTCAGAAGTTTATTGTCTGTTCAGGACATTGTGGAAAATTTGACCGATATGTGTAAAACTGACATTATATTTGGCACGGAGACATGGCTCACAAATGAAATTAATGATAACCAGTTGTTATTAAATAAGAATTATGTTATTTATCGGAAAGACCGTTGTGGCAAACGTGGGGGCGGTGTGCTTTTAGGTATCCGTAAAAATATCGTGTCGGGTTTTGTTCATGTTCTAACCGACTTAGAAATAGTATTTGCGGTTTTGAATATTCGTCATGTTCAAAAGATTATTGTAGGAGCTTGTTACCGGCCACCAAGTGCAAGGTCTGACTTTTGTGATAAGTTACATAATTGTTTAGAAGAAGTTTTGTTACGGTTTCCTGGATCAGATATTATACTTGCAGGTGATTTTAATTTACCTGATATTGATTGGTCAGTACCTTCAATATACCCTTCATGTACAAATAGGTCTGAGTGTTTAAGTTTTTTGACTGTGTGTAATGAATTTAATATTGTTCAAAAATTGGTCTGTCCAACTCGGGGAGATGCTGTCCTTGACCTGTTTTTTACGACCCGCCCTGATGATGTAGTGAATATTGATTACCTGGAAGAAGTTAGTGATCACAGAGCCATTTGTGTTACAATGACATTTAATCCAGAAAGAAAGTATGAGGTAGTGAAATATATATATGACTATAGAAGGGCAAACGTGACTGAATTAAACTCGGCCATGGAGAATTATTTTAGTACGCTTTCTTCGTGTTGGCCCATGCGATCGGTGGATGAAAACTGGCAGTCCTTTAAAATTGCTCTCGTTGAAAACGCTCGTATTAGTATTCCTAGGCTGAGGTTGCGATCCAGTTCTAGGGCGCCTTGGTACTCTGTACATTTAAAACGGCTGGCTAATAAGAAAAAGAGAATGTATCGTAAAGCTCAACTACTCGCGACTTCATATAATTGGGCTAAATACCACAGGGCAGCAAGAGAGTATAAAGTAGCCGTTACGCAAAGTAAAAAGAGATTTTATTCTCAGGAGCTGCCTCTACTTTTGAGTAGTAACCCAAAAAAATTTTGGTCTGTTGTAAAGTCTAAAGTTGGAGGCAGTACATTTTGTAATATACAAAAAGAAGGGTCTACTCTGTCTGACTCGGCATGCGCACAGGAATTAAACTGCTTTTTTTCTTCAGTGTTTACGAAAGAAACCACGTTTTTTTCAGATATACAACCTCACGCACACGCTACCCAAGCCGAACTGCCTTCTATTTCTCCTGAGGGTGTGATCAAAATTATTGACAATTTACCAATCTCTTCATCTCCTGGCTGTGACGGAATTACAACAAAGTTATTGAAAATGACAAAAGCAGTATCCGGTAAAATCTTAGCATTAATTTTCCAGCAGAGTCTTGTTTGCGCAGATTTACCATCCGACTGGAAGCACGGAATAATAGCACCAATTCCCAAACGACCAAAACCTGTAGAGGTCAGTCACTACAGACCGATATCTTTAACATGCGTGTGTAGTAAAATTTTGGAGCATATCCTGTATGCTTATGTTATGGATCACCTAGACGACCACGGGGTCTTATTCCCAAATCAACATGGTTTTAGAAGAAATTTTTCGTGTGAAACACAGCTCTTCGGGTTGGTCACAGATCTTTTTGAAATGACAAACGGTGGTCTACAGGTAGACGTGATCTATGTCGATTTTAAAAACGCATTCGATCGAGTTCCTCACCTGCGGTTAATTAGCAAACTGCATTCTGTTGGACTTCATCCCTCTGTCATCGCATGGACATCTAATTTTTTGACATCCAGGACGCAGTGTGTAAAATGCGGTACATCGGTATCAGATATATCACATGTCCTCTCAGGGGTTCCGCAGGGTTCTGTCCTCGGCCCTCTTTTATTTTTAATTTATATTAATGATTTACCGCAAAGTTTGAAGTGCAACGTTCGGCTATATGCTGATGATTTGGTTTTGTACCAGGGCATAAATTGTTACGAAGACTGTATAAGATTCCAGTCAGATGTTGATGCCCTGGAAGCATGGTGCAATGTATGGTTAATGGACGTAAATGTAACAAAAACAAAAGTGATGTCAATATCGAGAGCAAAAATGAGCACAAACATTGATTACATATTTCGGGGAACTACGTTAGAAAAAGTTAAACAATATAAGTATTTGGGAATATTCATATCCGACGATTTGTCGTGGAAATACCACGTTGAACAGGTGTGTCTCAAAGCATCAAGTACATTGGGGTTTCTAAAACGTACATTGCACCAGGCCCCTTCAAATGTGAAGCTCTTAGCATATAATACTTTGGTACGATCCAAACTAGATTACGCTGCTGTTGTGTGGAGTCCTTATCAGAGATATTTATGTGATAAGTTAGAACATGTTCAAAGTAATGCTATAAGGTTTATTTTTAATATACACGATCGTACAGTAAGTATGACAGAGACCAAAAAGTACTATAAAATTCCATTATTGGCAGCAAGGCGTAAAATAGCTAGGCTTGTTCTCCTACATAAATTGTATCATTCTGATTCTCCATATATTACTCGCGCCAGTTTTTTCTCGCGTCGTGTTGAGCATTCCTATAGGTTAGAATTAAATTTGAGCTGCACGGACGCGCATAAGCACTCCACACTTCAGCTGGGTATCAGCGAATGGAACAGGTTGCCAGCTGATGTCGTCGCACTGCCGGACCTTAGCAGTTTTCAACGTGTCTGCGAAGAAATGTTTCTTTAGAATACAATTATAAACTGTGTAAATACTTTGATGTGTTCCTCTTGTTCCCCCCTTATGTAACACCCTTGTGTAAAGGGTCCTTAAGGTAATAAAATGAAATGAAATGAAACATGTAACCTGGTTAACAAGTAACATTGTATAACATCTGCTTATGTTGGAAACGTTGCACGGTGGTTTATCCTTACAAATGAGCACTGTAGGTTTTTGTTTGATCTGACCTTGGGCATGTGTCGAACTATGTATGTGTTTGCTTTTAAATAATATCTGTGAGGTTGGTTGTAATCGGCTTACTCTATTCATTTTTAGCTATGCTACCTGTTTCTTGTTTCATTACCCACCCAAGACATTATCCATATGCTATGAATACTTGTGCCTATTGCTTGAGACTTGGACACAGGCCTGCCCTTGCAGTCTCATATTGTACTCTGTTTTTCCTTTAGCCACATGGTTAGTAAACATTGATTGATTATTGCATTGTTAATGTGAGGCTTTTGGCGGCAGAAAACCTCTGGATCACAGGTTTTGTTCATCGTCCGAGATTGCCTCACACACACACACACGCACACACACACATTGGGAACAGATGAGGGGAGAGCACCTTCAGAGTTCTGTCGCCAGACCGGTGGAGCGCAAGAATTCTGCAAGAAGACGAAGGCCTTGGATCTGGCGGGCAGCGTTCGACCACAGTAAGAGAATCTTCATGAGGTTGAACGGCCCTTTGTCAATAGGTTGCATAACAACTTCCGTGAGTGCACGCTCTTGGTGATATTGCCAACAAGCCAGGATGACATGGCAGAGGTCACACTGCACTCCACAAGTGGGGCAGAAGGAAGACGAGGTGGAGCCGAGAGTGAGTGAGTGAAAAAGAAAAACATGGAGAAATTGGCGCCGCCAACGTGGAAGCCGGCTACTCCATACCACGTAAACAACTCTGCCGAGACGAGCCCGAGACGGTGTTTAAAGGCAAGTGTAACGGCAACGTTCAGCCTCATGCGGTGGAAGAGTGCAGTGAAAGGGTGCGGTAGTCGCGGAAGAATTTCAAGAGAAAGCGTGGGGTCTACAATAGATAGAAGGGAGTGGGCTACGTCGTGTTGCCATTGAGCCTGCATCTTGGGGCCGGTGAGTGTCAAAACGAAGTGTCTGTGGTCGCCCGAAGACATCATTATCGGGGAAAGAGCCGCGTGCTGATGGGCGCTCAAGGCGGCTCTGTCTGCTTCTTCATTACTGCTGATGCCGACATGTTCGGGGATCCACTGCAAGGCGACAGTGTGTCCTGCAATGGCCGCCTTCTCATAAACTTGCAGGACGTTAAAGACAACAGGGCTGAGGGAACCGTGTGTACTGCTGGATAGCATCGAGAGCGAGTTGGAGGCGTCGCTGGAGGACAGGACGGGATTTGCCGCTGGTAAGGGAGACAAATGTCATTGGCATAGATGGAAATAGCGACTTTCCCGCCGAGGCTTCCCTGGGGGCAAACCATGGGTCCACGTCACGAGGTCTGTATCACCCTGGCTTGTGGGGACGAACAGTTTGCGTCCGTAGAGAGAATCAGTCAGCCATGAGAGTTCTCTTGAGGGTAGGACGGCATCAACAAGACCATGGAGGACAGAAGCGTGGCTTTCAGTGTCGTATGCCCGCTTAACATAACGCTCGTGCACCCTTGCTTCTTCCACAGACGTGATTAGATCCAGAACCTAATCTACTGCTGCTCTGTGGCGACGAAAACCTGACAATTCTTGCGGGAAGCAGCAGCGATGTTTGAGCCACAACTCCAATCTTGCCAGTACGATGCGCCCCATTGGCTTGCCAAAGCAGTTAGTCAGGCTCAAAGATGGCGATTTACCTGGCTTCAACAGCGGAATAACACTTGCGCGCTTCCTACTGTCAGGTCCTTGGCCTCCATGACCTATTAAATGCCTCCAGCAGATACTTCACACATTTCTGGTCGAGGTTGCAGAGAGCACTATAGGTGACGTTAGTCGGACGTGAGAGGACCGAACCCCAGTCAACAGTAGTGCACTTCTGAACTCGGCTAGTGAGAAGTCCATATCCAAGTCCGGGTTATTGACTGTGGGCGCAGCTGCAATCCATTTGACTAAGGTAGCTACACGTGCAGAAAAACACGGAGTACTTGCTGCCTACGAAGCAGCGGCGATAGTGTTGCAAAAAGCTGAGCCTCAGCTTCGGACTTGGTGGAGGATAACGCAAGCGCACTTAAGGGATGCTGGTTCGTGTGTGTGTGTGTGGGGGGGGGTTTGCTTAAACTTCTTGCCACACGCTATATCTTTGTAGGGTTGTCAAAACGTGACAACAATCCGCAGAACTGCCTCCAGCGCTTACGGGCAATCGCCGCCAGCTCCTTAGTGACTGCCTTGATCGCGCGGCGGGCTTCTTGAATGTCTTCAAGCAACCCAGTTCGACGGGCTGTGCGCTCTGCACGTCGACGGTATGCACGCAGCTGCTCAACGCTAGGGTTTCGCCGAGATGGACAGGGACGATGTTAACATCCTTGCTTGATGATGGAAGGGCTTCCTCGATGCCTCCTGCTATCTTCTCTGCCGAGACTCATGTCGGGCGCTGGATGAACACAGACCACAAAAGTCTGACCAATCCGTAATCTTCACAACCTTATGCCGTTGTTTCTGCGTGAATTTTTGAAAACCAATAAAGATGGGAAGGTGATCACTTCCCCGAGCGTCCAGGCCAACCGTCCACGAGAGGCACCTGAATACATCCACACATCCACACACATATATAAATGGGATGATGATGAGCTGGGTCGTTCTCCGCCGTAATGGCGGTACACTGCCCCATTGCGCTTGTGGAAGGAATGAGAAAGTGATGATGATGGAAAGGTGTCCTATTAGAGTTCGTCCATTAGTCCAGTGCTGGAGAGGAACTCAGCAACAGCTCGTAGGCCTTGCATCATATGTGAGGGGTCCGACCATGGCCAGAGAATTTTGGCTCAGCCGAACTGGCGTTGATCGACGCGTTGGAGAGCAGTTTCCATGAAGGCGCGCTCGCGATCGTACTCTCCGCAGACCAGGAGGACGTGATGGAGGTCACCACGCACACCACACGTGGAACAGAGGCTGGAGCGCCGACACCGAGGAGGTGTTTGAGGGCCGGTGTAAACGCCACATTAAGTCTCATGCGGCGAAAGAGTGTGGCAAAGGAACGTGGCATTCAGTGGGGGAGAGTAAGGGACAAGCTGGGGTCAACGGAGTAAAGCAGAGAGTGGGTGGTGATGTCACGTTGCCATTGAGACTGCATCATGGGGCCAGTGAAGCTTGAGACGAGGTGACGGCGATCCCCAACCAGACAAGATGATGGGGACACGCCGGGTATACTGGTGCACGGCTGCGGCTGTTCGATCTGCGTCCTTGTTTCCGCTGATGCCCGCATGACCCGGGATCCACTGGAAGACAATAGAGTGGCGCTGTGCGCTTGCTTTCTTGTATACTTGTAGAATTCCAATGACTGAGGAAGCCGCGAAGTCCCATAGTTGCCACACATTGCAGTGCAGATCTGGAATCTGTCAAAACGACCCAGGAGCGAACGGGGCTGTCAGTAATTTTCCGCAAGGCGAAAAGAACAGCATAAAGCTCAACGCATGTTGACGGTGTTTTATGTGAGAGATGATGGCCATCTGAAATTGACTAGGAGGGAATGACAAAGGCAGACGACGAACTTCCCCTCGTGGTTGAGCCGTCCGTGAAAACTGCGGTGGAAGTATCATAACACGAGCTCATCATATCGAGAGTGAGCTGCTTCGTCACGCATGCAGCGACGTTGCCTTTCTTCCCTGTTAGCCCAGGCACCGACAGAGAAATGCAGGGCATCAGAAAAGTCCAAGGAGGAGTGCTGGGAGCTGTGGGTGCGACCACAACGTCAGGTATGCTAGCCTTCAGTTGAGACACATGGGTGTACACTGCTGTGCTTGCGTCTCCGAAGCTTCCTAACTAGCGGATGCCTCCGATAGTGAGCTAGAAGGCGGAGGTACTGCCGACACGTCTCCTCGTAGCAAAGCACTTCAAGCGGGGCTTCCTTAGCCTCAGCAATGACCATATGGGTCTCTGCCGCCTGAGGGACTCCCAAGCACACTCGGAGACTGCACGCCAGGAGGCATTGAAGCTTATGGACAGAGGAAGGTGGAAGACCATTCAACACAGGCAAGCTGTATGCAAGTGACCCGCGAACCAAAGCTCGGTGGACTGCCAAAAGCGACGCCACGGCACTGCCCCACTTCATGCCTGCCAGATGCCTGATCACCACAATCCACCGGTGGACCTTGGCTTCCAAGCTCGCTATGTGCTTCATCCAAGACAGCCTGGCGTGTACTGTAACACCTAGAAAGCGATGAAAAGATGATCTACAACGAACTTACACGGCTTGTACGAAAAGTTTGGTAATCCAGCATTTACTGCTTGTAAACCAGACATCATCGTTCAGAATTTAACTATTGTTGTTGTTGCTTGTAAAGCGGCTAATAATTTTTTGTTAGAGCTGGTTTCCAATAATGAACCATGTTCCGCAAAAGTAGCATGATACCCATTCCTCGTGAAGAAATCCACCGCAGTTCGTTCCGCAGCAATTCCAGGGACCGCCGTCTTCAATAGACATTGTCTGAAAGACACACGCATTGCAGCAACGCATTTGTACTCAGTATCAACTCGTGGACGTTTGTTGAGGAGTTCCTAGGAGCCTAAAGTGAGGGACACAAGAAGTAGTCCTACTCCAATGCCAGCCATCTTGTTGGTATTAACGCATATTTGATTCGACAGCCTCGCCCAAGCAAACAGTGGTGAAACAAGGGGTGTTCCACCTCGCTTCATCGCAATCACAGCAAGAGAAAGAAATTTCGAGCCGCATCATCTTGCGCATTACGCCCCCCCCCCCCCCCACACACACACCACCACCACCCATGTCCCATGTTCCGTCATGTCCTACGGTCGAGGTTCCTCCCGTCTCCTCCTCAAAACGCAGACATCGTTTACACGCGAGCGAATGTCAGACAGAAGCATGTGGACATAAATTAAAGTGACTATTACCTGCGAAAGATAAGAAGGATGCTTATGACCTTTGTAGTCGCTGCGCCATAAAAACTCTAATCATCATCATCTAAGAAGGATGCAAATAAGTAGACGAAAACAATATTCCGAGGTGCCGAATGAACGAAACTTTATTGCGTCTCGCACTGTTAAAGCTGGCAGCTTGGTACGTCTGATATGCAGTGCAATGAAGTGCAACTGAAGTGCAAGTAGGCCGCGGTTTCTTTCGCTCATAAATTATGAACGACGGAACGAAGCAACCCGTTCCTTTTTTGTTGGTATTAAGGTAACGACATATGTTGCATTACCCGAGGACACATTTTTGCACTTTGGTACCTCTTTAACGTTTGCATCCTCTTTCATACCTGCGTACAACAAACGATGAAAGTTTTTAACCCCTATACTTGCGGACATGTAGAAGATACAACAAAAAGTATTTAAAATACGTTACTAACTACCTAGTTAGAAATGTATCTAAAATAGAGTAAAGATAGTTAGAAATGAAAATATTTAGAGTACAGTAGTAAATACTATGAAATTTAAGATACTTATAAGATACTCAAAAAAATACATAAAAAATACCTTGATGTGCTTCCTTATATAGGAGTTAGACGTCTTTCCAACGGACAGGACATTTCTCTTCGGCAAGCATAGCTTGGAGAGCACGGAAAGATTATGGTCCCTCTCTGGTACGCATTCAAAAAATTGCCTCAGGTACAGCCATGGAAGGAGAGGAACCCCTTTACTGCCCATATCACAGTTCAATCTTACAACCCTGACGGACCAAACTGCTTTGAGGGAATCTCTCCAGAACATGCTCCACACGAAAAATCCAAAGACATAATGGTGAGAAAATCCAGCTATAACCAATTGCCAAAAATCTCCAGCAACTGTGAGTCATGGGTGAGTCAGGTACCAGGAACCATTGGGTGAAGAGCCCGCGAGGCCCCCGCCTCCCAGAAGGTAACACGCAAAAAAAAGTAGGTTAGAAGTTGAAGTAGGAATGCAGTGCAATAGGACAATAAAATGCTGAGCTCTTTTGGAGGACACATCTGGCACATCAGCACAAAAGAGGAGTCATTGCACCGAGAGGCCGGTTTAAGCTCAAACCACAATGCGTGTTTTAAGCCAGATGGTACCAGCGTGGACTTCCCTCGAAAGTCGAAACGACCTGGAAAGATCAGCTATTGTCAGAAGCGGCAAAAAAAAAAAAAAAAGGAATGCCCCTCTGAATATTCGACAAACAGGAAAGAATAATTAGAGAACTGAGTACTAAATACTGCAGAAAGTATTTTAATTACAGTACAAATACTTTTCGCAAAGTGTACTCAGTAAGATACTAAGATACCAACAAAAGTATTTAAGATACAGTATTTAGAGTACGGTACTCAAGATACCTACAAGTCTGGCTACTTGTAATACCACTATCATCAGAACAATCGAGTTTTCCAGCGCAGAATGCGCAGATAACCACATGGCGCGTCAACACTGTCATGTACAGGGTGTCCCAGAAAACGTGTCATTGAAAAACTACGCTACCTACAATCATGCGGTCAACGACATTTGTTCTTTTGCCACCTCCTGATATGAATGTCATGTATCGTAAGTTTAATTATGCAAATATTTGCGAACTCAACTCGGAAATTTGCCAAGCAAATGTCACTTTGTTACCCCACCAATATGAAGAGCGTGCCGAATTCACTCAAATTCATGATAATTGACAGTGATATTCACGAGCGATCCCATCGGAAAAAATAGCCGAACATCATGCTTTTCGGAGCACCGGACCATATAACGCGCTACGACATTTTGAGCGCAATCGCTGTCAGTCCGACGAAAGGAGGTTCGAAACCCAGCTCACAGAGTAATAGTAGAAAAAGTGACAGTTCCTGAAATTGGGAGATGGAAGTATGATCCCTGCGAAAGCCGGACGCGATAAGCCATTCCTGTGTTATCTCTTTCTGCGGTGCCGGTGTGGGCAGGGTTTCCAACCTCCTTTCTTCGAACTGACAACGATCGCGCTGAAAAAATTTGTCGCGCGCTAGCTCCGTAGAGCATGATGTTCGGCTATTTTTCTGACGGGATAGCCCCTGAATATTCCGGTCAATTATTTATTTATTTATTTATTTCATGATACTGCGGGCACTGCCCAAGCAGGAGGGGAATAACAAGAATATACAAAACTATCATTGTTAATCACACAACACGGAAACAGCGTCCTCAAATTGGTTAATTGTACAGTTGGCAACATCAAAAGACAACGAGTTCCATTCAGGTATCGTTTTCACAAAAAACGAGTTTTTAAAAATATTCGTACGAGCAAATAACGGCTTAAAGGAGTAAGGATGATGATGACGTGAGGAACGCGCTTGCAAGGGAAGAAGAAACGATCCTGAGTCTAATCTGATATTGCCCTTAAATATCTGAAACAAAAATATTATTATTAATATCATTAATTATCATTAGTTTGAGTAAATTAGACACGCTCTTCACATTGGTTGGGTAAAAATGTGACCTTTAGTTGGTAAATTTTCGACTTGAGTTCGCAAAAATTTACATGATTAAACTTACGTTACACGACATTCACATCAGGAGGTTGCAAAAACCTAGTAAGAACAAATGCCGTTGGCCGCATGATTCTAGGTGGTGTAGTTTTTTGTATTATAATTCAGTGACTCGTTTTCTGGGACACCTTGTATATCGCAGGGAGGCAAAACCGCGAAATATGTAAAATATAGCTCGTGCAACGACGAATGTGAGCGGACAGACACGCCAGAAAGTTCATTACAAACGTAGACTTAGTCGTGATTACCATCACGTGAGAGACCATGGCAAATCCAGCCACGTCGACCAGCTGTTGGCTGCCGCCACCACATCACATTACTGCTTCGGACTTTCTCACGCTCGTGACGCATTCGTAGTTCTACTTGTATGAATTACCCGAGACGCCGGGCGTCTTGATAAACGCTGCATGCGCTGCGTGGACGCACGATTGCGTGCAACAAGATGCCACAAGTTCGTCACGCAGTGCAAGGCAGCGTCGAAGAACACGCCAGCGACGGACCTCACCCGCCACGTGCTGCCACCACGCTGTGCACCGCATGCCTGCACCAGGGGTGGCGGTAAAACGATAGCGCGTTTTAGTATATCGTACGCTATCGCCTCTGTGTACGTAAGGGATAGCGTTGGTGGTTCTGCGCACGTGCAAGACATCAACAGAGCTTTGCGCATTGCGCAGATCCACCACATTGTGGCTTACGTACGTAAAGGCGACAGCGTACGATATACTAAGACTCACTATTATATTGGACCGTTATGTAGGAGATGGTTAGTTTGTTCAACGTAGCTAGTGTACATGCGCCTCTCTTGCTTTTTTTTCACATCAATTGCATTTCCGTGCTGTCTGGAATTCTCTCAGATGCCTTGAAGCAATGTCGGCACACAACTGTATAAAGACGGCCTCGGCGCGCGATCAGAATATCGGCAGGTAAATGGCTCGGTAAGTAACGTACGACACCGCCAGCACCGTTAGCTCCACAATAATTGCGAACAATGACAACATTTAACAAGGTCTGGATTTTCGTTGCTTATGGTGTTTCCACTGCTACAAACTGACTATCGTACTGTTCTTAAATTTTTAATGCCTCGTTGGACGAAGTCGTAGCATTCCCTTTGGCCATATGTATTGGTCAGCTGTGAAGTCATCGAATAAAACTAGAACTATAGTTGCTTCAGATTGAAGTAACAAGGACTTAAAAGTGCCGCTCAACCAGGGATTTGAGCTTTTATGGTACGTGCACAAAACCAAACTTCATTGCAGCGTGTCCCGACAAAGAGCGTGAGGACTTGTCTACCGCGCACTACACTGAACCAGATGGGGTTGACTGAACCACTGAACCACTTGTGGCGATTCTCCTCATTCCAGTGGCGTTTCGCCATCACATTCGTCTATCAACACGTCATATAGGGGACACCGCGTAATACGCGCGGTTTACCGTCGCTCTCATTCTGGTACATGTAAGTTTGCAATTCCACTCAGGCGCGAAATTCCGATTCCCAGTTCCATCTCAGTCCACGTGGTTCGAGAGGTAACCAGGTGTGTCTTGAAACGTGAGGCATAAACTCCAGGAAGAGCACTGCACGAACACGTTTGTGATACGTCGGAGTCTTTAAGCTATGAAAAACTGTAGGGAAGCAAAGGCAGTTTTTTTTTTTTTTCAAATGCATCGACAACGTACAAAAGGGTCAATGAGCGCTTTTATTTCATTCCTACCATCAGTATGCAATACGCTGTTTGTCTCTCACACTCGACCTCGGCCACCGCAGTGTAACTGCATGTGCAGCGCCATCCGGTTTTCCGCCATGGTAGTAGACATAGATCCCTTGGTTATCCTCAGCGATTCTGATTCGATTCAAACAAACAAACAATCTTTGAGATTATGAACTTGAGATGATGAATGGGGAGTTCTAATTCGATTCGATTCAGCGATTCGAATGAAGCATTTTTTGCTTGTGGTACAGCTTGGGACAAAAGTTTACGGAACACCGGGGTGTCGCATTTCTCCAATGGAGCGACACCCTAGCAGCAAAAAGGAGTGGACATACGTACTGAGAGATGGATAGAATAGCCCGCCACCCGTTTCCTATTCGATCGCCTCGTGATAGCTAGCAGGGAAGCGCTCCGATGAAGAAATACACAGGTGCCGTGTTCCGTAAACTTTTGTCCCAAGATGTACAATGTGTTATCGCCGCGTACATCAAATCTTTTGATGAAAGGTACGGCGTCCGGCTATCTGGTTGCTCTTAGGGCCACGTTGAAAATGCTGTAACATCTCATTTAAAAGTTACACTACTTTTCTGACAACGTTACACCCCTTCTATATGTCACAGTATAGAAGGTACTCGTCGGTAATATAAGTGACTGGCCGAGTGCCAGATGGTGTAACTTGTAAATATTTGTGTTCCCTATTCATAAAAGTAACGGCGATGTTACTTACAAGTTTTACCCTCACTTAAGCGGCCTTGGCCGCGCGCTGTGCACGTGGTTTTCGCCCTCTCGTTCTTCATCATTCGCCCCTAGACATGCAACTGCCTGAAGATCTTGGACGCCATTTTTCGACATTGAAAAGTTACCAGTTTTGACATCGCGTGAGCTTCTTCATATCGGAGGTTTTCGGCTGTCACCAGCTCGGACTCTGCTGACGAAGGTCGCGCTGATGTGTTAAAGGTAAACTGTTTCTATACTCAACACGTTCTGCATATCACTAAACACTGAAACTGCCTTTTCAGCCATACTGCCGTTCTCAAGTACGGACGTTAGCGGTCTTAGCCATGGAAGGTGCACAGGAGATGAATACGACTGCCCAGAATACATCTCTGAGACAGACGAAACTGCAAATCATAAACGCATATTGTACTGTTACTGCGAACATGGACCAGGAATGTACTTGGCACTTTCTGAAATCAGTAGGAATGTCGACTTAATTGAAGCGGTACCTTTGTTCAATAGAAGGAGAGGAATATGTACTTTTTATGTGAACAATTTCATTGACACATGAACAGACACAATAGCAGCGCGCACATGTGCGCAGCGAAAATGTCCGCCCAACGAACATGTTCCCTCATGTCGTGTAAAAGCAACACTAAACACCGCGTTAGTCGCAGAAGGAAGAACAGATATTGAGATGCTCGTTAAAAAGAAAAAGAGAAAGGAAAACAGTAAATAAAATGACGTTCGGAAGATAGCGAAAGGAAATAGCAAGAGAGCAAACGACAAGTCAAAAGGGAAAAAGAGAACTATGTTTTAATATCGTACATTGGAAATATATAATTGGATATAATGTATCAGCTTGGAAATTGCTTCAGGTAAGTTTCAGTGAAATTCATTGTCCTTCTAGAAATTCTAGAAGATTCTCTTTCTTGCAGCGTAACGATTTTGCCGTCCCTTGACTACTCCCAAAACGAGGCAAACTTCCCGATTATATTAAAGGGCATCTTCCCTCACGCCGTGAATGTTTCTGTCTGTTGATTTTATTAATTGAATTAATGCGTTAGAAGTGAATTTACCGACAAGCTGAACTGAAAACACGGACGCCAAAGTATAGCTACATTAGCAAATAATTTCTTTCTGGTGCAGCTTTAAGCGAAAAGTTCACGGTGCGGTGGTCTATAGCGAAAGTGAGATTCATTGCGTGTGATAGAATCCGCAATTACAAATTTTTCTTTTAATCTTACCTAGGAAAGTAAAACAGCCTTTAAAGTTGAGCATCGCCCTGAAAATTTATTTCGCCCTGAGGACACTTTCAAATTTATTTCGATGGTTGCTATATTCTGTCACTTGAGCCTTGTGTGTGTGGCAGAGCCGTTCCGAAGACTGTTTTCGGATTTTGTACCGAAGAATGGTTGTAAATATATGTAACGAAACAAACTACTGTCTGTCATTTCTTGTGGTCTGTGTACACTGACATCAACGTTATCCATCACCACGTTACACAGGTCGCTATTGAAAGCCACTCACAAACACTGACATCTGAGGTGGACCTGACTGGCTCTTATAGTTTGTCCTTTTGTGACCAACTAAAGATTTTAATCGCATCAGTCTCACCGATCAGTCTTTGTGACTGGCATTTAATAGCGACCTGGTCCCAGAAATTGAGGTATGGTGCCCGACAAGGGATTACGGGACACGAGGTCGGCGTAATTTTTCTTCAGCGTGATCCTGTGGGCGTCGACACGACAGGAGAAGTGGAAAAGAGAAGAACAACCCGTTACTGCTTCTGCTTTCCACTTCTCCTCACGTGTCGGCGGCGGCACTGTCACGCTGAAGAAAAAGCACGCCGACCTTGCGTCCCGTAAACTTTTGTCAGGCACTGTATCCTTAACATAAAGGTAACGGGAATATACTTCCTTAACGACAGACCCTCTAAGCAGAGGGTACAGAATTCAAGGCAACAGTAACATTAACAGAAAGGTAACGGTGATAACGGTGATGTAGTGCCTCCATAGTCGAACATACTTTTGGATTGATTGATTTGGAAGGGGGGATATATTTATTAGTCGAAAGGAAAAAAAAATGGGGGAACGGTCAGCCAAACGGCTCGTCGGCCTGCTATTCCGCAAAGAAAGAAAATAAATGAAACAAGAATAAAATAAATAAATAAAAAGAAAAGAACAGAATTAGGCAATAAAGGATAAACTAACAAACGGTGAAAGAAGGATGAGATAGATTAAAGACAAATATTACAAAAAAAAAGATGACTAACAAACGGGGAAAGAATGATGAGATGGATTTCAGAAAGATGACTTTAAAAAGAAACCATGAGGTTAACCCTTTCGGCCCTGGCGTCGTCAAAATGGGACAGGTCAGAAAAAGTGCTCGTGCGGTTCGAAAAGAAAACCGAAACCACTGGAACCGACATAGAACTGTATGTTGGGCGTCCCACGCGTCGGCGGCATCAATTTTCTTTAGTTAGTCGCGTTATGGTGGGCTAGAAATACGGGTATGGTGGGCTAGAAATACGGGTGTGCCAATCGGCCCATCCAATGCACGGGGAAGGGGGGGTCCCTCAAATGAAGGATAGATCGAGTCGTCGCTCGCAGCGAACCATGCGGATTCGCCACGAGCTACAAAGGAAAGCTAAGTCTTCGCCTGTGTCTCCGTGTAAGCAATAAAAAATTTTTGATGTCGAAGCTTTCTTCAGCGGCAACTGTTCCTTCTGCTTACATTTATGGTTCTCAATTAGGGGACAGTACGTCGAAGTCGTCACGTGATAACGGCAGACGGGTGTGCCTAATGGCACACACCTGAACGTCTCGATGTGATAACACATGCCATGCTGTATATGTTCGTTCGTCACCTTATCAGTAAAGCGCGTGGGCGTGTACATGCTTTGATTCCCAAGTTCGGTGAACAAGAAAATAAATAAGGAAAAAAAAACGCTATCTCGTCTACTTCTTGCTTCGACAGACGTAAAATGAAGCGGTTCTCGTGGAATAATATTCCACTGGTCAAAATATTTCTAACATTTCTAACATAGAGTGAGATCAGTAGACAGCAGAATGGTTTCTGTTGTGGTTTCGCAGTATACTAAGGACCACAACAGATTTTGTTCGTCAGTTTGTGGTACTATACGAGCGACTCGAAAGTATCGTCGATTCGCCTATCTTCACCTGCTGAGAATCTTTGTCACAGTTTTGCGGCGTTTCGTATGAAACCTGTCCGTGCCGTAAATCATAAGTCGCAAGACATGCCACTGTCGTCATATCCCAAGCAGCACAATGTACTGAAAGTCGAGTGCAATAGGGGTGGACGGTATGTGTCTTATCAATGTTCTTTAAGTTCAGGAGTCTGTTCAAGGTTTTCCGCCTACCCCTCCACCCCTATTGCACCCGACTTTCAGTACATTGTGCTGCTTGGGATGGTACTGTGTTAATGCTTGATAGAATAGAATGCTGTATAGAGTTTCTTGTTTCGTCGGGCTGCCTCAGTTCAAAAGCAAACAAATAAAAAAGCAGTGAAGGCCAGCCGCGGTTACCTGCAACAAAACAACTTATAACGAGTGACTCGTGTCCTTGTTTGTCCGTATCGCATCCCAAGCACTGACATTGGCACACCAGTGTTCTTGGGCAAACTGTAGTGGAACATCACGTGACTTAGGAAAATCCGCCAGAGCGCGGCCCTATCGCGGACTTCAGCATCCCTGGAGCATCCTTCATTTTTGGATACCTGAAAAACTTGCCGATTGGCACACCCGTATTTCTAGCCCACCATTGTTGCGTGCCGAGACGAAGACGAAGCGCTAAAAATGGCGGAGGTGGGTCGTGGTCATGAACGCGGAATGGGTGAATTTTGTCATTTTATTGTGGCTTTCTCTACAGGGTAACGACATTTATATTTTTTTATGACATAAAGTGAGACCTAAGAAACATCACTCCGTTGAGAAAGTGATCGGTGCGCGCTTCCCTTTCGTATTCCGGGGTGTTAACCACATGGGCGATTTTGACACCATCAGGGCTCAGCGGTTGTCGCGCGCGTATGTCGACCGCGTAGGGCGCGTATGTCGACCGTTCACGCAACACTTGTGGCATAACTTGCGATCATCTTCTTGATTTTGGTACTTTCTCGTGATTTTCAAATAGTGGCCTTTCAGACCATCACTCTGGGGGGAGGGGGGCTCTTTCTCGAAGGACGTACATGAGGAGGAGGGGTACGGACATGCCTTATTGCTGGATTAGGTCGGTGCGAGGCGAGGGGGCGATCGAGCAAAGATAAAGCAGCGAAGGCAGCGAAAAGAGTACAGAAGTGTATGAGGGCACGAGTAGTGAACCATCGTGATAATGAGAAGAAATATGCGCCAGTGTCACATCTCTTCTCAGCTGACAGCTTGACCAGGTGACAGCTTGCAACGATCTACAAGAGTGACCCAGCATATCGATGCATTTCTTTTCAGAGTGTATACCAAAAAGCGTGTTGCTCGTGGAATAAATTATCCAATGTTCGGTCCAAGTTTTTTTGCAAGACCCTCACGTTTGGGATTCTGGATGAACCACAGCACCCTGCTGTCTGTTTTGGGAAGAATACATTACTCCATGTCGGTGGAGCAAGCCTGACAAATACTATGCAAGGGAACCGGTCCACTCGTCACAATCCCACTCGTCACCGGAAGACTCGTCACAGGATAATTGGTCACACCGGCCCTCTGGTACGAGGTCCTTTTGTCACCGGAACACTTGTCAAGGGGGGCGGTTCGTCACCGGAACACTGGTTGCAAGGTTGACCGGGTTCCAAAGGGAATGCGTTTCACCGTGTTTTACCAAAGGGATTAGTCCAGTGCCCGACCCGCACTTTCGCGAACTCGGATTCCGAAGACCGCTGACCGTACAAATTTCACGTCTTTGCTAAGGGCACGGAGAGCATGGAAGTGACGAAAACACAGCGTGGGGCTCCGTTGCTGGGGCGCGGACAAAAGCTCACCGGACATAAGCTCACCGGACAGGGTCAGTTCATGTAATATGCACCCGTCGAGACTCACCAAGGTTAGGTCAGTAGAGCCTTTTACGTATTTCAGACGTTGGGGAGTGGGTCAGTTCATGTAGAATATGCACCCGTCGAGACTGACCAAGGTTAGGTCAAAAGAGCCTTTTACTATTTCACACGTTAGGGAGTGGGTCAGTTCATGTAGAATATGCACCCGTCGAGACTGACGAAGGTTAGGTCAGGAGAGCCTTTTACGTATTTCACACGTTGGGGAGTGGGTCAGTTCATGTAGAATATGCACCCGTCGAGACTCACCAAGGTTAGGTCAGGAGAGCCTTTTACGTATTTCACACGTTGGGGAGTGGGTCAGTTCATGTAGAATATGCACCCGTCGAGGCTGACCAAGGTTAGGTCAGGAGAGCCTTTTACGTATTTCACACGTTGGGGAGTGGGTCAGTTCATGTGGAATATGCACCCGTCGAGACTGACGAAGGTTAGGTCAGGAGAGCCTTTTACGTATTTCACACGTTGGGGAGTGGGTCAGTTCATGTAGAATATGCACCCGTCGAGGCTGACCAAGGTTAGGTCAGGAGAGCCTTTTACGTATTTCACACGTTGGGGAGTGGGTCAGTTCATGTAGAATATGCACCCGTCGAGGCTGAACAAGGTTAGGTCAGGAGAGCCTTTTACGTATTTCACACGTTGGGGAGTACGGTGCGGTGAGCAGGTGGCAGGTTCACTGTGACGATTATTCCGGCCTGACGGCAGTTCCTCGTACGAGATGCCCTGTGACGAGTTGCCTCCTTGACGATTTCACCTATGACCAGTTGGCCTGTGACGACCGGGCTTGTGACGAGTTCTCCTAAACCCGCTATGCAACACCTATATTACCCAGTTGTCGTAAGTGAGTATAAGTGCAACATAGAAAGCGTCGATAAAAATCCTAATAGTTGTGAACCGTACGAATGCGTCGCATTCAAGTAAACCTTACGAAAAATTTTGGTTTCGTACCAATATCCTCAAATATGTATCACGTGAAGACGGTTTAGACTTCATATGTTCATGCGGCTTGTATTCGAATACTATCGTCATTAAACGCGCGTTCAGTCAGTCCAACCATTCACTAGACTCGCAGCCTTCGTCTCCCACATGCCCACGCAGTCAACAACCATTGAGGCCTGGTGTCCTGTTTTGACGACATGTAGTCATTTTACGAAATAACTATGAACTGAATATTTTTTTGGTGTAAGGATACTAATGGGTGCACAGTAGTAATCCAGAAAATCGGCTACAACAATTGTTGTTCTTCTCCAACTCACTCTGAGCCTGGTTCATCGCGATGAAGGCAGAATTAAAATCTTTACTGGTGGCTCATCGACACAGACCGGCTCTACCTGGCATTCGTAATCCCTGAGCTGTCGACTGAACGAAGCGCTAGGCTGTCGCACACGACGTCGGCTGCTGCGGCCGAGCTGCATTCCATTCTTATGGCGCTTTCCTTCATTGTGTCCCGTCAACCACCCATGCACTGGACCATATACAGTGACTCTAAAACCGCCCTCCAAGCTCTGCAGTGCACCATGAGCTCGAGCTCCCTCGCTCCACTGGCGTGTGACGTCCTCATGGAGTATTCGTGTGCTGTCACACAGACACATAACATCACCTTGCAGTGGATCATAGGTCATTGTGGCGTCCCTGGGAATGAGGCTGCCGACCTACCTGCGAGACGGGCTCATGTGGCACGTGGCGTACTAACATTTCCATTTTTTTCGACGCACCCTACGTATTTCACCCAAGCGGACGCGAAACAAGCAATTGGTACTCTTATGAGACGTCTGTGCAGTGAACACTGGCGCAGCAGTGTCCCTTCTACGTCGTTCCTGCGCAAGGTGGACCCAGATCTCCGTTTTTATATGCCGTCAGCGCTTCCTCGACACATCACGTCGCTCATCTACAGGCTTCGCCTCAAGGTGCCATACAGTGGACGACTTTTGTTTAAGCTCGGCATGGTCCCGTCCCCCAACTGCGGTCTGTGTGACGTAGTTGAGGACGTGGATCATATACTCCAAGACTGCCCTAGTTACAGTGCACACCGTTGTACCCTTGTGTCGTCCCTGTCCCGCCTGGATAATCGGCCATACTCACCGAAAAGGTTCTTCTTGGGTGTTAGCCAAATCAGCTCATACCTGCCATGCGCGCCCTTGTGCAATTTCTCGTCTCGACGGACCTCTCTGACAGATTGTGACGCTCTTTGTTTTTGTGCATTGAGATTTCGCTTTTGGTGCCAAGCTAGGTGGTGATGTTCTCATTTATTCTGTTTCCATTCCGTTGCAAAGCGTCGAGTTTTGTGTAATTTCCCTTTCTTTCACTTTCTTAATAACGCGTCCTGGAGTAGTCAGTCCCGAGTGGCTCGAGACTAACATTTCTATTTTTTCTTTTAAAAATCAATCAATGAGTAACAAAAAGTAAATTTAAAAAATCTGGCTCAAAATAAATAATTCCAGGCCCGATAGGGCTAATGCATTGGGGGTGAGAGTGGGGCACTGAAGAATGAGATTGCACGGCTGGAGTTCACAGGCTCTTCATAAGACCTGAATCGCTCAAGAAAGTCAAAACTGCTTTGGTCACAGACCGCTGTGTGTGATGTCGTACTGGGCCGAGCAGAGTGGCCAGAGAAAAGTCTGTGCACCGCAGCTCGAGTAGGCGTCGTCTGAGCGTGGCTCGAGGGGTGTCGAATCCGTGACAGTCGAGGAGAAGATGTCGAATATCAGCTTCAACAGCGCAAGTGGGGCATTTGGGCGACTGGAGCAGGCCCATTTTACAGAGAAGTAAAAGGTGTCCTGGCGGCATTAAGTCGTAGTCGGTGTATAATTGACGCTTCTTGACGCGAGCAGTGGTGTGTGGCAACGAAATCCATCGAATCCATTTGGAAGGGTAGAAAGAAGGAAAATGTACATTTCTGATTGGGGGGAAACGCAGACTGATAATAATTAATATGCGACGTGTCAGAAATACCATACAAGAAACTCACATGACTGTTATCTGATGATGATGATGGTAGACGAAAAAAAAAAGGAGATGTCAGCCCGTTCACCACGGGACAAGCTATTCCACGCTGTCATCTATTACACCATGACACGTATCTTTACGATACATTAAAGTTCCGAAAGGGTTCATGAGTTCCAAAAGAGAGGTCACTCTCAAACACCAATGTTCACTGGTAGTTTCGCTTGCGACTTCTCTGCATAGAAAAAGATAAACTGAAATATGATAAAACAAGCACATGATAAAGCGGCACTAGGCCCTCGAGACGACGGGAGGTCACGAAAGGGTGCCAGCCAATGTGGAAAAATTTAACCAACATTTGGAGAGCACCCTTTTAACGTTTACGTAACGTTACTTTCTAATATATTTGCGGTTGCATCGCTTGCACGGGAAATATATACTACGAGCATCCGAGGGAATCTTACTGAAAAATGCACCGTCACTAAAAATGCATGGCACATTTGCAGGACAGTATACGAGGCGCAATTTCTGGGCGAATTTATCGTATGGCTCCTGCGCATTGCGTGAATATTTAGAAAGGACACAACTCGTGGAACACTTGCACAGTCGTGGGGTTTTTCAACCATTCAATTCAATTCAATTTTTATTTTGATAGTGCCTATGGACAACTTCACTTTCTTAATAATGGTGCACCACACTATTAGAACAAAGCCGTGAAGAACGTAAACAAGCATCACAGAAAGCATGACTATGATAATGTTATAATCTTAATAGCGGGTGAAAAAACTTCGTGACATGCAGAGACGTCGATATGATGTTGTCGATGGACATCGTTAAAGTCAGTCATAACACGCGTTAAAGGATCTGATCGAGAAACATAAAATACAGGCGAGTATCACACATTGATCGGGACAATCAACCACAGAATGAACTATGTTAAATAACAAAATAAAGTCATGGTATAGGCGACGAGAAGACAACGTATGAAGTCCAAGATTCTTAAGTAAATTATGATAGTCATAATATGTGGTGATGCCAACGTGCCTGTCGTAAAACAATCTAACAAAACAATGCTGAACATTTTCAATCATGATTTACTTCACGAAAGTAAATCTACTTTTTTAGACCAAACCAAACCAAGTGTACTGCAACAGCACTTTCCACCGTTAAACTAGGATGATTAAGAATATTAGATTAAAGGACAACGGAAGCGAAATTTGTCCATTGCAAAAAAGGGTCCGAACAAGGTGTAAATATTGCGTAGAATTATGGTGCCACGAGTACTTTGCGAGTACGCTGTACGGATGGGCATATTTTTGACGATTACGAGCGCGCTGGGCTGCCTGCCCGACACGAACGCCCATAGAGCCCCCTGCCGCAAAGCATTGCGGGAAAATCTGAGGAGCGCGTGACGTCAAATATCGCTCGTGCTCCATGTGCGGCTGCCCGGTGATAAACACGGCAAATTCCGAATAACGCCTGAAGATGTTCGATTCGGAGATGTAGTGGAAGTCTTATGGCCATATATCCTATGAGAGATGGGTTCGTACATGCTTCTTCGTCTCCGTTTTTTCTCCGTAGCGTGAATGAGACGTACGCCGAAACGCCAAGTGGAGGTAAAGATTTGTGCCTTGCGTTTTCGTGAAAATACAGAAGGGGCCGCTCCTTCTTTCAACCTGATGTACTACTTCGTTGACAAGACAAGGCTAATGAGCACCTCTGGATTAGCTTTGAACAATTCGTCGACAATATGTCTGCACACTACTTGTCTTGTTTCACCTTTCTGCAAGTAAGCATAGACGGCTTCGCGGCGAGAATAAAATTCCTGTCTTTCGAAAACAATTGAAATATGACAGTCATCAAAAAAGTCAGATATCTCGGAATTTGAACTACGCATCTCCCGATTGCCAGTCGAGCACCAATGGCCAATACGGCCTCGGAAACAACTTTTATGTACGACTGTATCCTGGCCGAAAGCAAGGTAAGACAGCCAGCAATGTAAGCAGCAAGACTCTCACCCCTAGAGAGAATGAGATCACCTTCCGTCGGATGAATTTTGGGGGCCAGCCTCGGTAGTGTCGTCTTTGTAATAAACGTCAGTCGATGTTTGACGCTATGTTACTGCTGTCTATCCGTGTGTCTTTCGTGCAAGGAACACTATGTCCTCGCGCTGCTGAAGGGAAGTCGGCAACATGCTGTAGCACAGCCATGAAAGACTTCACGAGCATATACATTTTTTTTGTCGCGAAAATCAACCTCCTACCGCAAAACAACCGCGAAACGAAAGTCAGGAGCTCCAACAGGAGAGAGAACGTGCGTCACTTCCGCGGTCTGCTACGGCGGCGCGGCGACGCTCACCAGGGGCTCACAGTGCTCCGCGGCCGAATTTTATATCGTGATTGTGGCGGCATTTCAACTAATATACATAAATCTAAGTCAAACTCCGGATTTCTTTGGTACACATCGCAATATGAGACAAACAGCTTTGCAGCTTATTTTCGCTTCCGTCGTCCTTTAAGCCTGCCTACCGAACAAGGTATAGGTGCGGTATACGAGGCATTATAAGCAGTCTGAGAGGAAGTGATCATAGTAGTTTAGTGCAGTACGCGTCCTCTGAATATATTGATTTTCTCTCATTTACTGGCTTCAATTCCATTAGCTGCTTGAAATGACATATTACAAGACCTGGAGTAGCTTGTTCTGCAGTGAGCGGGATCACATCTCCATTTTTTTCTCCTATCATCATCATCATCATCATCATCATGACATATTAAAGTTACTAGGTGTCCCTTTTGCTATGTATGTGTTTCAATATTCCGCGTTATAAACTGCGCGTGAGGAAGTGCACCGGCACGTGTACGCCACGGATTCGTTCGAAGACTCAGCTTGCGTTCTGCGACTTCGAATAAAGGATGTTGATTGGGACTCCGGCTGCACCTCGGTTACTTTAATTGGCGACGACGGATATGGAGCAACCACGGTCAACGATGTCCACTGACGCTGCTGGAGATGTCATGTAGCAAGGGGCGGGGTCCAACAACTGGAGCATATCTGAGACACATCGAGCCGTTCGACCCGACCAAACCTGACGCCTGGGATTGCTACCTGGAACACGGCACACCTGTACTTCGAGGGAACGTAATCTCTCAGGAAAGTAGGCGGAAGCGTTTTCTTGACCCTTTGTGGACCCGCCACTTATGCCTTGGTATGGTACGATCTCTGGAAACGATCTAGTTCCACGGTAATGGTCGGAGTGCTCGTACAGGGAGGGGGCTCCTTCGGGTCAAATTCGCTCTACCATCTCTTGATTATTGTTTCTGTTAGAACCTAGCAGTACTGCTACATGAGCCTGCTTCAAGGGGGTATGTAAGGGGGTACGCTGCTGCAAAAGGGGTATGCTTCACATACTTAATGGCTTCTTTGGACGTCCGCTGAACTTTCTCCGGAGCAGCCACACGAAATCATTTAGGAGCAAATTCTGTCGGCGAACGGCATTCCAACATCTGCAATATGGGGAAACTGTATGCAGGGATTTCGGAATATAGCGGGAAAGTGGGGAGGGCCGCCACCTTTGAGATGAGGCTGTGGGGTCTCGTCCGCATTTGTGCAAAGCCATTCGACAGAGTCTCTTGTAGCGTCTCAGAATTTGCATGTTTGTTTTAATGAATTTCGACTGCAGCTAACGTTTCTTGTAATCAAAGAAATTATCTTACTTTGCACGAACGCATTCGCTTGTACCGTTACTACTCCCTGACACGAAACACATTCCAAATCAGAATACGTCTTACTCTATGTGATAATCACATAGAGAGAAACTGGTCATTTACCAAAACACTGTTTTACCATACTGTTTTACGTATAGCTGTTTTGCCATATTACTAGTTATCCTGCACTGCTCGTAGCACGTCATTGTGACATTTTTTTTTGTGTGCATTCTGAAAACAAAATAACCGAAACTTAGGGCGGACAACGAGACTATCCTGCAAAAGAAATGCTGTCCGTCAATGATTCTGTTTTGTTTCCTGCCTTCCTGATGACTGGGAGGTGGTGGGTTCGAATCCTACTACCTGCTATCTGACGGTTTCCCTGGATTTTCGTGCAGACTTTCAAGACGAATGTTGGCACAGTTAACCCTGAAGTCGGCCCAGGACGCACACTCACCCCCATTCCATCCTGCCTATCCCTTCTCCATCTCTCGACGTCTGTACACCGCTCATAGCCACAGTTACTTCGCTGCGCTATCCCGAAAAAAACAAAAAACTGAGCTGGCACCTTTGAGAGGCCCTTGATATCTCCTACAGCATGATAAGGCACACGTTGAAAATCCATTGTCTTCATGCCTGTGACGACTGCGGACTTCAGGACGAGGTGCGATTTCTGTGCTTCTTCTTCGTCTTATGATCAATTCTGAAAATATTCTAAGCGAAGGTGTACGAACGCCTCATGTTGACCATCGTCGCTGCAGACACGACCATGACGGAATAACACTTCTCATAACCGCCGTTTTCCCACATTGCAGGTTCTTTTTCTGTTTCAAGTTCTTTTCACTTTTCTAACCCCTTTCAACTTCGTCGTGCGGCTTTCGATTATTCATGCGAAGGGCCATTGTACGCATTCTTTACATCATCTCAGTGAAGACGGTACACGATGGAGGTGTGCCGAAGAGCAAATATAACCTAGCCACCAGGTTTCTTCTTTGGCTGTGTTGCCCGTCCTTTCCCTCTGTTTGTTGCGTGTGCGGTGGTCTGTGAATTCCTCACAGTGAATTTTTGTAAGAGGGTGCACAAAGCAAAATAGCAGCGAGCAGGAGAGTTTCCTCGCCTCGCGGGAAATCGTGTAGCGAGGCGCACTCTGCCGTATTTACCTTCTGTCGAGACGTAATAGCATTAAGGTGCCGAGCAGCACGACCTCAGTGCTGTAGCAGCAGCGGCTGTTCAGTGGTTTGGGACCTGGGGAAAACAAACTCGCGACGTGCCAGAGTCGAGCTACCGCGTTCGGCAAATGGCCACGACGTGCCGAGCGGGACGCGTTTCTTAACGGCGTCATTGCAGGTTTTGTCGAGAGATGGCGCCGTTTCAGTGATGGAGTAGAATTAATGTGACACCTGCCTGCACGGCGCTGTGGAGGCAACTGTAGACCATCTCGAGCTCTGTGCTTCTTCTCTGTACTCTGGACATACTTGTTGTTGGGGGCATATGCGATGATGTGTTTCTGAGGTTCACTTGGAAACAGAAAAAAATACCAACTGACAAGATGATTTAAGATGTGTTCGCGTTGTCTCTCTGTGTAGCCACTGGGCACTACCCAGACTTTCACATCCCAGGCTTTCACATTACGGAAAAAATAGATGTAGGGGCTAGAGCACTGCACGTGCTCGGGCTTACCCTACCGACCGGGCCAAATCTTCTTCGGGTTGACCTTCGATTATTGGCGAAGTTACCCCATCGGCGGCGTGGATTTCGGCTAGTCATGTTCTGGCTTCCCATCGACTTGTTAGAAGCAAGCAAACAAAAAGAATAATGGGTGAACGTTAGGGAGGCCCCAGGCTGGCCCTCTAGAAACAAAAACTGTCTCGTTGACAATTCGACATCATCAACACGTTGAACCTCAAGGTCAACCTTCGCCTCAACGCCAACGTCAACTCTTGGTCAACCTTTGGGTTGACCATCATGGGCCCGGGCCGGGACCGGCCACGTACATCGCCGGGCCAAGGTCAGGCTCGAACCTGTGTTACCCCACTGTTAGTTAGCCACGGTCGACTTTTACAGCCCACGAGACTGAACGCTCTCTTTCGCGCTACACTCGTACTTGTCCTGCGAATATGTATCCCAGCGCTTGTAATCGTAGCTTCTACTCCTCCTGCGACATGACATATTTTTTCGCGCCCACCATGCAAAAATAAGAGAAAGAGTACGTTGTTGAAAGCAACCCCTTGGTGGAAAGGCACGAGTGAAGCGTCATCATTTTATTTCACTGGAAAGGAACAAAGCTGTCATACAATAAATTGACCTTAAAACAACGTTTTTTGTTGTTATTTAAGAGCTGGATTCTGTAAAAAAAAAAAAAAAAAAAAAAATTGCACGATGTGATGCACTTTTCCAAAGTGCAGGCTAAGAAAGGAAATCTCCCAAAAGTAAATCGGTTTCACAGATGTAAGGGAAGAGCATATCCTGTGTCTGTATCTGTACGGGTTCTTTTGGTATCTTTTATGCTCTTTGAAATGTAAGGGAAATATCGGCAGAGTAAAGTAGGTGTCGGCGCAGCATCGCGAAGTGATCAGAGTAAAGACGAACAGCGAAGAGTGAAAATAGTGCAATAGTCAGAGTCATCGCACACTTACTTTTTTTTTGTTCGTGTGTGTGAAAACCCCGAATTGTCAACGAGGCAGTTTTTGTTTCTAGAGGGCCAGCCTGGGGCCTCCCTAACGTTCACCCATTATTCTTTTTGTTAGCTTGCTTCTAACAAGTCTATGGGAAGCCAGAACATGACTAGCCGAAATCCACGCCACCGATGGGGTAACTTCGCCAATAATCCTGGCGGTTACCGGTGCAGGGATCATCTCAACGAAGAGTACTGAGGGATACCCGCATGTTTTCTGTGGTGGGTGGACTACCCTGATTATTGACGGACTACACTTGGACTACCCTGATCCCAGAGCAAGAGGGTTAGCACACCCCTCCCTCTCCTGTGCCACCATCATGTCTCCCCTCCCTCTTTCAACCTCCCCTGGGTGCACCGAGCCGCCACTTCAGAGCGGGCTTACCGCACCTGTCGGGCCCCACGTTGGGCGCCAATTTTGTGGGAACTTCGGCCCACAAACCCGGGGTGGTTCCGGATTCGACCGCGCCGTAACCCCGAAGAACACTGACACAGCAGTTGAACAAAAGAAACAAGGTTTATTGCCTTACATCACAGCTGCTGGCCGTCTGCCCGCTTCGTCGCTCCTCGCTTCTGTGACCGTCTGCCAGCGTGCATGCCGCACGAATATCCTCTTTTCCCGAGCGCTCGCTCTTTTATCTCTTGCGCTATCTGCGCTATCGCGCGGAAGTTGCCGGGTTATCAGCGCCCCCACACCCCCTAATCACCCTCCCCCCCGAATTCCACGCGGCGTCCGTCAATCAGTTTTGTTACGTACCACTTTTTCGGTAAAGAATGCTTTGCACTAAAATACAAAACGAGACAATTCCGTGTCGTACGTAACCTCTTACGTATCATCTGCGCATCGATTCACCTATAGCTTCACCCCTGGGGGTGTTGAGGAATCGCTTGCCATAGTCGGCCACGCCCAGGTGGGCAACGTCACGACTATCGCAGGAGGGGATCGTGCGTCCTGGGCCGACTTCACAAGGAACTGTGCCGGCATTTGTCTTAAAGCGTCTGAGGTAAACCCAGGGAAGATACCTAGACAGTACAGCCGGCGCCGGATTCGAACACGCGCCACCCCAAAGACTCGGCGTGGAATGCCATCATCGTAGCCACGCCACGGGAGCTGGTATCCTCACCCCTCATCGGTCACGCGCTCCATGTCCTGTGCCACTTTGAGGTGACACCTTTCACCCTTTTATCTTTCCTTCTTTTTCTGCAAATAAATCCCCCCCGCACTTTGAGGTGACGAAGAAGTAACCGAGCAGAAATAAAGTGCAACTTAATTCAGGGCTCGTCTCGCGCACCTATTTGAGAAGTCGGTGGAAACTTCGAAAACCTTAAAGGTGTCCGCGCGATTTAGTCCTAAGGGAACAGCTCGTTCTGGGGAGCCCCTCGGCTCTGGCTGTATTTTTAAAGGAGGGCGAGTGTCAAACTATGCATCCAGTGCGTGAACAGGCAGACAGGCAGTCTGGAGGCATAAGGTTTAAGAGGCACGGGAGCCTTGAATAACACTGATGCAGTATAGAGTCCGCCGGTCTGTCGCCTCGTTGCATGAGTAGAGAGAGACCGTCAATTTTTACGAGGGCTGGTCAAACGTGTGCAACTGTGAATGTAAGAAACACCTAGGCGGAACATACACAAGATGGCAAACACGACATTTGCGGCCTCCATGCCATAGAACAACTCAACGAGGCAATCGTGAAAGAAGGCAGGCCATACTACCAAAAGGCTAAAAATATTTCATAAAATAACTAAATCACACTCGACGACACATATCAGCTAAATTTATTGAACCTCGGTTGAACTGCTTCGCTAATGTATGTTCGACAACGCACCGAAAAAGAATAGAAGAACCTAGTTGGCATTCCTCTCTCTAACTGTTCTGCATGATACAAGTACTATTTATCTGCTACGGACAATCAAATAAACAACTCATCACGCGCAAACAGTAACTTTGCAATCACTTGCACGACTAAAAACTACTGGTCCCATTGTCCATATTCCTCAGCATCACACTACTTCTACGTGTCTCCCAACTCCCTGAAAAGCATGCGAATATACGGGAGAAAATAAAATTGGACACTGTAGAGGGGAATTGCATTATTTTTACTATATTCGGCGGGACTTCACTTAAAAGAGTTGTTGCACATGAGAGGATCACAGGGCAAGAGCAGTACTATTAGGTATAGATTGAGAAGTTACCCGTCCAAAAGAACTCGTTACAAGTTAAGTTACCGTGTGAAAAATGTAACTAAGTTAATAACGAAGTTCTTCAGACTGAAATGTAACTCGCGGTTACTGAGTTACCTAAAAAAAAAGAACGAGTTACTTCCAAGTTACTGTGGACACAAAATAGCATTACGCAGGTGCAGCGCGCTTGAGCAGTTGAGTTAGACCTTTAGTTACCTGTGGAGGAAGCAACACGCCTAGATCGTCTTCGCTTATATCCAACAATAGACCTCTCCCTGTTTGTAAACAAATTGTGGCATAGGGTTCGACAGCGCCACAAATTTGGTAGAGTTGAACCATGGACCGTGGTTGAACTACGCTCGAAGCTAGAGGTGCACAAGGTCGCGCACGGTCTTGAGGGGATTACGATGGTCCCTGGAAGGGACGTGACCTTCTGTCCTACTGTTCTTTCAATAGGAGGCAGCGAACAAGTGCCCGTTCGTGGAACCCAACCCTCTCCTTCCGATTTGTTTCGGTTTCAGTCTGTCTACCAGCGTCATGATGACGTTTCTCTGGTAGAGGTCTATTCGAACGCTTTGCATCTTACTCCCTGTGGGCGCACAATGGTTCAGCTTCATTTCAATGGCAGCGGTTCTTACTTCCTGAATAAAATACTGTCATTCACTGAGTATCACGTTTTATTGCAAAAAATGCCATGAAGGAACCGGAGAGAAAGGAAGAAAATATGCGCAAGTGAGTGAAAAGCGAATTAGAAGTAAATTGGAACTTAACTTACTTTGGCAAAGTTACCTGAAAAAGGAACGAGTTCCTCTGAAAGTTACCACGGCGCAAAAGTACCGAGTTAAGTTACACGTTACCAAAGAAAGGAACTTAGTTACAGTAACGAGTTACTTGTAACGAGGTAAAACGAGTTACTTGTAACGAGTTACCTCGAACTCTGCTATTAGGGTAAGAAACTACGGCAATGAGAAACGCCGGCACCCCCGCCAGGGCAGCGCCACCGTCACGTCTGGTCCGTTCGCGTATTTTTTCCCGCGCGCGGCGGGCGGCGCGTGTGCGGAGGGTTGTCCGCGCGCTTATAACATGCATTTACATGCAAAGAGGAGTCATACACAAAAAGTACAAGTGAAAATATATTTATTAAAGCCAATTATATTGCCAACACTGCTGGGAATTATTGTAATGCCAATAGTGCTGCCAATCAAGTGAAGGAGAAAAACCCAGCCGAAAAACTTTCACCACCTGAAACAGATGAAACAAAATGCAAATCAGTTCATGTAAAGAATATACATAATTTGTTCACTATTAATTTATCCAGTCATCAGATTCTGAAAGAAAACATAATATCAACATTCATCACATTGCTTACCAATTATTCACTTGCTGAGTCCCGCACCAATGACCTGAAAGATGATTTATTATTATATGAAACTACATTCGCATTCAATAATGCATACAATACTGCGGCCACACTGGATAATCTAAAAAAGACACATTTTAATATCAACAATCGTACTTCCATTATAGTGACAATAATCTGAAAGAAAATCTCATTTGATGTGATATTCTACTTTCAATGATACACATATTGCGGCGGCGGCGGCGGACCCCAATAATCTGAAAGAGAATCTCGTTTATTATCATAATCTACCTTCATTAATACATACAATACTGCCGCCACACTGGATAATCTGAAAAAAGGGACATTTTAATATCAACAATCATACTTAAATTATAGTAATAAGAATCTGAAAGAGAATCTAACAGGATTTTAATTACAAGTTCCGATAGATGTATGCAATTAATTGTGAACAGCACATACCCTGGAAGACCATGGGACGGAGTGGACGGGTTGTTCCAATTACCTATCGCTGAGTAGACAGCAGTCTCATGGGATGCTCTGCTCTGCATTTATGCCTAGAGGGTGAACACTACTAAAGTTTCTAGCTCATTGTATGCTGTGGCTTGGCCAGCAATGCTTCGACTCAGCAGTAACCGCGTTTGTTTCCATATGTTTCGAGCGATTCAAAATTTCCGGAAATTTTGCATCTCTACGTGGGACACGAACGACAAGAACGACACGAACACAAGAGGAAATAAAATCTATAACACCACATTTAATCAAAAAAGATATTCTTAATCATTACGATTACGACCCAGAACAATTCAGCTTGAACAATAGTCAAGGAATAGAAATATCGAAATAAATGGAGTGCCCTTCTCACAAGACGAATCTATATTCTCGAATTGATAAAGAAATTGGGTGATGCCATCTGAGAACCTATACACACTAATGACATTGAAGTTTGCCATCGTGTTCCCATTCCCAAGGGACGCTCCCACAACATTGTTGTACAGTTTTGCCATAGCGGTAAACTGGACATGGTTCTCGAAAAGGCGAGGAAAAAACGGCTTGTTACTACCGACCTTGGAATTACTGATGCCCAGCCAATGTACGTGAATGAGCACTTATGTCCAGATCTGAAGAAAGTTACTTGTTATGACTAATGCTCAAAAGAAAACATCGAAATGGAAGTTTGCGTTGGTGAGACATGGCCAGATCTTCGCCCGTCAGGATGAGTCTGCGCCTGTCATCCGAATTCTGTGCCCCGATGATCTGTCAAAAATGACTTAGAAATGCTTATGCTTCTTACTATTGTTGCTAGCCTTTGGTCTGTCAAACTGAAATGGCAACAGAACATGCTGATTGTCGGTACTATTCCTTAGATGAACTGGAGGTGCTTAAAAATTACAAATTCTCTGCCATCCACGTAAATATCCGCAGCCTTCGGAAACACTATGATGACTTATATAACATGATCTCAACCTCTAAACTAACAACTGCTATTATTGGTGTTACAGAAACATGGCTTCGTGAAACCGAAACTACTATCTATAATATCCCCGGATATCGTGCAGAGTTCTGTTGTCGTAAAGATAATCCACACGGTGGTGCTGCTATATTCATTTCTTCGCTCCTGTCATATTCTCACAGAAAAGATTTATTCATTAATGTTGATATGTGCGAGTCTGTTTGGGTAGAGGTAGCAAAATGTTCAATCACTGGCCTCCGCCGTAATCTTATTGTTGGAATTGTATATCGTTCCCAGAGTGCTCCATACAGCGACTTCTGTAATGCTCTTGAAGCAGTTTTAAGTGCTTTGTCCACCGAAAAGGAATATGTACTTATCCTTGGAGACACCAACATTGACATTTCTGACTCATCATCATCTACATGCTCCGCTTACACTAACTGCTTTACTAGCTATGGCTTCCCATGCCTTGTTACTATTCCAACCAGAGTATCGGATACTTCCAGTTCGACCATCGACCACATATTTAGTAACCTGGATCAATTCACAACATCAGGGGTAATAAGGCATGACATTTCTGATCATTATCCCATTTTCACTACTTCGAGCTTTAGGGTGAAGCTTGTGAAGAAAGAGTCCATCAGGTCTCACGTCAATGAACATAAATTCCTTGAATCACTTGGTTCCACAGATTGGTCTTTCATTCTTAACTCCTGCCTGCCAGAGGAATGCTACAGTAGCTTAGTATCTCACATCGCCAGCACACTACCCTCCTGTACTACATATAGTAGGGCCACAGGAAAATATTGTTCGCCACTCAACCTAGGGATAACTTCTGGCCTTCTCACCTCTATCCAGAGGAAAAATAATCTATTTAAGAAAGTTAAAAGATCCCCAAATAACACGGTGCTTAAGGAACACTACCATAAATTTTCTAACTACCTTACCTCCATGCTCACACTTGCAAAACGGAGATATTACTTTGATGAAATTGAAAAACACTTGAGCAACCCAAGGAAAAATTGGAAACTTATCAATACTTTGATTGGAAGCAGCAGTCAAAGCACTATGCCTGCTGAAATGCATCATGGTGATAATGTTTACAGCGAGGACAATGAGATTGTGGACGCTTTCAACTTGCATTTTGCATCTGCATCTGTTGCTTCGAATTTCGTACCACTCAGCAGATGTCCCCACTCAGTTTTCCTTCGTCCAACTTCACCTGACGAGGTCACTGAAGTTATCACCCACCTAAAAGTCACGGCCTCTGGTTTAGATGGCATCAGCGCTCGCCATATTAAACTTGCGAAAAACATCTTAGCATCGCCTTTAGTGCATGTTTTCAACTTAATTTTCAAATCTGGCGTCTTCCGTTCTGGATTAAAATATGCCAGAATAACTCCCGTTTACAAAAAGGGCGACCGTGCCATTGACAATTACCGCCCTATTGCCATCCTTCCATTTTTTAGTAAAATCTTCGAGAAACTTCTTGTAACACGACTTAACAATTATCTCAGGAATTTTAACTTGCTAACTCCGAATCAATTCGACTTTAGACATAACTACTCAACTGAATGTGCAGTTTTAGAGTTTACTGATAGAATCAAACACGGGATCGACTCAAATGAGGTCTCTGCTGCTGTTCTCGTTGATCTTATAAGGCTCTTGATACCATTAATCACAGTATTCTCTTATCTAAATTGGACAGCTATGGTATTTGTGGCCCTACCAACCAATTAATTGCTAACTATCTTCTTGAGTACTAGTATTATTAGTCTAGTATTACGTTTCTTGGTGTATCAATTGACTGCCACCTTAATTTCTCTGCTCATATTACTAATATTTGTCGTCGCGCCGCCTTTGGCTTACATGTACTTACGAAGGTTAGAGATTTTCTTCCCGTCGCATCTTGATTTTTGGTTGGTGGTTGGAAAAATAAGGGGAGGTTGAATTCGCGCAAGCGAATTCGTACGATGGAAATGGAATGCGTACGATCGATACGATTCCACACGGATGGAATGCGTATGATCGATTCGTACGCGAAGGAAACGGTACGATCGTACCACAGAAGGTGCGAGCGCACCGCAAAAGTTCACCTGGGCGAGCGTCTCGACCGCGACCACGCAGGACCGAGCGCGCCGTTCACATCAAGGATCATAGTAATGTCCACGCACCGTCTAGTACAGGGTTTCTAGTCCAGATTTCACAATGAAATTGACAAGAGCATTGAAGGCCGCGTCCCTGTGCTTAGCGTCCCATACGCATAAGACTTTCCCTATGCTGAAGTCCCTGCTGTCGAGACGGCCAATGGTCTGCCTCAAGATGCCTCTTTGTGCAGCATGTTTTGGACAATGCATGGTGATATGTTCAGTGTTTCCCACTGTCCCGCACAGTAAACAGTTGGGTGAGTCCACCTTGCCCACTTTATGCAAAAACTGGCGACCATAGGGCACATTCAGGCGTAGACGATGTAGGAGAGTTTCTATGTGTCTGGGCGTTTTTTGAAGGTATGGTAAAATTCAGCTCCAGGTCTAGCGTGCGCAGCAGTGACGGACCCCTGTCGGCTTGGTGCCATTTTGTCCTGAGGATGTCATCAGTCATAGATTTTAGGAGAGATTTGATGTCCTGCTTAGAAAACGTGACTAGATGTTCTGTCGATGACAGGTGTGCGATGTTCGGCATTTCGTCCGCCTTCTCGTTACCACTTATGCCAATATGGCCAGGTATCCACTGAAGAATGACGTCGTGGCCGAAGTCTGTGCACTTGCGATACACTAACAGGAGGTCTCGTACTGTTGACGCCATACGGCCTTTTTCTAAGAACGATGAGATAGCTTCAAGGCCGGCTTTGGAGTCGCAGTACACTATCCATTGCGCAGGCAGCTCGAGCGTGGCAAGGTAAGTCATGGCTAGCTGTAGAGCTACCAGCTCCGCTGTCGTCGATAATGTCCTGTGAGACAATCGTGCTATGCCTTCCCTCTTGTGCTCTGGTATTACAAATGCGGAGGCAGACCCGGATAGAGTCGTGGACCCGTCCGTGAAGATGGCTACACGACCTTTGTGCTTTTCCATCAATTCTAGGCAGTGCTGCCTCATGGCCAAAGGCGGGAGGCTTGACTTTCCCTGGTTGATCCCGGGTACGGTGGTACAGATAGGATGTGTGTAGCGTCCATGGAGGGTGCGGGTCCGCTTGTTGCGGCCGTGCTGTTGGCAATGTACGTCGATATGGAGAGAGTGCTTTTAAGAAAGAAGAGTTTCGGCGAAGCAGCTTCCGCACCAGGGGATGGTGATCATGCTGAGTGCACAGGCGAAGGTAATGCCGAACCGTTTCACGCACCCTTAGTGCCTTGAACGGAGGTTCTTTGGCCTCTGCTACGGTCAGTGTGTTAGAGGTGGCACTGGGTACCCCAAGGCAGACCTTCAAACTCCTTGCTAAGACGCCTTGCAGCATGTTCTCCGACGTAGCGCAAATGTTGTTCAGAACTAGAAGATGATACGCTGCCATTTGCTGGATGAGGGCTCTGTGCACAGTGAGTAGTGACGACGTTGACATTCCCCAACGGGGCCCCGTGAGATGCCGTAGTGTGTTAATCCGAGCGTCAGCTGTGCCCTTCAGATACTTGGTATGGCGGCCCATGTTAGTTGTGCGTCGATTATAACTCCCAGAAAGCGATGACGTGAAACCCGTTGGACTGGCTGTGTCGAGAGCTGCAATTGGAAGTTGTTCATCTATTTCCGTGGGGTAGGAAGACCGTCTTTTCGGGAGATATGTCCATTCCTCTCTGTGTCAAGAATGTTAGCGTACAGTCGAGGGCATGTTGAAGCCGCCGTTGCAGCGCTAGTAACTGTACTCCCGATGTCCATAGGCAGATGTCATCGGCGTACATACTGATGTGTATATTGCATATTGATGTTATAATGTTAAGAGAAACGGAGGTGACTCAGTCTGTTTATTATCGGGCCAGCACGAGAGGAAGAGACCGCCACCCGTGCCAGAGAACGTCTTCGTCCTCTCACGCTCGCCTATTACCCGTGACAATATTGCAGTTGCTGTGGAAGGTCCGCCATAACCACATTGAAAAGCAACGGACTAAGAACGCTGCCTTGTGGTACTCCACTCGGGAGGTCGTATCTGTCGCTGTCTCCATCTTCTGTCTTCATGTATACGGACCGCCCTCGAAGAAAATCCGCAAGCCAACGTAGGGTCCAACTCTTGATTTCTCTTTACTATGCGTTCATTCATTCTCACTTGTCGTACTGTCTTACTTCATGGGGGTCATCTTATACTTCCCACCTCACTCCGTTGTATCGTATCCAAAAAAGAGCCATCCGCATAATTACCTTCACTCCTCCCTGTCGTCAGCTGTTTAATACCCTTCAAATACTACCACTTCCAGCACTGTTTCAGTCTCGTTCCCTCTTGCTTTTCTTTAGGTATTTAAAACAGGACATCCATCTACGTCACGTAAGACTAATGCCATCATTTACTAGTTCCACTCGTTTTTTTCATTCTCGTAATTACCTCTTGTGCCGAGTTAAAACTACTGTGGGAAACAAATGTTCAGTTTTACGTCAGTAAGTTTGTGGAACTCTTTACCTATCCATCTGAAAGACATTCCTTCATTTCATCGTTTCCGTCATGCCCCGAAGCATCATCTCTTGATGACGGTGACTTAGTCACTGAACGCTAGATCACAGCTACCTCTTTAATCCCTCATTCTCATTCATTCTCCTTTTTGTTATTGTTTTCCATTCTGTATCTTCTATGTTTGCTAATTGCTGTATATATCTCTTCAGTTGCCTGTACTTGTTGATTTCCTGTTTGTTTCTTGTGTATTTATCTTATTTATTTACTTATTGTATTTATTTCACATGTGTATTATTTAATCCTGGGTGGCCCCTCCTCTAGCTCTGCTAAGGGGCCCCCGTTGCTGTCACTGTACCTTATATCTGCAATAAAGAAACAAACAAACAAGCAAAATTACAAGTTTTATTATAAAAAGTCTAATATTCCTATACGTGACCACCATCATTGCAATAGCGGGATTGTAATTACAAGTGCGGATAGATGTATGTAATTAATTGTGAACAGCAGAGACCCTGGAAGACCACGGGACACGAACGACACGACGACACGAACACAAGAGGAAATAAAATCTATAACGCTACATTTAATGAAGGAAGATAGTCAAAATAACAGAGAAGAATAATGTATCATTTTAACTATCATAAAATCATCCTCGTGATTTAATCTAATCGAACACTATGCAATTTTCATTCTAAGAGACACTACATGCCTTACCTTGTTTTATGAATTCAACACAGAAAATAGATGTGATAAAAATGAACTTCACCGCATGGTACGCTCCTAGCCAACAACTAGCTCTAATGATATCTGCCCTGATTTGTTGAAGACGGGAGGCGTAAGCCTGTTTTGTGACAGTTATGAACATTTCGAGTGCAATATAGAATCTAAGTTTCATATGGTTTGTTCTAACATTACACAACATTGAATTAGTAAATTTATTATGAAGTGGATAGTATAGAGATAAGGAAATAATGAGAAACAACACAATCAACCGCTAGCATTAATAGAGAGCCAAACCTGCGCACCATCCAACACGTAGGAAATAATAGCTAAACAATATCATATCGAAACAAGAAACATTACAAATTTAATACTGTGGCTACAACAGACTTAATGCTGAATAACAGAGAAACACTCTAGACGGCGCATCATCCAACACATAAACAACAGATACATGCAGGAAAATAATACCGAAACAATCTATCAAAACAAGAAACATTACAAATTTAATACTGTGACCACAACGGACTCGTAACGCTGAATGACAGAGAAACACTCTAAACGGCGCACCATCCAACACGTAAACAACGGATACACGCAGGAAAATAATAGCGAAACAATCTATCAAAACGAGTTTATTTATCACAACAAATTTAATACTGTGACCAGCACAGACGTAACGCTGAAGAACAGAGGAACACTCTACCTAAGCAGCAAAATGTACTGAAAGTCGAGTGCAATAGGGGTGGACGGTATGTGTCTTATCAATGTTCTTTAGTTACAAGAGTCTGTTCAGGGCCTTGCACCTACCCGTCCACCCCTATTGCACTCGACTTTCAGTACATTGTGCTGCTTGGGTAAGCGGCGGCACGTAAACAACAACAGAGGAAAATAATCTATCATTGAACCATCATAAAATCATCTTTGTGACTTACTAATCGAGCACCATACAATTTTCATTCTAACAAACGATACAAACCTTACGTCGACGGTGGCATCCAACACATGGGTTCAGTACAATATGTGAAGATCTCGGTTTTTCTTCAAAGCCCAGAGACATTATTGCTCTATCTGTAAGACCAAAGCGAAGCAACTGCGTATGATTTATCACTCAAAGGGTTGGGGCTATACTGCTTCTTTCAGCAAACAGGACCCTCTCAAGGTCAGATAAGATAGTACAAAGGCGATATATTTTATTGTACATCGCAAATAGATGTTGGCATTATTCGCGGGGATCACTATCTTTTCACGCATTCTTTCCTTGAAACGGAAGTCTTTACTCAAAGTGGAGTACAAGTCGGCTAAGTTTGTACAGAGACGATATTTTTTATTGAACATGTAGAGAAGGTCGAAATGATTCAATGATAGAAACAATACTCAATCAAACACGAGAAACGAATTTAATTTCATCATTTTTTGTAATATCTTGCAAGAGAAAGGTCTATATAGATGAACCACACAAAAACACAACTCAGAAATATGAGGCATTCCCAACTCAGAGGTTATTTCTACTGATGTCAATCGAGTGATCAATTGAAACAAATACAAGACAATAATTATTTCAGGCAGTACCTTTCCAAGCAAGCGAGAAATAATTAAAAGTTTTCCTATAGAGGAAATCGACAGATACAATTAATACATCATGCATACATAATTCCCAACTCATAGAATATCAATCGAGTGAACACCTGAAACAAAGTCAAAACAATAATTAATTCAGAAAAAAACACTTGTGCAACAACTTGTGCAACAAAGTGCAAGTTGCTGAAGCGATACAAATACGGCGACAACGTATCGATTGCATTAATCAACGCTGGATTCAAGCGACCAATAATAAGACATCATTATGTAATGTATTCCGAATTCATCAACCAAGACAACAAACGAAAACTTCAGAGCTTGGAATAGAACAATTGTAATTTATCGAAACAAACAAGCGTATAACTGAAATAATAAATGTAATTTTGGCAACAATATAACGAATTCTACGCATGACAATGAAAACAGCTTATTAGTATGGTTAGATTGAAGATCGCTAAGGAAACGAATATTCCACACTATGTGCAAGAATTCTCATATGGAATCAGAGCGGACCATCAATTAGGTTTTATCCGTTTACACTCTGTACAACTTCAACACCCGGATGATAGAATTGCCGGAGAAGGATCGGTCATTGAAATTTAGAGGCATGATACATCAGCCTTTGATTACAAAAGAGGATCACTAATCTTTTGTGAAAACTTAGCATATTTCATGAATTAAATTCCACAGTGCATGTACATTTTTCAAACAGTTGGACTAGTCCTCTTATGCATGAGCAAATGACAAATGTGTAATTCAAAGTATGTCTATAACATCTTTTGACAATATATGTTGAAAGGAATCTGTTATCAGGTGCCACGATGCAAATGGAGGATTTTACAAGCATGACGTGCAGGCGAAGTCTACATTTCTAATCACTAGCTTAAGCTATAGATTAAAAAGTTGTGCATATAGTCACACGTACTATACAAGATATTTGATTGTGGCTTAAATGCTAAAATTTATCGATTCACTTCCAGGAGAAGTGGAGACTTCTCCTTCACTTCCAGGAGAAGTGGAGACTACCACACATCAGCAAGTGTTTAATTAAAATTTGAACGGGTACGTGTCGCGATTTACGATCTGTGTTGTAGAATGTGTAATTTCTCAATACGCAAGCTTTAGCTCGCTCACTTCGACAAGCACTCTTTTGCGATTACAGATAATTTCAATAGAAGAGTTTGATATTTTCTACATACAGTACAACACAACGTGGATTCTCTGTGCCGTGGAGATTATTACGAATATTTTCCGATATATTTTCCGTGTATTCATGCTGCTTGCTTAGAAGTGGTTTGTCTGAATTAATTATTGTTTTGACTTTGGTTCAGGTGTTCACTCGATTGATATTCTATAAGTTGGGAATTATGTATGCGTGATGTATTAATTGCGTCTGTCGATTTCCTCTATAGGAAAACTTTTAGATATCTCTCGCTTGCTTAGAAAGTTACTGCCTGAAATAATTATTGTCTTGTATTTGTTTGAATTGATCACTCGATTGACATCAGTAAAAATAATCTCTGAGTTGGGAATGCCTCATATATGTGTGTTGTGTTTCACATATGATGTTTCTGTGTGGTTCATCTATATAGAACATTCTCTTGCAAGATATTACAAAAAATTGATGGAATTAAATTCGTTTCTCGTTTTTGATTGAGTATTGTTTCTATCATTGAAGAATTTCGACTTTCTGTTCAATAAAAAATATCGTCTCTCTACAAACTTAGCCGACTTGTACTCCACTTTGAATAAAGACTTCCGTTTCAAGGAAAGAATGCGTGAAAAGATAGTGATCCCCGCGAATAATGCCAACATCTATTTGCGATGTACAATAAAATATATCGCCTTTGTACTATCTTATCTGACCTTGAGAGGGTCCTGTTTGCTGAAAGAAGCAGTATAGCCCCAACCCTTTGAGTGATAAATCATACGCAGTTGCTTCGCTTTGGTCTTACAGATAGAGCAATAATGTCTCCGGGCTTTGAAGAAAAACCGAGATCTTCACATATTGTACTGAACCCATGTGTTGGATACCTCCGTCAAAGTAAGGTTTGTATCGTTTGTTAGAATGAAAATTGTATGGTGTTCGATTAGTAAGTCACGAAGATGATTTTATGATGGTTCAATGATAGATTATTTTCGTCTGTTGTTGGTTACGTGGCGCTGCTTACAGTGTTCCTCTGTTCTTCAGCGTTAAGTCTGTGCTAGTCACAGTATTAAATTTGTAATGTTTCTCGTTTTGATAGATTGTTTCGCATTATTTTCCTGCGTGTATCTGTTGTTTATGTGTTGGATGGTGCGCCTTTTAGAGTGTTTCTCTGTTATTTAGCATTACGAGTCCGTTGTGGTCGCAGTATTTAATTTGTAATGTTTCTTGTTTTGATAGATTGTTTCGGTATTATTTTCCTGCATGTATCTGTTCTTTACGTGTTGGATGATGCGCCGTTTAGAGTGTTTCTCTGTTATTCAGCATTAAGTCTGTTGTAGTCACAGTATTAAATTTGTAATGTTTCTTGTTTTGATATGATATTATTTAGCTATTTCCCTACGTGTTGGATGGTGCGCAGGTTTTGCTCTCTATTAATGCTAGCTGTCGATTGTGTTGTTTCTCATTATTTCCTTATGTCTATGCTATCCACTTCATAAGAAATTAAAAGTTGTAAGTAAAGTAGTAAGATTAATTAAAAGTTGTAAGTAAAGTAGTAAGATTAATTAAAACTTGTAAGTAAAGTAGTAAGATTAATTAAAAGTTGTGCAACGTTGGAACAAAACATATGAAAAGTAGATTCCCTATTGCACTCGAAATGTTCATAACTGTCACAAAACAGGCTTACGCCTCCCGTCTTCAACAAATCAAGGCATATATCATTATAGTTGGTTATTGGCTAGGAGTGTGCTATGTGGTGAAGTTCATTTTTATCATATCTATTTTCTGTGTTGGATTCATAAAACAAGGTGAGGCCTGTAGTGTCTCTTAGAATGAAAATTGCATAGTGTTCGATTAGATTAAATCACGAGGATGATTTTATGATAGTTAAAATGATACATTGTTCTCCTCTGTTGTTTTGATTAAGCCTATCTTCCTTGATTAAATGTCGCGTTATAGATTTTATTTCCTCTTGTGTTCCTGTCGTTGTGTCGTTCATGTCCCGTGGTCTTCCAGGGTCTCTGCCGTTCACAATTAATTACATACATCTATCGGCACTTGTAATTATAATCCCGCCATTGCAATCATGGTGGTCATGTATAGGAATATTAGACTTTTTATAATAAAATTTTGATTGTAATCGTATTGATTAAGAATATCTTTTTTGATTAAATGTAGTGTTATAGATTTGATTTCCTCTTGTGTTCGTGTCGTTCGTGTCCCATGGTCTTCCAGGGTATCTGCTGTTCACAATTAATTACATACATCTATCGGCACTTGTACCTAAAATCCTGTGAGATTCTCTCTCAGATTCTTGTTGCTATAATTCATGTATGATTGTTGATAATGTCCCTTTTTTCAGATTATCCAGTATGGCCACAGCATTGTATGTATTAATGAAAGTAGATGATGATATTAAACGAGATTCTCTCAGATTATTGGGGTCCACCTCCACCGCCGCCGCCGCAATGTGTGTATTATTGAAAGTAGAATATTATATTAAATGAGATTCTCTTTCAGATTATTGTTGCTATAATGGAAGTATGATTGTTGATATTGAAATGTGTCTTCAGATTATCCAGTGTGGCGCAGTATTGTATGTATTATTGAATGCGAATGTAGTTTCATATAATAATAAGTCATCTTTCAGGTCGTTGGTGCGGGGCTCCGTAAGTGCATGATTGGTAAGCAATGTGATGAATGTTGATATTATGTATTCTTTCAGAATATGATAACTGAATGTATTAATAGTGAATAAATTATGTATATTCTTTAGATGCACTATCTTGCGTTTTGTTTCTTCTGTTTCAGGTGCTGAAGGTTTTTCGGCTGGGTTTTTCTCCTTCACCTGATTGGTAGCACTATTGGCATTACAATTGGCTTTAATAAATATATTTTCACTTGTACTTTTTGTGTATGACTCCTCTTTGTTGTTGTATATGCATGTTAGAAGAGCGCGGACAACCCTCCGCACACGCGCCGCCCGCCACGCGCGGGAAAACATACGCGAACGGACTAGACGTGACGGTGGCGCTGCCCTGGTGGGGGTGCCTGCGTTTCTCATTGCCGTAGTTTCTCACCCTAATAGTACTACTGGCAAGTCCACCTCAACGGCAAGAAAATAAATGAAACAGGAAGAAAAACTTCCTCTCTGGTCTTTCGCTGTTCCCCCCATTCTATGGAAAGCAGCAGTAGCGGAGGAAGGGTCCGCCGCTACCTGAATTTGTGACTGAAAAAGTATTTCCGCCATGAAATTTTTAAAATGTGGCGGGATCGCTACTGAAAAGACTTGCTCATACGGTGTACGGGCTGTGCACAACATTGAATGTAAACTCCAAGCGCTAAAAAGATGGGGCTAAACAGCGGAAGCGCCTTCAGGTTTCACGCGTCACCCCCTCTAGCATCATCCATCGATCTAGCCGATAAAGCTTTCAATGTGTTGACTGACGATCTATTTCTGTAGACAAAACTTTATCGAAACAAAGTTCGCTTGGGCACGCTTTGTTCATCAAACATCCTCGATGGCAACGTGTTATCGGTTTAGTAATCATACATCGGGGCGCTGATGAGAATAACGAAACGGAAGTACAAGTCCAGCTAAGAGTTTGGAAGGTGGTGGTCATGGTGGTACGATGTTCAAACGAAGAGGAGAGTTGGGAAGGTCAAGGTGCTTTCATGGGTGGTACGAAAAGCGCAAAAAAAAAAGGGGGGGGGGGAGATCGGCATGGACGTAGATAAAAAGCACCACCTCCCCTGTACTCGGATGTCCTGCGTTGGTGTCAAATGAACATGGTTCGTTACACTAACGTCATGGTGACGTTGGCCACCTACTTTGCTCACATAAGACACAATTACATTTCGCGTTCTGGGATGTTTCTTGATCGTGTTAGAGTGTAGTGAGTGAAGAGTCTTAAAGCATAAGATTCCAAAATCACAAGTGTCTGGGGTCTTCGCTTATCGTTATCCCGTAGCGCGCGTTGGTGGTGGTGGTGATTCTGAAAGAGCTCGCCGTTGTCGGCCTCACAGAGGTGAGCAACATCACGACTAACGCTCTGGGGGAACATGCGTCCTGGGCCGACTTCTAAGGGAACTGTGTCGACATATGTCTGAAAGTGCTTGAGCGTTAAATGGTGGTGGTGGTGGTGAAGATGAAAACTGCTCGCCATGGTTGGCCACGCTGAAAGCGGGCAGCGTCACGACTAAAACGCAGAAGAAAAAGAAAAGACTGCACTACACTATAGGCGCGATATAAGCCGCGTTTCCTTTAGGAAGGCTCCCAGAGCAGCAGTCCGGCGTCGTCACTCGCCAGGTGAGTTGCCACCAAAGATGATGTCAAATGTAGAGATGCTGGGGTCAGGGTTGAGCAGCTGTCTGCGTGCTTTGTTGTAGGTGGGACATTCAACCAGGATGTGACTTACGGTTTTCGAATCATTGAAGAGCACTGTCGACATAGGGGTGTCGGTGTAAGTGCAGGTCGGTGTAAGTCGGTGTAACGCTCTTCGCGAACGTTAAATGCATCACTTCGCCTGTGATTCACCACGAGCCCCTGTGCAAAGGCCAGTTGCAACGTTTCTTTGAACAGCAGCAGCAGCTTTAATTGATGATGATGATGATGATGATGTTGATGATGATTGGGGAGTTTCATCGCCAAGGGCGGTACCCTACCCTATTGCCGGTGGTGCCGTTTCTTTGAAATCGCGGCCTACGAAAGCGGTTTTTAGGTGCCGTCGCGTCACGTTTAGAGAACGTCTACATTAAAATAATGATAACTCTTGCAATGTGCGAGTTATTGGGGGAATGTATGCTCCAGCACGAGTCGGGCTATGGCTTACTTGACAGAATAAATTAAGTCTTATAAGGAAGCATCATGGACAACATTGCTATTGACGAAATTGTTCTTTGCGCTTACGGTCTCGCCGGAAGCGGCTGTAGCGTGCTGGAAATGGACATTCACTCTTCATGAACGACAACCTTCTTAGGTACAGCATCCAAGTCCCCATCGATGCCAAAGCTATCATTCGACTTAAAATGCAAGAGCAGTAACTGTTTTTCTTTTTTTTTAATTCCGTGTTAGCGCCGCGAAGCAACTGTGGCTATGAGCGGCGTACAGACGTGAACAGATGGAGAGAGTAGAGCAGGAAGGAGTGGGGGACAGGGGGGTTAGTATGCGTCCTGGGCCGACTTCAGGGGGAACTGTGCCGATATTCGTCTAGAAAGTCTTCGGAAAACCCAGGGAAAACCTCAGACAGCACAGCCGGTGACAGGATTCGAACCCGTGTCACCTCCCAGTCTCGGCGTGGAAAGCGATCATCCTAACCACTATGCCACGGGAGCTGGTAACAGTAACTGTTGACAGATGTTTCGAAGTTCACTTCGCGGGAACAATCACGTCTTGAGTACCATTAAGTTTTCTCTCACATGATCGCAAAAGTCGTTTATGCGCCAGAAAACACCAACTGCTCATCCTGAACGCTTACTGAAGGCAAGACCGACTCCTGGTGGTAGCCTAGCTGCTGGGTAGGGACTACCAGCAACAGCGAGTCCTGCATTCACTATGTGTTCATGAGAGTGAGTCGATGTTTCATAGCGCATGAGCGACTAGGCTATCTAAGCGCTCCTGTGAGAGAAAGCTCAAGGTAAGCAAGACGCGATTGTTCCTGCGAAGTGAACTTGCATGAACGCGCGAATGTAAATTTCATGGAGCAAATGTACTGCAAGCGGACGCATTGTGGACCAGCTGCCACGTAAGTTCACCCGTCCAAACTGAAGCCGCGATGCTACACGTGTTTCTCATTTAATATAATACAAAGCTCGCTACATATACCGTGAAGTGAGAGGAGTAAATGAGAAAAGGGCGCCGAGCCTAGAGCGCGTGTTCTATAATTTAGGTGGCTCCCTGATGCGCAGTTCGACTTGACGGGAATTGAGCCCGCTGCTGCCTGGGAGAACCGCATTAAAAATGGAAAAGAGGCTGTTACTTGCACGCTGTCGACTGTGCTTCCGAACAGGACGCGGTACCGCAGAGCTCTGTGTTCTACGCGAGACATAACAAATTCCACGGAAAGACTAATACCCGGCTTACATTCGTTGACAGGTTCAGGTCGCCCAAACCGTGAATAATACATAATTCTACGTAGCAATACTATGCAGTTGAAGATGCTTTGGATTATAGGACTTCCGCAATCTAACAGCTTCTTCATGCTGTCTTTCACTTTCAACCGGCGTCGGTCACAACGAACTTGTCTTCTCATCGACTCAAGGTTACGGGCTCGAATCCGTCCGGAGACGCGAACCATTTAGACACATCGCCCCCAGTGGGGAGCGTTAAATATGAGATTTCTGCTAAGATTTCGTCGCAGGTTAAGTAACTCTCAGGTGAACTTTGCAATCAGTAAAAAAAGGAATGGACCAGTTGCGGCGCCGCTCATGATCACGGTTGTATACGACACCGCCAACCACCGCCATAGTTTCACTCACCTTGACTTCTCGAAAACGTGCAAGCCATGGCCTTTGCTCAGCTTATGTCATGAGCTGACCACTTGGCCTCGTACTACCTCAAGCCTCCCTGCTCCACATTCTCACGCCAGTTCACGGTGTAACGAGTACATTAATCACAACATCAGTCACACTTGCTACGTTAGTCATTACACCAGTAGCTTTTGCTACATCAGTGTCTGCGTCACATCAGTCTCTCAATATCTCGTAATCATGCTGGTTTTGCACCGTTTGCACTTCCAGCGCAGTGTGTCGGAGATTTTCGGCGCACATCAAAAGAACCCCAGGTTGTCGAAATTATCCGCAGTCCTACCCGCGGCACGTGCTGCACGTACCCACACAATTGTGGGCGGATTCGCCTTACGTGTAATCTACACCCAATTATGATTTTCTCACGCTCATGCTTTTCTTTTAATGTCATCTTCTTCTGTAATCCATCTCATCCTTCTTTCACCGTTTGTTTGTCATCTTTTTTGCCATCTTTGTCTTTAATCCCTCGTCCTTCTTTCACCGTTTGTTAGTTTATCCTTTATTTCCAAATTCTTTTCTTTACTTTTTATTTATTTTATTCTTCTTTCATTTATTGTTCTTTTTCTTTACGGAATAGCGAGCCGACGTCCCGTTTGGCTGACCTTTCTCCCCCCTTTTTTTTCCTTTGGTCTAATAAATATATCCCCCCCCCCAATTATTATTATGCTATGCTGTTTTGTCATATTCTCTCACATACAAGTCATACTGTTAGTGATACACTACACACCACAAGCATGCTGCCACCGATGTTAATGGGGAGCGTGGGCGTTCCCAGGATTTTTTTCAGCGGGGAGGGGCAGAGTGCTTCGGGGAGGGGGAAAAGCATGCAGCCCCTTCATCTGTTTTCCTGGAGTCGCAAGCTGAGGACTGTGCGGGTGTTCATCTACAGGCTTCGCCTCAACGTGTCATACAGTGGCCGACTTTTGTTTAAGCTCGGCAAGGTTTCGTCCCCCAACTGCAGTCTGTGTGATGTAGTTGAAGACGTGGATCATATACTCCAAGACTGCCCGAGGTACAGCGCACACCGTTGTACCCTTGTGTTATCGCTGGCCCTCCTGGATAATCGGCCATACTCCACCGAAAAGGTTCTTGGGTGCTGGCCCGGAAATCCGCTCATACCTGCATGCGCGCCCTTGTATCATGCCTCGTCTCGACGGACCGCTTTGACACTTTGTGACGCTCTTTGTTTTTTGCACATTGAGATTTCGCACGTGGACTCTCCTACACTGTTACTTTTGGTGCCAAGTTTTGTGGTAATGTTTTCACCCATCCCGTTTCAAAGTGTATAGATTTGTGTAGTTTCCCTTCCTTCTCTGAATAACGCGTCCTGGAGTAGCCAGTCCCGAGTGGCTCGGGATAAACATCTCCAGTTTTTTTCTTTTCTTTTACAGGCAGTAAATGTACAATCTCAGAATATTTATCTATTCCATAGACTGAGTCTTCAGTACTGTTACGTCCCAATTGCTCTCACGTATTTTTCAGAAAATTAGAATTGAATATTACCAGCAACACGGTGTCGAAGTGTACACCAAATGCGCATTGCTCGTCGGGTACGGCAGAAAACTTCAGTGGACGCGGACAACACCAGGTCTAAAACGAAAGAAGTTGCTACGTATCGGCAACGTGGCCATCAGAAAGTCAGATGATGACCTAGTGGCTGTACCCCTTGTAGCGGGCAGACAACGCTAAATAGCGCGTCCTAGCCTAAAATACGAAAAAAATAAAAAACTAACAACTGTTCTCTAGCAAAATTCCTGTCCACTTTTTTCACACTATAGTGCCAATATTCTCTTTGTTGTTTTCACCGCGTCCGTTTCACCGCCGAATCCCAAAGCGTCTAGCAAAGATTATGTATCCGCTTCCGGTGACAGCTTTGAGCACTGCAACACGATATGTTCAATAGAGTTCCCCGAGAACTACGTCATTGTTACGTGATCTGCCTACTGGTGGGCAAAACAAACACACGTGATTATATACGCCAGCGCACGCGAATAGTTCTACGTGCAACCGATGCCCACCACTGTGACGCTTCAGTCGCTGCAATGTTTACATAACACGGGGAGGTCTATTGTTTCATCAGTTTCCCCGCAAATGCAGCAGTGTGTGTTGGTCCTCGGTAAATCTGAGTCGTCAGTTTTTTCTTGTCGTGGTCGCAACTTTGCCCACCATTCCCTCGTTCGGAGGTCTCGACTCGGAGGACGAGAACATAGATCACTGTTGCTTGACGAATTGGGAATTATTAATGCGTCAGCATTAGAAGGCTCATGTCAAAGGAAAAACAGCGGTGTCGATCTGCGGACAGACGTGCAGACGGTAGCGCGCGTGCAGCGGAGGAGGAGGATAGCGGCGGTGCACAGGGGAGAGGAGGAGGAAAGAGGAGGGGGAGGGGCTGGCGACGTGCCAGATACGCGGGCAAATCTGGGAGTGCGGGGTGAAGTTTGAAGTATACAATGGAGTGCGAACCAAGTACAAGTACCGGACCAAGTAGGCGACAAAGGAAAACAGAATGCGATCGACGGCGACGGGCTGCCGAGACTGAACAGCAACGTAAGTAACGCCTGTCTGCGGACGCCGCGGTTCAACGCCGAAAGCGCGCAAACGAGACCAAGTTGACAGAGACCGAGACGTAGGGTGGCGGAAGCCTTCAAAAACTTTAGGAAGATCCATTGGTGGATTCCTCGGAAATGCGTTAGCATAACCCTTGGGAAACGGTAACTCTTTATGGTAAATGCTAACACGGACCCCGGAACGCAAAAGAAGGAAGCAAAACAAGGAACAAAAAAAAAAAAAGAACAAGCGAAAGAGAAAAGAGGAAGCAAAAGAAGGAATCAAAGAAAAGAAGGAAAAGGGAAGCCAGGAAGCAGAAAAAAAAAGCAAAGCAAAGAAGCAAAAGAGAAAGGAGGAAGCAAAAGAAGGAACCAACACATTTATAATGTATTTCCAAAGGATCCACCAATGGATCTTCCTAAATCGTTTGCCACCAGCAGTCGCCCCGAGAAGCTTCACTTCAATTCTGCCAGCAAACTAAAAATATTAAGCGCTGTCTCTGTCATATTTTTAACTTGTGCTGCTGGATTCACGAGTAGCAAGCTGTTAAACTCCGCCGTCCACATAAAATGCCTGCCTCCTGCGTTACGGTACCTTTAAACTATACCGAGCCATTTTTATTTTAATGAAAGGAACTAATGATGAAAGGTCATTAAGGCTAGCGCTGGCTGTTAAAGCGAAACGGCCGTCCACAGCTCTCATTGCACACACTTGACAAATATACAGGGTGTGCGCAGAAAAACATGACCCGCATTTTTACATGTAACTCGTTGTCTACTTAGCCGTGGAACTTCCGGTGGCGCACGACGGCGTATTTATGCGTGCGAAAGCTACAAAAAAATCCTGGAAGCCATACTCAGTGTAAAAAAATAAACAGAGCGCGAAAACATGAAAACATGGGCTTCCATGCATTAGAATTAGGCGGTCATGACAGTGCATGGTAGTGTATTTCGGTCTCATGAGAGTTATGTGCAGGCACCGCTAGAGGTACTGCCGATGAGCATCTATGTGGGACATCGTTTCGATTTATGCACCGATAGCTCCCCTAGCGGTACTTGAACACAACTCTCCTACGTGCACCATGTTGCCCTTTCACATACACCCTGTTGTCCACCATGTTGCCCTATTCTGATGCACGGAAGCCGACGTTTTCGTTGTTCCGTTTATTTTTTAAGCTGGGTATGGCTTCCACAATTTTTCTACAGATTTCGCACGCATAAATGCGCCATCGTGCGCCACCGGAAGTTCGTTAGTTAGGTAGGCAACAAGCTATGTGCCTAAATGCGGGTCACGTTTTTCTGCACACACCCTGTAGATTACCTCGGAGTCATAGAGCTTCGTTTTATACTTCTTGTGTCTCTACTTTCTGGATTTGCACTGCGGCCTCCATATGTGTTGTAACACCGGGGAACACTGATATCTCACAGAGATACCCTGTCTGTGCCAGCCCTAAAGCTTGTCCCATTCTTGCACTGTGCTGATGAGCCCAAAGAGGGCGAAACGGTGGTAGACGAAACAATTGAAGCACAGTGGTCAAATAAACATGTGCTGCCATACAGCTTCAGCTTCAGCTTATATTTTCTTTATTTTCTGGCTTTGCACTGGGGCCTCCAGGCATGTTTGCTAATTCCATGGCTCACTGATATATCGCAGAGACACGTGACCCGCCTAAAAGTTCGTGACAACCCTGCGCTGTGCTGATGACCCCCAAGAAGGGCGAAACGGTCGTCCAAAGCTCGGATTGTGGCACACTTGATAAATAAACATGTACTTCGCGTGCAGCTGTAGAGATTTGACTTATATTCTTGTATCTGCACTGTTGGCTTTACACTGGGGCCTCCACAGGTGTTGTTAACATTGTGACCCGCCGGTATAGCGCTGCGAAACGTTGCCTGTATCGATACTAAAGCGCGTGACATCCCTGCGCTGTGCCGACGAGCTGCAAGATGGACGAAACGGGCGTCCACAGCTCGGACTGTGCTCACACTTGCTATATAAACATGTGTTTCGCGTGCAGCTATATAGCCTCGACTTCTATTTTTGTATCTGTACGCTCTGGGGGGGGGGGATATGTTTATTAAGGATAAAGGAAAGGGGGAAAGGTCAGACAGACCAAGGCCGACTTGCTATTCCCAAAAGAGAAAAAAGAAGCAAACAAGGAAAAGAAAAAAATGGCAGGGGACGATGGGGTGTCTCAAAGACTGCTGAGCAGCCCAGTGTCCTTCAGGTAGCGCAGGAGGGCTCGGGTGACTGCCCACTGTCTGGAGTGCCGGACAGGTCCCAGCAGCGTCGCCAGGTTTTACCCTGTACGCTCTGGTTTTGCACTGCGGTCACGACAGATGTTGCTAACACCATGGCGCACTGATGCATCGCCGAAAGACGGCTGTGTCGATTCTAAAGCATGTGCCCTGCGCTGTGCTGATGAGCCCCAAGAAGAGCGAAACGGCCTTCCCCAACGTGGATTGTGGCACACTTGATAAATAAACATGTACTTCGCGTGCACTCATATAGCTTCGACTCTTTTTTTTTTTTGTATCTGCACTCTCTGGTCTTGGACTGCGGCTTACACAGATGTAGCTAACAACGTGGCGAACTGATGTATCGCAGAGACACGTTGTCGTGTTGATCCTAAAGCGTATGACATCCTCGCGCAGTGCTGATGAGCCCCGAGAAGGGCGAAACGGCCGTCTACAGTTCGGGTTGTGCATACTTGATTCAGGCTGCGGATTTCATGTTTTGCATGTTTCTTTCCGGGGCATGCACAGCTTCGAACGCAATATATTTGCATGTTTTGAGGCCACATGAATGCATTAGTGAAGGTTTTAAAATGCATTAAAATGCATGTTTCGGACGTTAGTGCATGTTTGTAAGAATACTGCATGCTTGTGCATAAATGTGTTGTTCAACGGCGCGCGTTGTGCTGGCAGGACCTTTTCAGAAGCCGGGCACGTGAAGACGCGCGGAAGGCTGCGTTCGCTACAGACGCATGCGAAACCAGCATTGGAGTCGACTCAGACTTGTAGGTGTCTTGAGTACGTACTGAAAGTACAGTATCTTAAATACTTTTCACTGTATTTTGGCACTCTACTAAATACTTTTTGCGACAAGTATTTTTAAAGTGTTTAAAATACATTTTTCAGTATTTGCTACTCAGTACTCAAAATACTTTTCTTCGTCGTCAAGCTGTGTCCAGCACACCTCCCCGTCGTGTCCATATTTTCAGCTCAGTGGAACTTAATCCCCCTCTTTTTAATTTTTTGGGGAATTCGCGCATCCGGTCATCTGATACAATAGGCTGGTCCCACGCTTGGCCTTTGTCAATAGCCCGACCCCTTCGTTAGAGAACGATTCCTATTCAAATTGCCAGGTGAATCCCCAGGGGATTAGGTACAAGATAATCCCAGCATTTATCTGCTTGGTCACCAAAAGCAATGTTGTTGAGAGGAGCTTTTCAGCATACAAGCTTATGCTTACAGAGAGATATCAAAGTTTCAGCCCCGATAACTTGGAGCAGTATAGAATGAAATAGAACAGAAGTAGACAGAAAAAAAAAAAAAGGTGGAAACGTAGGTCGGCACTGGTGCGACCAGATGTGGAACAGTATATCGTGGGCTATTGTCACCAGAACTACAAGTAGTTGATGTTGGTGTAACATTCGTTCTTCTAGTCATTGTTGATGTTGTAAATGTAGAGTGTACCCTGAAGCTCTGTACAACACGCATGGAAGTAAACCATGCGCATATTGCATATTTCTGCACTTTTTGCCGCATTTTCGGCATGTTTAATGCTTCCTTTGCCACTTTAGCTGCATGTTTTATGCATGTTTAGTCGTTTTTTGCTGCATGTTTAGTTGTATGTTTTCCCATTTTTTGCTGCATTATTGCATGCATATTTAGTGGGTTTTTAGTGCATATAATTCCGCGGTCTGTACGATAATAAACATGTACTTCGCGTGGAGCCGTAAAGCTTCGACTTATATTTTTCTATCTGTATCCTCTGGTTTTCTAATGCGGCCTCCGCAGATGTTGCTAACACCGTGGCGCACTGATGAATCGCCGAGACACGTTCCCTGTGTCGATCGCTTCCTTTTGTGTTTTTGCGTATGTACTGTTGACTTTGCACTGGTGCCTCCACGGGTGTTGCTAATTCCGTGGCGCCCTGATATATCGTGCAGACACGTTTGCTGTGTAGACCATAAAGCGTGTGACATCCCTGTGCTGTGCTGATGAGTCCCAAGAAGGGCGAAACGGCCGTCCACAGCTCGGATTGTGAAATACTTGATAAATAGACATGTACTTCGAGTGCAGTCATATATAGCTTCGACTTGTATTTTTGTACCTGGATCGTTGAGTTTGCACTGGGGTCTCCACGGGTGCTGCACACTTCGTGGCGCACTGATATATCGCTAAGACACGTTGTCTGTGTCGACTCTAAAGCGTGTGACATTGTTGCCCCGGCTGATGAGTCCCAACAAGGGCGAAACGAACGTCCACAGCTCGGATTGTGGCACACTTGATAGATAATCATTTACCTCGCGTGCAGCCATAGAGCTTCGACTCGTATTTTAGTGCGTTAGCGTTAGAGCCCTCGTTAGGCAGGAATCGCGACGTATTCTGTCTGTAGCCACCGCACGGTGCGCTTGCGCGGTGAGTGGAGAAGGAAGGAGGGAAGGAGAGGGCGCGTCGGCAGTACTAGGCAGTGTAGCCAAGGGCCCGAAACTCGCGAGTTCCTTTGCGGGTAAAGAGAGGGAAGGAGGGAAGGAGAGGGCGCGAAGTGGCACCGGCGCGTCGGCAGTGCTAGGCAGTGCAGCCAAGGGCCCGAAACTCGCGAGTTCCTTTGCGGGTAAAGAGAGGGAAGGAGGGAAGGAGAGGGCGCGAAGTGGCACCGGCGCGTCGGCAGTGCTCGGCAGTGCAGCCAAGGGCCCGAAACTCGCGAATTCCTTTGCGGGATAAAGTGAGGCGCCTCATGCGTTTCACGTGATCGGACGTCAGAAAACGTCATAAATTGAATGTCATGGAGACATCCGGGTGCTAGTGCTTACTGATTGGTTCCCATGAGGATGAATTCGTTTTCTGAACGATAATTGGCCGTTTTCAAATTTGTTCGCGAACGCTCAAACAGGCGACAGCGCGGCGGCTGTGCCGGCAGGAACCGGCGTCCACGAAGTCGCCGGCGTCCGTCTCGGACGGCTCGTGTTGTGTTGCGGTTGGGTTGCTCTATGAATTTTGATTTTTCCTGTTTAAAAACTCAAGCTGTACCATGTCAGTGTCCTCGAACAGTCACAGCTGCCGGGGAAAATGCCTGCGCAACATTTCTGCTCTGCTTCTTGGTGCAGAAACGATTCGAGAGTCCGAACGCCTCGTACCCGATACCCGGTCAACGACTGTCGAGAGGTAAGTTATTTGTGCTTGTTGCCTTACAACACCTCATTCACCTCGTGTATTGTGAATAAGTAGCTCATCAGTCACTGTAAATCGGGACCGGAATACGCTGTGACCGAAACAGACAGCGTACCTTTGCAGTTACGATGGTACACTATATTTCTGTTCGTGAAACAATATCATCTTCATGTTATGATTAAATACCCGCTCGTACTGTCTAAAGGTATGACGCTACTGTAAGTCTGATTCTCGGTGATTTCGCTCGAGTTTCGCACAAGTTTCGTCCGACGTTGACTTAGTAGCTGTTCTGTACGTAGCTCCAAAGACAAGTGTGTTAGGCTATTCATCCTGAATTCTGTGGAGTAGCGCAATAAAATATATTTTTTTGTACTAAGATCGCTCCTCACACCCCATGGCTGCGAGGTTCTCACAACACTACCACATTCGTTCTTATTTTTCGCATTCAATAGCACCTTTATTCTTTCTGTTTACATTGCAACTTTCACATAGGTGTATATCTGATACTAATTTTCATGTTGCAGCCACCGAGCTCCAGTCCCCAGTAGCAGTCCTTGCCAGAGGCAGTCGGACATCGTCAGGCTTCTTCAAGCAAATTCCGGAGCAATATCAATGTCATGTTGTTTTCGTTACCGCAGACATGCTGTGTACGTCTTGCTTGCATAACCGTATGTCGCACAATAAAATAATTAATGTGACAAAAACAGCCAGGGCTCCGTCGTTTTCCTGTAACTCCCACTGCATTCCGACAAACGCGAACCAAAAAAACAGTGAAAGGAAGAAAAATGGAACAACAAAAGAAGACGGGGAAGCAGTGCATAGAGGAGGAAAGTGGTGAGAGAGAAACGGGCGTCACGTCATTTACATCATTGGCGACATAATCAAAAAAGAAAAAAAAATGGTAGCTAGACCTCAGTCATTGGTCCAGCTCCGGAAGTCACGTGAGTTTTCCACTACAATAGATTTCTACTACCGCTTCGCGCCCCTGGTGCTGCTGTGGTAGTCGACTGGTTCGGACGTGTCTGTGTGGGCGTGCTATGGGTTACGAAAGCTGTGCGAAAGAGCGGCAACGAAAGAAGGCTTACGCTGCGAGACGGCGCCGCCAAGCTGAATCGGAGGAAGGCCGAGAGGCTCGTTTGGCTGCGAGTGCTGTCTTGCGTTAGCGTTGTTGAAGACAGACCATAAGCCAGAAGACATGATGAAATTAAGGGACACTGGCTTAACGTAACAAAGTAACAACTTTACTATGACGTTTCGACGGCCATACGGGCATCATCATGAGACAAGACAAACAGTCAGCAAACCACTAGTACATTTGCTACTGTGTTACCTTAAAGGGACGGTCTCGTACCCCCTGCCCCTTTCATAAAGTGTACAATTCGATTGCCCTTTGTTGAAAATGGAATACTGCTAATTTACCCGACAAAACACGCCACAGTTATTAAATAACCGAATTAAATTGATAAAAATTGCAGAGCATGCCGCGATCTGTGTTGGCAACAATAAGAACGGCCACGTCGCCCTGCGGGTAAGTCCGTGATAGGATACAGAAATCGTCTGCTTTTGCGCGCGCTAGTGCATGGGCGTGAGCAGACGACTTTCAGAAGTTACTGGGCACCGCGGCAACTCTCGTACATTTTCTTTCAGTTCTCATGTGAAAAACGCGCATTCTAAGTAGTGGCAAGCATGGTGGTTCAGAACAACTATGTTAATCCTCAGAGACAAGTTAAAAGGCGCAGAACAACCCCATCCACAATCACAAATCTGAAGTCGCTGGCCATCGGCGCGCGCTGTCGCATTACAGCTCCGACCAAAAATATATTAGGCGCGCTTCCATTACACTCCCCGTTGTACACTTATCATGCTTCGAAATGAAGTATCGCTGACGACGTACATGGAGAAGAAGGACGTGTTTATTTAAAAACCGCATTGAATACTCGCGGAAAGAAAACACGTGACTTAGCTTCCACGTATCCGATTGTGCGCCACATTATGGGAGACCCCACAGTCAATGCTCGGACTACATTCTTCGCTCGCGGAGGTATATGCCTGAGTGTCCCCAATTCGAGAGCAAAGGGGATTACTCAACCCAAGGTGCTTCTGCAAGTTACAATGACCATGACAACGACGACGCACCCGCAGGCCGACGTCATACGTGACGTATGCATGAGAGAAGCGCAGCTTTCGTCGTCTGCTCTTACGGCACGTTTCGACAAATTCCTCGAAATCGACTTGGTTATTCCGAATGAAACTTTGACGGTTGTATGTGTACAGTACCCGTGAAACTAGTTTTGGCTAAGTTTCGGAATCGCCCCGGCTGTACGAGACCGTCCCTTTAAGCCAGTGTCCCTTAAAGGGGCAATAAACAGGTATACGAGGCGCACTTTTTTTTGAATGCATTGTGATACGTTGCCGACGGTGAACGTTTGCAAAAACTGTTGTCGCAAAAAAGTAAATAATGGCACCAAACCGACGGAATATTCACTGCACTTTTTCGCCCTCATGCCCCGCCCTGCGATGTCCTGGCGACAATAGCGACACGTCATTTTGACGTCGTGCACCACCAGCCATTTAGAATGCGGGACGTTTGTACACTAATTTTGTTATAATATCGAGAAGTGAGGTCAAATCTAAACATATTCCCACTTGTCAAATCCAAGATAGCCAGTTTAAACCGTACCAAAAACCATCAATATTCTATTTCACGTGCGCACTATGTTTTCAGCGCTGTGTTGCTCCGCGAAGCTCCGCGAAGCGCGATGTTCCCGCAACCAGTTCCATGGCGAGCTGCAGCTTGTCTCAATGGGGTCCGTCATTGACTAGGAGAGCGAAATCTCCCCCACCTAGAATTCGGCGTTGCTATACGTCGGAATATGGTGACGTGACCCGGTTCCAAGGATAAGGAGAGGTTCACGAGGATTACGCTCTTTGAATGGCATTGTTTTATGGTAAAGACCCTCGCTAGAAGTAAAAGAATTTCATATTTAGATATCCTGAGCTACATTCTTTCATTGAGCATAATAATTGGAGAATGTTCGTCGACCTGTTTTGTGCCCCTTTAATTTCATTGTTAGCGTTGCGTAGGGTCTTTGAAGGGCTGTGTAGCGTTGTGAAGGGGAGTTCCCAAAGGTTCTTCAAGTTTTAAGGTGAACTCGTTTCCGTCGGATCCACCGATGGATCGACCATGTGTTTTTGTATCTGTACCGTTGAGTCTGCAATGGGGCCTGCACGCGTGCTGCTAATACCGTGGCGCACTGATATATCGCAAAGACACGTTGTCTCCGCCGATCTTAAAGCGCGTGACGTCCCTGCGCGGTGCTAATGAGCCCCAAGAAGGGCGGAACGGCCGTCCAGAGCTCGGATGGTGGCACACTTGATAAATAAACATCTACTTAGCGTGCAGCCATACAGCTTCGCTTTATATTTTTGTATGTGCACCCTTTGGGTTTGCACTGCAACCTACACAGATGTTGCTAACACCGTGGCACACAGATGTATATTCGAGGCACGTTGTCTGTGTCGATCCTAAAGTGTATGACATCCTTGCGCTGTGTTCATGAGCCCCAAGAAGAGCGAACGGCCGTCAACAGCTCGGCTTGTGGCACACTTGATGAACGTGTACTTTGCGTGTAGCTTCGACTTATATTTTTGTATTTGTACCCTATTGTTTCGCACTGCAAACTCCACAGATGTTGCTAACACCTGGGCCAATTGATGTGTCGACGAGACACGTCTGCGTTGATCCTAAAGCGTATGACATCCTTGCGCTGTGCTGATGAGCCCCAAGAAGAGCGAACGGCGGTCTACAGCACGGGTTGTGGAACACTTGATAAATAAACATGTACTTCGTGTGTAGCCGTAGTGCTTCGACTTATATTTTTGTGTCTGCACGTCTGGCTTTGCACTGTGGCCTCCACAGAAGTTGCTAACACCGTGGCGCACTGATGCATCGCCGAGACACGTTGTCTGTGTCGATCCTAAAGCGTGTGACATCCCTGAGCTGTGCCGATGAGCTACAAGGGCGAAACGGCCGTCCACAGCTCAGAATGTGGCACAGTTGATAAATAAACATGTACTTTGCTTGTAGCTTCGACTTATATCTTTGTATTTGCACCCTCTGATTCTGCACTGCAAACTCCACAGATGCTGCTAACATTGCGGCGCACTGATGTGTCGCCGAGACACGTTGTCTGCCTCGATCCTAGAGCATGTGACATCCCTGCGCCGTGCTGATGAGCACAAGGAAGGGCGAAACGGACTACCGTCTTCACAGATGTTGCTAATACCTGGGTGCACTGATGTGTCACAGAGACACGTCTCTGTCGATCATAAAGCATGTGATCCCTGGGCTGTGCTGCTGAGCCCTAAGAAGGGCGAAACGGCCGCCCACAGCTCGGATTGTGGCCCACCTGATATATAAACATGTACTTCGCGTGCAGCTGTACAGCCCCGACTTATATTTTTGTATGTGTGCTCTCTGGTTTTTCACGTGGCGCCGCGATTGCACGTGCTCCGATATGCGCGCCGCACCTCTTCCACAGCCCACATTAACTGTCACGCTACAATACTTGCATACACTCCTAAAAATGAACTTCGCCACACAGCACGCTCCTAGGCAACCATCATCTCGAATGATATCGTTATCTGGCCTTGGGGCTTAATCGTTACACGTTCAACTTAACGGCACGAGACAGCTCAACGAGTCGTTCAGGCTAACGAAACGAGCAACTTTATCGATGCTTTGCTGTGGTCACAATCTGTGCTCCTCGTGAAGCTTCTTCTTTGTGGTTATTGTGCGCGTTGCGAGCGCTCACGTGTTGTGATGTCACCGCCCTGAGCGAAGAGCAGGCTGGCAACGAGGTTGCATCTTCTCCGACCAATAGGACTGTTTCATTTGTTCTGATAGCTCGCATTCTCGTGCTCTCATACATGCTCGTTGCGTTCCAACGTTCGTTCCCATGCTCGTTCATCATCGTCTTTTTCTTTCCGTCTCAATATATGGCTCGCTAGTCGTGTGAAAATAATAAACAAACAGTATGTCACTCTAAGGATAATCGTCGAGCAATACCCCAAAAATTGTAAATCATTTTCCTGCCCTGACGATGGTGTCGGGTGAGTATAATACGGGAACTAGTGTGTGCTTAGTTCTAGGGCACATAGGAGTCCGCGAGCAAGAGATTATGCCTTTGTCCCGTTAACGAAAAAAGCGCGACACGCGTCACGTGTTCGTGTTAACGAGCGATGGAAGTGTTTAAGCCCCCTCATTTGCTGGAAACGGGAGGCGTACGCCATTTTTGTGTCAATTATGAACTGCATAAGCGTCACAGAAAAAGCGTACGCCTCCCGTGTTGAACAAATCAAGGAACAGAACGATGTCATTCGAGATGATGGTTGGCTACGAGCGTGCTATGCGGTGAAGTTCATTTTTAAGAGTGTACGACAACATCTTCCTTGCCTGAGAGTTCCAAATCGTAATTTTCGCAAACGTAGTCCGAGGCCTTCGTCCTTTTTCTTCCCATCTCGGGTGCCGCGAAAAGACAAGACCGCTGTACGTGGAAAGTGGAGGTGTATGTACTGTCGTAACCTCTCCACTAAACAGCTATAGGCCGATGACGGAGGTTCTACTTGACGTCACGTCCTTAAAATGTTCACAAGCGCGGTGGGGCTCCTACAACGGCAGACCGACCAGCACACCCGATCCGGGACAAAAGGATTGACCCCGGAACACTGAATGTGGTCGCAGGTCATCCAACCATAGCAAATACCAAGAAAAGAAGAGTAATAAAGGAAAGCCTGCTTGGCATGTTGGAATCTTAAGCTAGGCATGTGCAGCAATTTATCTGTCATGGTTCCTGGAATGTTCCTCTGTATTCTATGTTTCTCGATTGAAACCGAATGAAGGAAAATTTACCCGGCGTATGTTTTTCGGTGTTTTTCGATTACAACGGAAAACGCGGAACCCTAGTTATATACATCTTGCAAGCCAGACTGCAGCTGCGGGAGAGCGACGTCTTGCTTCGTCGTGGCGTGGGCCTGCAGACATGAACAAACGGTCGTTCTCGTACTCCTCATGTTGGTGGACGCTGTCTACGCATTGCAGTAAATTCAGTGAAACATGTCGTCATCCCCAAGGTTTCATGTGAATGGTTCAGATAATTAAACTCAATGGCTCTCGAAATACGTATTTCAGCACTCATAAGCCGTTAGTATGCTATGCTAAACCCGTACTGTACGGGTTAAGCATAGCTCTTCGTTATGTACGGGCCGTACACAAAGAAGAAGAAACAAACAAGTTATCTTACGAGTGTTGAGGTACGAGCTTAGTTGGTACATGACTTCGAGAAAGGCGCAGCGCGTGAAAGACAAAGACAGGAGGGACGGCAACAGCATGAGCACTGCTTACAACTGGTTTTACTGAAGAAACAACAGCAAACAACTGTGCATCCGCGCTACAACACAACATACAGGTACAACAACCCACATGACATGCGCGAAAAATCTAGTTGTGCAAGGCAAAGGAACTTGCTGTCAAATCGCTGAAGATAACAGAGAGAAAATAGGGAAATCTACGCGTCATTCAGGACCCTAATTTCTTTATCTAACAGGTGAATGCAGGGAACACTGATGAAAGCGGGTTTTCCAGACCTGTGAATTTTTGCAGCTTCCACTGTAGCCGCGTTTACATGAACTCGAGAGGAGCGGGTCCAGTTGAGCTGTCGAGTCAACTCGTTCATGTAAACGCTGCTTGGTCGAGTTGACTAAGAGTCGAGTCGAGTCAACCTGACAGCAGGGGGTGTGTTGACTCGGTCGACTCGACATGTAAGGTCATGTAAACGCGGTCGGGTCGAGTTGGGCACTCGCTTCGCTTGCACGGCTCGACTCGACACGGGGCGTCGCTGCTATCGCCTCCCATTGGAGCGAGTTCAACTTGACTCGACATTCAACTCGGCCCTCTCTGTCGAGTTCATGTAAAAGCGGCTTACCTCCCTTTGTAGCTGGTCTTTACCGCTACCGATAAGTGTGGTCCCCTCAAAGAGGGATATGCAAAAACATGACTTGCAATGCTGTGGAAGATGGGACCCACTGTTGTTTGGGAAAGCAAGATGTTCTCTTAGGCTGTCATTAGCGCATCTGCCCGTTTGACCGATGTAACACCTTCCACAACTGAGTGGGATTCTGTAAAACTCCTGGTGTGCATGGGACAAATTTCTTGGAGTGCTTCGTGCTGCACCTGGCCTTTTTGCAATGATCATTGCTTACAAGAGCGCACAAGCTGTAGAGTTTGCAGGAGGCTGTGAAAACTACATCAATACCAAACCTTTCTGCCAATTTTGTGTTGTGAGAAGCCATGTGCATATAGGGTATAGGGCATGATACTTCCGTCTTTGCGCTGGAACATCGGACTCGGTAGGGCTGTCTCTGTTTATGTTCAATTTGTTGCGCAATAGTGATTCCGCAACGCCCTGCAGTAACGTGAGGGGGAACACTGCTTGGTTTTGTCTCCCGACTTGAGAATTGAAGCTTTTTACGATCCCATTTGAACAGGACTTCCGGAGAGCAGGTCCTCTGCAATTCCTCTTTTGATAAGTTTGAGGTGGGATGAGTCAAAGGGTAAGATGGCGGTTTTAGAGTACAAGACCAACAAATGTGGTCACGTCCAGTGAAGGTAAGTCATATTTCTAGGAATTGTATACTGCCTGATACAGGTAGCTCAAGTGCAAACGTCATATACTCGTACTTGGTACAGCTTTTAAAAGCAGATAAAACGTTGTCAGCAACGTTGTCTAGGTCATCGTCAGTGGTGAGATCAGGGGTAGAAATCACTAAAAAGTTATCGACATATCTAAAAACTTGACCCGTGGCCTTGTTAGGTAGGGAATGTAGAAGCAAGCGGTCAAACTCGGTAAGATGGATTTCGCAAAGGACCGGTGCGACACGCGAGCTGACGCAAATTCGACGCCTTTGAACGTAAAGTTTGTCTTGGAAGGATACGCATGTAGATTACAGATAAAACTTAAGAAGCTCTAGAGAACTATCGTCCGAAATACCACAAGGGTTCTGAAGAGCAACTGTGCCGGACGTGTCAATAACATCGTGAACTGCGACGAAGGGATCTTCATGGGGGATGGAATAAAAAAGTTCTTTGATGTCCACTGACAGAGCACTGGTGGATTCCGGTATGAAGGGTTTCGACTAGAGACTTGGAGCTGCTAACCTTAAAGGGGTCTTCGGGTGCAGATGTTGAGATGTTGAGATGACGTCGAAGGTACTTGCTGGCGTGAGCTTGCGAGCTGTCCTTCTCGGTCACAATCGAAAGTAGCAGGAACCCTTGTGGGTCTTCGGAGCGAAGACGACTTTGAGGACGCCTGACCTGCTCTTTGTACCATGATCAGCAGGCTGTTTAGCTGTAGTCCCTGAAGGATAGAGACGGCTTTAGTTCTCAACTTCTTGTCTCTGTGGGCCGTTTCTCTGAAGTTCTTGTTGATGGCAGTCAATGTCTTTTCACCGAAAAGATGACTATGTAGCATCACAAGGAGGGTGGTTTTGTGGTGCTGCTTAAACCATGGTGCTGTGGTGTTGCTTCGGAGAAACGGTATTGACTGCCATCAACAAGAACTTCAGAGAAACGGACCACAAAGGGAATAAGTTAAGAACTGAAGCGGTCTCGCTCCTAGGTTAATATTCGGGCATTGGAGGCTTACGTGTTTGTGTCGTCCAAGTTAATGACTCGCCTCGGCTAACCCTCGTTGTTTAAGTAGTTGATGTTGTGGAAATCCTGTGGAGGACCGGGAAGCTGTAAAGTACAGTCGCAGCACCAAGGCTGTGTGAACTGCAATAAGGGAGCGCTGATCACAGCCGGATCCAGGGCCCGAAAGGTGTTGAATAGCGGGGTGCCACCGCTGCACTATGGCTTCGAGATGCTTAATGCAGATCCGAGTTCATGACCACTACAATCAAGGAAGCGATGGAAGCGTACAGGTTCAAGCTTTTTGGCAGGAACCACAGGGGGAAATTCTTCATAGCCTTGCGGTGTGAACGGGAAGTCGACGCACTTTTCGGGCGAAAGGTTGATCCCAAGTTGTGTGAGGTACTTGTGGATGTTATTTACAACCAGTTTCAGGCGGCGCTGAATGGCACATCGTGATTTTCCTACTGTCCAACATTTAGGAAGGACATACAGGCTGTCCCAGAAAACGTGTCATTGAATTATAATAAAAAAAGCTACACCACCTAGAGTCATGCGGTCAACGGCATTTGTTCATACTGGGTATTTGCCACCTCCTGATGTGCATGTCACGTAACCTAAGTATAATTATGTAAATTTTTGCGAGCTTAAGTCTGAAATTTGCCTAGCAGAGGTCACTTTTTTACCCCACCAATGTGAAGAGCGTGTCTCGTTTACTCAAATTAATGATAATTGGCAGGGATATTCAGGAGCTATCCTATCGGAAAAAATAGCCCAACATCATGCTCTACGAAGCTCCCACAGGATGGCGCAAAGTGAATTTTTCGGCGCAATCTTTGTTCGCCCGACGAAAGGAGATGGGAAACCCAGCCCACCGAGGCATCGCAGAAAGAGATAACACAGGCATGGCTTATCGCGTCCGACTTTCGCTGGGATAATGCTTGCCCTCTCCCAATTTTAGGAACTGCTTCTTTTTCTACTATCACTCTATGTGCTGGCTTTGGAACCTCCTTTCGTCGGACTGTGAGCGATTGCGCTCAAAAAGTTAACACGCGTTATGGTCCGGTGCTCGGAAAAGCATGATGTTCGGCTATTTTTTCGATGGGATAGCTTATGAATATCACTGTCAATTGTGATGAATTTGAGTGAATTCTGCTCGCTCTTCATATTGGTGTGGTAAAAAAGTGCATGACCTTCACTTGGCAAATTTCGGAGTCGAGTTTGCAAATATTTACATAATTAAACTTACAATACATGGTAATCACATGACGAGGTGGCAAAATCCTAATAAGAACAAATGCCGTTAACCGCGTTATTCTAGGTGGCGTAGTTTTTTTATAATAATTCAATGACACGTTTTCTGGGACACCCTGTATACTTGTGTGGTAGAATGGCGTAGATAGAGGCTAGCTGGTAGATAAACTCCATGATAGGCAACTTACTTTCAACTTCAACTTACTTTGTCCTCAATTCCCTACTCCCTTCTCTCTGTCTCCTACGCACCGTCTACGTGTTCTTGAAGTTTGTTATTATCGATTAACCGTCTTGCTGGTTTTGAGTATTCGTGTGGTGTTGTTTACGTGTCTTGCCCATCGCTCAGGCTTGCCTATCATAGAATCTACTTGTGTGCCTGTGCTATTCGGGAACTACCGTTGAGGTCAGTAAGTGAGCTCCCATGGGACACCTTTGTTTCACTGAGCCTCTGTTCGTTGTGGGTTGCCATCGCTCACATCTGCATTTCTAATTGGATTTTCGTTTGATGCTTCTGTATATTAAACCAGAATGTTGTCGTAGAAAAAAACAAGAGCTCCCATGGCTTAATGACTAACATGATCGTCTCCCATCCGAGACTGGGAAGTGACCTGGGTTCGATTCGTCTGTGCTGTCCGGCTGTGTTGTCTGGGTGCTTTCCCTGGGTTCTGTTCAGGCGCTGTACGGCAAATGTCGACACAGTTCCCTGTGAAGTCAACGCAGAACGATCAATCCCTCTCCTTACTATAGGAACACGCCTCCACATCGGCAGGCAGATTGCTCGGCAATAACACGCCACCAGTCAACCAACTAGGGGCAGTGGACCAGCCACACATTTTATTACCGTGGATAAAAAGCGTCCACCTGAATGTGCGTGTACCTGATTTTCTACATCGCTCATTACGTGCGGACCACCCTTACCTGAAAGATCAATGCAACGAGCAAATAAAAAACACAACACACGTCCAAGCACCTTTTCAGACTTCCAGTTGGATAGACGCCTATGGATTTTAACCGTTCCGCAGGGTATGGATACACAGGGGAAATTAATTAAGCCGGCCTCAGACAGTCATGTTGTTTCACGTCTTCGTCATCCATCTGGCTAGAAAAACGAGTGGTCCGTTCAGTAAACAGCTTCCGGAACATATGCAGTTCTCCACTTTTTGGTTCACATCATGTCCACACAAAGTTGCAAGCAACGAATGAGCGGCTCTTTCATTTGTAAAGCGCAGAGCAACGCGTTTTCCCGGTCCTGAGCAGCGCATTTCCTGAACGGGCATCGTGCTAAGGCTCGCGAGCGCAGCCGTTGATTAAATATTGCCTGAGGCATTCTAGCGCGAAGACGCAGGGCGAGACGGAAATTGCATCGAAGCCTCCGCTCAGAAATATATTTCCAAACGCCCACCCAATTATGTCGGTAACGCCAGTTCTCGCTGCGGTCAATCAAGGTACCACGTAATTAAAAATAATTACGCTGAGATTATTCTGGTAAGCATAAGATTTTTTCCCTCGTACTTTGCTCAAACGCATAACACATCCGACTTCATAGCGATACGCAATCGATTTTTATACTGTTGTTTTTATATACATTAAAGGCGATTAGGTGAGTCACGAAAAAGTTGAGCCCATCTTCCTTCACGTTTCTGCACACCATTTCCTGTACTCGATTGACTCGATTCCCCTATTTTCCCCGACAAAGTCGGTTGTTTTACGAAGGACAGGTCCCTTGAAAGCTTTCTGTTTAGTTCCTGGTACTTTCCTCACATACGAATGTAGTGCAGTGTAGTGCAGTACATTTCGTTTCATTACAGGTGCTTGAAGCAAGCAGACTATGCAGTGAAGACGCCTTCAGGCTTTTTGTGAGAGTTTAACCGTCAACAGCAAATTTTAGGTGTAATAATTTAAGTCTAAGGACGCTTCCATATGGAAATGACGGCTAAGCTAAAAATATTTTGACGCCTAAGGCGAAAGTTCTAACGATTATACCGCCTGATTTTATTCTTCATAACCGCAAGGGTAAGCTTGGCGGCTAAAATTTGTGGCGTTTTTAACGTTATACATCTAAATAGGCGTAAAAATGCTGAAAGTGGTATTTTCATTTCTGTGCAGTCTCGTGCGGGTTATTTACTTGGTTTCGGGCACGGGTTTGGTAACTTCTTCGTGCGACATGGATGACGAGTTATCAGCTTCCTCGATTTCGTTGTAAAGTATGCTCTCCACTGGTAGAAGAGAACCTACAGAAAGGCGCATGTTAAAGGGACCGAAAAGTGAATATAAACGTATCGAAACTTAATGTTCAGCGAAAAGCTTGAACCTTCAAAAGTTCAAATATCAAAGAACTCCGCTGATATTGCTGTAGTTTTTCTGTAATCGAATTTTCCATAATTGCATGTCCAGGGACCTAGTAGGAAACCGAGCAGTCTGTCAACAATTGCATGACCCCGCGCCATCTGTCGAGGACGCATGTAATACGCGCCAATCCGTTCGTCCCCCAAACTCACCTCGGAAAAGCTGCAACGAAGAAGGCCGCCACTAGACACCCCACTGTTGCCGTTCCGGATCACTTCAGCGCGCTAAGTTTAGCGGCAAAATGTTTTGTTGTTTCTACGAAGGAATCTAGTCTTTATACGTCCAAATAAAACGCGTATAACAACTTTCTGTGTCATGTTTCACTTTTGGGTCCCGTTTTTAAACGTGTTGAGCGATCGGAAGGATCTAGTGCACGGCTGCGTGCATCATATAGCGTACCTGTCGTACCAGGCGCCGCAGGCGCAGTCGTCCATTTCTCCTTCGGTGACTTGGCCTGGCTTGGATTGTGCTTCAACTGGATCTTTAGCGCGCTACAATCGAACACAAGCCAACGTCTGGTAACAATGGGGTATCTAAGGGCGGCCTCCGGCATTGCACGCATCGGGATAGGAACAAATACATGGGAAAATGGCGACCTTGGGGGACCTGCGTTCGCTACTCCGGCGAAAACAAAAATGGCAGTGGGCATTTGTGACCACTTTCTACGTCGAGAAAATCGAGCCTCTTGAACATGAGTGCGCTGGTGTTCCGCATTCGAGAACTGTCGCTCACACAGAACTTCTGTTCGTGCGTTATCGTGCTCGAAGGTGTGTGCCCCTGGTGTTTGCTTCGAAGCAGAAGATTCCTCGTCCAGAGATTAACCGGAGCCACATTCGTCATCAGTAGCTCACCGTGACGTGAACATGGACTGCTTTGTGAAATTTCCATGTATCAGGGAGAAGCACTCGTGTAAGCCGAAACAAGCGCTGTTTTTCCGTCGTGCAGGTGCTCATGTGTGAAATGCAAACCGACGCATACTACGGTTTTTGCTGTCGAGAGGTAGAGAATGCGTGTGAAAAGCAGACAGACAATTGCATACAACTAACGAATATTCCGAAATACTATGCCTTGGCACTGAAGTACTGCAAGTGTCTTTTACATACATCCGAGAAACCAAAGAGCATGGCAACCTACGCGGCGGCGCCGTGTGGCCGTTACGCGCTACTTAAACGGCAAACTGGACGGAAAAACCCTTATTTCTGCAGGAAATTTCGTTATATCACCTGTCGACCATTCACAAGAAGGATATGGGGTGCTCCGAGAAAATACAATAGAAAGTACTCCACTGGATCTCGATCCGCGTCGTGCATGCTATTAGGGATGCTTTCCCATCAGTGCGCAGACTTGTAGAAATGTTTTTGTCAGCAATTTTTCATTTCTTGCTTGCTGCAAGTTTTTCTCATTGCTTTTTCTTTGCTGTCACAGCATATTATAATTATAAGTTTGTTCCCGGAGGATTAAGTAACCTGGGGGCATATCTGTATTTGTAATTATACTCATGTCTTATATATATGAGGAGTAAATAAGACAATTTTCATCAGTGTCATTCAGCTGAACCTTTTAATATACTTCTTACTGACCACGTTTCTAAATGCCAATTAATATTTGAACCAAGATAAGGATTTAACACTTGATTAACTCTGTTCTGCTATAAGGAAACCGATTCATTATCACGTCAACAACTAACATTTGTAAAGAAGGACTTGAGGGATGACTTCAAGTATTATCATCCCTTGATCTGGGTTCAAAGTTAACCATGCAGCATTGGTGTGCATAATACTCCAAAATGGCTAAATAATTTAGTGCATAAGTTCTCTGTTACTGCAATTGAGATGTACTTTTGTAAAGTACTTTTGACAGCCCTTCAAACTGAAACTGGCTTCAGTGTACACGACAAATGCATCGTAACATTTAATTGAAATATAATATAAGAGCAGAGGCAACATTTTGTTACATCTCAAACTATATCTTTCTTTTTTATTGTCCAGAGCTTTAGGAAACAGAGTAGGACCTCTTGCCCTCTGATGTTTTGACGTACTTGATAGAGTTGTAAAACCTGCAACAAAATAAACAAGAGAAGTATAAACAGTTTTGTCTTTCACTTGTGAATTTAACAAGCAAGTTATATTTCACCATGTGTGCACTTTTGTATCCTCTGTTGATGAAAAGATTACAGGAACAATAATGCTGCAGATAGATCCAACAATGACATGTCATCTTGGTGAAGATGAGAACTTTTCTTCACGCGTGCTTAGCGAGACAAAAGAAATGAACAATGAAAGTTGTACAAAAACAGCAAATCTCCGTCGACTAAAATTTTATATGTGGAGATGCTACCACATCGTGTAGTTTCCATCCAAAAGTAGGACTAGGCAAGGTTGTTTGGTTGTTGTTGGTAAGTTGTCGGCATATTGATGTGCTATACCGTTATACCACATCAATACAGATGAGGGGCGAACACAGTAGACAGCGTGACGGCTGCAAACTCTCAACTGAAGATTTATTCAACAGAACAAGAAACCGAAAGCATAAGTAGAAAAAGGCAGTGCCCATCCAATGCAGGACCACATTAAAGGGACCATGAAAGTATATTTGACGAGCCCACGATAATTTTTAACGATGAAAGATGAAAGTCACTGAAAAGGTTAGCCAGCTGTAGGAGTCGAACCAACATCTTCTGGATTGGCGGTCCAGGGCTCTACCAATTGAGCTAAGCTAACACGCCTTCTCAGCGACTTTCAGGATGCGTCACCTGAAGGGACAAACCAGCCACTCTCTCTCACTCATCCTCCTTTCACTCTTACATTTTTGCTCACTCATACACACATTCATACGATGGGATCGACGCAGGCGGCAACTGTTGAACATGAGGGAACTGATGTTCTGAGGCTGGAACAACATAGAAGGTTAGAACATAGATCATTTTTAATTTGTTCCCCTGTACTAAGCATTCACTGTGAAATATGAAGTTCAAAATGGTTCAAATAGCGAAGATATTCTATATTAACCACGGGCGTGAAGGGCAGCTACTACGGTCTGCCTCCGAGGCGAACTGGCCGTGACATCGTACACAGAACGCGTTGCCGATTCGTGGACGAGCTTTTGCGAGCAAACTACTAAATTTTAAAACAAGCTTGCATGCTTCGCCATGAAATATGTTTTAATTTGACCTGGAGCCGAGATTGTATCTAACCGTTGACGCAAAATCCTACGAGAAATGTAATATAGCCATTCCCAACAATATGTGCCAAAACGTAAAGCGTACTTCACCACATTCGCCTGGGCATCAGGGGAAGCTTGAAGCACAGGCCCCATAGAAATACATGTATTCGGCAGACAATGTTGCTTATAATTCTGTTCGCGTACGTAGGACGGCAAAGTTCTCTCGGATGAAGTGAAGGGTTCATGGTGATTACCTTCACAAAATTTGATGGCGATAGCATCATTCGTCTTGGTTCCCCAATGACTATAGCTAACACATTGATCTCTATGGGGAAAAGGTGACCGCTAGGGAACCGACAGCTTTGCGTCTACAGGAAAACGGTCTGGACGGCAGGTACCTTAAGTCATGTAGTCCCAGAATCCGGGAGAACTTTTTCATAACGCGAGTAACATGGGAGATATCGGCTGCAGAAGTAGCTCCCCTCACGTGGATTCGACAACTTCGTGCATTCAGGGAGCCGACAGTTCCGATGGTAGGTGGAAATTGTTTGGACGACAGGTACATTAGGATATGTAGACTTGAAATCTTGGAGAACTTTTTCACAGCGCGTGTCACAAAGGAGATACAGGCTATAGCAGTAGACCTCGCAACCTGATTTTGACAACTGCGTACGTGTGCGAAAGGACTGCCGGAATCTATGGAAGCTGCTTGCGTGGCGTTATTCTGACATAATATGGCCGAATGGTCAGTTAAAGTGGATCTTACTGTGGACTATTGTCCAAGAAAAGGCTGTTGTTGGTGGTCAACCATACGCTGCGGGCAATGCTGGATACACGGAATACACAAATAAATAGTTTTACGGGTACAACTGCATTTTTCGAGAGAGACATGCAAGGTGCGGATCGGTAGTTATTCATTACTTATCGGTCGGTTTCGGGTCAGTGGTACTAGGGCGTCCACGAGCATGCGAAAATATCTTCGTTACTTGAACAACTTCAAGCATGAACAATGTGCTCCCGGTACCGCGACGGTCACTGAGAGACAGTGTCTAAGTTGACGGTGTTGAAAGTCTTCGGTGACTTATCGAGCGTAACAACAAGTGTAGCGAGTGTTTCAATGTCAAACACGCCGTTGTACGTGATACTGTCAAGTTGAAACAAAGACAACAGGACAGTTGACAAGATAAAAATTTGAAGCTTGTAACGTGTTAGCTAAGAAGTGTCTGCCACCTAAATCAGTAGTGTGCATCATTGCACTCCATTATTCGGTACATTTGACCTAATTAGGCTGAGAGAAACCTAGAAAGTGAGGAAAATGTCTTTTATTACTTCAAGTAGAAAGCCCCAGATTTCGGTCACACCGTTTCACTAATAAGTATGCGGTTTTCGGAAGTTATCCACAAAAATTTAACACTGCTGCTGACAATCGCCACTCATCCGGCGTGCTGATTTTTCAGCTTCCAGCATGATAAGGCGAAAATAGCCCGCTGGTTGCCGCCAAGAGATAAGCTTGTGAAGGTGAAAAAGGTGATAGCACTGTGTTCTAGCTGCGGGTTCCTCTCTCGCTGCTGCTCTCTTTAGCCGATCGTGTGCCTTCGCGCGAAGCCGGCAGCTGCGATGATAGAAAATCTGAAAGTGCATTGCTGAGAGGCGTGAGGTTTCAGGTGTAGAGCATTGATAGTAAAAGAGTTGAAAGGCCTTGAAAAATGTTCCTAAGTCTGACAATTTATCCAGGGGAAATAAATAATTCGGCTGATAATAGCTTATGCACACCAGCGGTCTGGGTCGCAAATGAAACTTGCCATCATGCAACCAGGTTACAACTTTTACCTCATGCATTTTTTTCTTTTCTATAAAATGCTAAGTTACAACTAGTATATGGGCGTCCTCATCACCGACAGGAATGAAACTAGTTTTAAGTTATGTTAATTTAATGCATCCTATTAACACACACAACTGTCCGGCCGTACGCCCTTCAACGCACAGCGTTCTACACAGCACTTTGCATAACAGACATGGCGTGAACTTCACAGGGAGGGTCATGAAAAGTCAGGTTGCAAACTCCACCGCCTGTGCTTTCTGCTCGAGAATTCGTTATATGATATTTATTAATGGTAACAGGTCGGCAGCCTGACATGAAGGCGTACGCCGGCAAGGTGCCCTACGAAGTCGGTTGACCAAACAATACTCGCAGGAGCAACATGTCGTCAAGGCCCGATCATACCCGACGTCCCGATTTCCCCTGCACCACTCGCAGATGCGCAAAAATTAGTGCTTGTGAGTGTGGGGCACTCAGAATATGTGTAGACACACGAGTGACCACGAGGCCATTATGCTTCCCACATAGTGGTACTCCGTGTATACGCACGCACTGTGCACGATCAACTTGAGTCCTAACTGTGGCCCTAAAACATACTCACTGACATTAGTTCGGGCATACAAATACGCACGATTCACATTTTTGTGTGAAGACGTCGCTCAGACGAAACGTTCCCACGGCTGCACTTACGCGAACGGAATGCCGACAGCTTTCATTGCTACTATCAGTCTATCCTAAGGCCTAGCTACCCTGCACAGCCCGGGAGTGTATAGCTGAAGCCAAATCAAGTTCCTGTCACAGATTGTTGGTCATGCGTTGACTGTCAGCATGGTTACCGGAGCACGTTTTCCTCTTTGATCTTCTTCTTCGTCAGAACATACCTCCGTCGGTGACATTTTACGAGCTGGTGAGTACCGAACGATCCATAGACGCTGTGTGTGTCGCATAATCTCTTCCTCCGTTGCTGACAGTTTGCCTTTCGCCATATTTCAAGTGATTTGGACGGCAGATATTCGACGTCGTTGTTGTCCAAACCGAAACGATGCACCCACATGGTCCCGGGGGGTGTGTCCTCCTCGTCGTTCACAGTTGGCTGAGAGAATTGGATGGCGATGACGTAAGCCCGCTTCGAGACTGGGAGGTACCCGGGTTCGAATCCCGGTGCCGGCTGTGCTGTCTGGGGTTTTTCCTGGGTTCCCCGGCACAGTTCCCCTTGAAGTCGGCCCAGGACGCACATTTCCCCAGGGCGTCAGTCGTGACGTTGCCCACATACGTGAGGCCGACAACGGCAAGCCCTTTCAACATCACCACCACCACCACCACCCGCTTCGAAATCATATATCCAGCGGTCACGCCCTGCTATTTTTGTCTGATAACTGCGCCCCCGTTGTACTGAATACGGTGAGAAGTCGATGTGTGTACGATCGTGAGGGATCATGAGAACGGTTTCCTTCACTGTACTCGGAATTCGCGAAAATGATTTCATGGTTCCTTTAATATCCGAGAAGGTAGGTTTGGGAGAGAAATAAAGAGAAATGACCGTTGTGTCCGAGATGGGGGAAATCTGCAAATTTAGGACCAATATGGTGTAGCCTTGCATGGCTCACTGCAGCTGTGACACGCTTTGAACAATTCCAGTAGGGGGGCTTCAAAGACAATGAACTTTCGCTGTTTCACTGGGCATTCAAGTATAAAGGATGCATCTCTAGAAAATTAATTAGCGTTCCTTAAGTCATAACTATACCTCAACAGGAAGTATTCCTCTACCCTTCAATGAAGCTAGTAGTTCTCATCGGTTTCTTCTCCTACTGTTGACGTCATACCACGGTCCTTCTATACTCCTGGTCATGCAACTCCGCCGGAAGTTTCTTCTAGGGTCCTCCGAGTTCGCCAGGTGGCGCGCGCGTGACTAGGAGTGCGCTACCCACAGGCGTTCGTATAGGTGTTGCCTGTAAACAAACGTGAATGCGCCTCATAAAGTGTTCAAACGTGCTTAAAGCAGTTATCATAACGTTATATTATGACATATATCGCATACGAAGTCAGCGATATTCATATATTAGCGATATTAGTATGTCAGTGGTCTAATTGCGCTATCCGCTCGAGGCACCGACGCACCCGCATGTGTGATATCTCAATTGCGTGTGTCATGTGTGTGCGAGTGTGTATGCCTCATCTTTTTCAGTCATCCTACTCATATATTAACCACATGCACTGAGGTATGGTACCACAATTGTTGCAGTTGCCGCAATTGTTGCCCTTATATGGTGAAACGTTACTCTGGGAGTCTATCTTTTCTCTCCACATAGAGAAAATTCCAGTGATGGCCACTAACTACTTCTACAGTAGTTTAACTATAACTACTAACTACTTTGTGATTGAGTAGTTTAACTAGTAGTTCAACTACTTTTCAGGGGAGTAGTTAAAACTACTTTTTTAACTACTGCAATGTAGTTTAACTACATCTATAACTACTTAACGTTGTCCACCAACACCAATCCCTTGTAGTGTTCTTGGACACCTAAATATCAATCACAAGCAATAATAAACTTTGGCTCAAGCCATTGCTACGATCGTCAAATACGAAGCTTGCTGCGGGATTCTTTCTATGCCTACGCGATAAACTAAGTTGCAGAATTATTTCACAGCATATGAGGCTTCACTAGACAAGCATTAAAAGTAGAGGTATGCAAATATTCGAAACTTCGAATATTTGCGATATTCGATTCGTATTCGTATTCGAAAATTTGATATTCGAAGTTTTCCAATATTCGTAAAAGTTCGAATATGTATTCGATTTTTTTTCCGCATATCAGAGCAGCTTATTCCGAAGCTGTTTCGGGCTGCGCACTGGAATTTGTACGTTGTGGCGACGAACATGAATAGTAGAACAGCTGCAAAGCGACGCGCGGAGCTTCCCAGGTACGCTCGTTTGTGAATGCGTCGCTATACGTTCGGTAACCGAAACCGAAACTAGTACGTAGTTGTGTGCGGTCGCCATTTTAGAGTCCGCCCCAGCGAAACCCGAGACCGCGGTACGTTTCATACATCGTCAGCACTGTCGCGGCTTTAGTGGATTGCTGAGCGAACGCTGAACATTCGTATGAGGCCTACAGTTCGGTGAAATTACGGTTAAATATAGAAATTTTGTTGACGTTGACCTGAACACCGCTGTTCAGCGTCCAATTGCATGCACAGCCAAAACCTGCGTTTCGAATGCGTCTTTTTCGGTTTCGTTTTGTGGTTGTCAGCGATATATGATAGACTCATGGTCGGGTGCGATGACGGCGATAATCGAGGAGTGGGACGTGTTGATATTTCGACATGGTTTCTCCAACTCCGGCGCTCTACGATCGTATGAAAGCGCCAACTAGGGCGACAGTAACGCTGCAGTCATTTGAAACTGCGCTAGCTGTTGTTACAGATGATAGCAAGACGCATATATAGCCTTAAGTCCGACCTTCACGGAGCGATTTTGCTCGCGACTCACGCGCGTCGCCGTCGGCGCGACAAAGTTTGAGGCCCGCGCGCATATTTCCGCCGTGAAATGAAAGGAGCGCTGAACACGAACGTCGCGGAAACAATCACGCGTGATACAGCCATACAACATCATCGAGGATCGCAGTTTTACTGCGATCCTCGACGTTTCCAAACTATGCATTACCGTAAGTAACGGTGGTCTCACGCGTGATGTCACGCGTGAGAGCAGTGAAACCGTGCAGTTTCTCGCCTTCACGACAAATGCGGAAGGCATTGTCAATGCAAGAAGAGATCACTTGCCACCATCATTTTCCTTCTGAGGTGCTCATCACTAAATCATCCCACACTCTGAACATGCCATTGCTCTTCACTTCCATTCTGTCTGTTTCACCAGCACTTTACAATGCCAACACAGGTGTTCACTGTTCATTAAAGATTTTTGAAATGAAAGTTTTTTCTTGCGGTTTTCAGCTTGCCTCATGAGAACAGCACACTGTTTCATTGTAAAAATAATTTTACTGTACATGTGCATATAAGCATGTATGCCCTATGCTAAGCCAATACATTAATACATATTCCTCATTAGCACTTGGGACATTTTTCTAAGGATCGGCAGAACACAACTGTGACGATGCTTGTTTTCGGGGCTTAATTAACTTAATGAACTCTTAGAAGCCGTTATCCTATGTGTGATATTCGATATTCGATTCGTATTCGAAAATTTCAATATTCGCACACCTCTAATAAACAGTGAAGATTTAGTACACATGCACGACACAATTGCTCTGCACCCCCGTTCTCATCAAACAAGTAGCTCAAGGCAAAATTCGGAAGCACAATCGTGCCCTAGAGCTTGCGGCAAAATTGGAAGTAGTTGGCGCCTTCAGTAACCTAACTACTGTAGTTACCTACTTAAAATAGTAGTTTAACTAGTAGTTGCCACTACATTTCTGCAAGTAGTTGATAACTACTTCTTAACTACAATGAGATAGTTTAACTAGTAGTTTAACTACATGTAGTTAACTACTGGCCATCACTGGAAAATTCTAACTCAAGTATGAGAAATATGGCTCCATCTTTTATCTAAATGTTTTATCGTTTTCAAGGGCCAATTCTACCATTAGTAGAGCTGTTCTCCGTTATAAGAAGATAATTTTATACCCGAAATGGTGAGCTGCTGTACCAACCAGCGGCATATTTCTACTCATAATGAGGGTGCACGTAGATCTTGTAGGGAAGTATTTATTCCGCCTTTCATGAAGGCGTTTTGAGAAGAATTTATCGTATACATATTTCTGTGGATGACAGAATATAAAGACAACTGCTGAGGTCACAACATTTTATTGCCACACACTGCAGCTGGAATCGTGCACTGGGGATTACCAATGCAAATGGCACATCCATATCAAAGTAGTCTGAACATGGACACATAAAAGAAAACACGACAGAACACTTCATTGTTGCAGCCATCAGACTGCAGAACACTCGCACGGTCACTAGCACTTGTCTGGACTGTCTTGGACATACATTCAACGTCCATTCACCTCAACAACGCCATGGGAATAACTTGACTGACTTGGCTTGGAATAACTGAAGGCTTGACGCTTCACACTACTGTGTCAGTCTAAAGACTCACAAATATCTGCTCGGAATGGAATATCTGCCTGGAGGAACACAAGGCAGGATGGACATATTACCGCTGATTCCCCTGAAATGTAAATGACACCGAAAGAGCTGTCAAAAACATAAGCAATAAATATTAGCGTGGGTACATGTTTCACTCCTTAAAAATAACCATACAAAAAGGAGAAAGCTGTCTACTGCGGCTGTGCACAGAAGAGAAGAATAATAACACAGGGAACGTCCAAAAACCGAGGCTTGAGCCCCGAGTGCCTTCTCCACATTGTGGGCTTCAAACAGTGTGCTCACCGTATGTTGTGAACTGTTTCTTCATTTTCGAAGTGGATCCTATCATCAACTCCAACGGGTACTGATAAGGAAGACACTACGCACGTGCCAATGTCGTTATGGTGACCTGCATGTATTAGACATTTCATGACATTGCAGTTTCATAAGATACTGAAAAGTGTCAAACGACATGTGGGTCTATCTGAACATGCACTGACTAAAACACATATGATCATTGCATATATACACACTCTGAAAGAAAAATGTTGAACAAGAAAACCACTGACCTGATTCTGCCCTAACTCCACCTTACTTATGCTGGATATCATTGCAGCTGAACTGATAACACCGTCTGTCACAGAGATGTGAATTCCTGACTCAGCATAGCCATTAGGAATTTTGTCGCACACATGACCTTCGGTGCTTGTTCAAGCTTTTGTTCTTGTACTGTATGGTGGCTCTGAAAAGAGCTTTTGATTGTTCAGCATGGGATGCTCTTTGTTTGTCTGTGACGGTTCCTGGAAAATTGTCACAGCAGACTTCATACCTTCCTGCCTCCACCAGCAGGCACTCTAGCCCTGTTCTTCTTGGCTTTATTGGCTTCTCTTGTGAAGAAGTGCAGGCGTCTTGTCACATAGAGTTGCAAAACGTGAGCTGTCTTTCCGAGGTAGTGCTGTTCGCAGCCTAAACTGAGCCCATACAGCCTTACATCGCTGAGTGTTTCTTGCACAATTTCATGGTAGGAATGCTGTGTTATGCCGTTTTGTATCTGGGCAGTAATGTGATCCTCGATTATCTCCACAAAAGCCAGCATACGCCTTGATGGATAAACCAGGTGGCCTCTGGATTTCGTAGCTATCAGGCTTCCTGGCACCACATTCTCCGTTTCTGCTCTCATGGATGAAGTGCAGTCTTCACAGTCCCCCCTAGTTAGCTTTCGCACAATGTACCCAGCCAAGTACTCTGTGATGCATTTCTTAACAGACGGCGGTGTGTCCCCAGCTGCAGCCACCTCCGCAGAATCAGAGAAGGCGGACCAACACATGTAGAGCCCTCTTGTTCAACAAGAACATCACAACTGTTGACTGCTTTTGCAGCGGAACACTCTCGGGACGCTGTTACGGTGCGCGACCTCTTCTTTGGCTGTGGCTTCGATAAATAAGCTGGACAAGCAGGGAAGATTCGCGGAATAGCTCCTTCCCGCAGCTTTGGTCTGTCGCGAGGATGCTGCACAGTCTCCCCGTTGATTGTCACGCTGTCGTGAGTGATAATATCGTCCGCGTGGAAATGCTTGGCGCACACACGTGTGTTGGGGGAGTCGAATGTGAAGTCCCCAGTCGAGGAATGGCGCACTTCCACGCATTCTTCAGGGTTTCGTCGTTAGGAAACGAGAACAGTGACACATGTTCTTTGCATGACCGGTACCCGGAATTGCAGAACGGCACACAGCAGCACTTGGGCATGATGCGTTGACGAACGCCGCGCCAAAAAGACCGGCCGCAACAGCTATTAGCCGGTTGGAGCCGCACCCCTCGTACCGAGAGCGCCGCCCTGGTGGTCGCTCCTCGCCCTAGAACAACCTCTCCCATAGCGTTACGGCGGAGTTAGATGACCAGGAGTATAGAAGGACCGTGGTCATACTAATGTTCTGCAGCTTTCCAAAGACTTGAAAAATGTCACAACGTCTGCAACATGTAACATATCTAGTGCTTCCATCTGTGGACTTTGCATACCTGCTTTCAGGTATTTCTATCATGTCAACTTGAGTGCCTGGATCACACACACACGAAGCAGTCTGGCGCCACTTCAACACTGGAATGCCCCTAATATCAAATTTGTTGATGTTGACAATGCTCAGTACGGGACAAGTAGGATAACATAAGTTAAATGGAATATGCGATATTTAAATTTATACATGTGTGACACCTGTACATACCTAGGAGGCTATGTTGAACTCGTCACCGCGGTGGAGCAAAATCACTGGTTAGTGAACGGCAATTTGCTTCGAAAGTCTTCGCAATTCGCCTTCTACGTCATCTTCGTAGTCATCCGCAGCAAAATGAGCTCAGCACACACGACACGACTGTTGTATCTAATAGAAGAATGCTTCGAACCACATTCGTTTTCGAGCACTGTCCTGTGGAATCTTGTGGTAGGAAACGCCCGTCGACGAAGATGAACGAAGATGATTTTTGCATCCCCGAACACGAAAACTACGCCAGGCATATATAGGTCTCTCGAATACATGACACAGCAGCCACAGACAGGTCATTCACTTCCATTTTCTGCTTCGCGCGACCAGCATGACCACGCACGACGTAGACAATAAACCACAATAAACGCGATAACACAGACGGCCTTGCAGATGGCGCGGCGGATCGTAGCTCACGGCGAAGTAGCTGAATGCTTTATTAACGTAGAAACTATGGAAGTGAGCGTCATTTTTAAAATGTCGTTTAGCTGTAAGATCATGTGAGTCAACTTTGTTCTCTACAAAATTAACTCTCACGTGGTAAGGGTTGACCAATCCCTGGGAGCCCTGGACCGGAAACCGCCGAAACCCAAGTTGCTTTTTTTCGCCGTTCGTTGGCAGCACCGTCCATGTTCCGGCAATCTTCAAAATATTTATACGTAAAAAATATGCCGAATTGAGAAGTAATGCTTTCTGTGTGTTATCAAACAGTGATGTTGTGCACGATAGTGGGCAAAAATATGGAGGTTATTTTTCACTTTACAGTCCCTTTAAGAATACTGATGAGATGCAGCCCAGTGTTGCTGGACCGATCCTCCGTGGAGGAGCACCGAATCACTCGAAGGAAAATATTCGTTTTCTAATTATCTGTGCCACCTGGGGATGAGAAATTGTGTCCACTGAAACATCATACGGTATGGATCGATGTCGCATTGTTACGCGAACACGTTTTTGGTTCTGGTTTTGGTTCTGTAAAACAAGGCTCACTAAACCGCAGCGAGATCCTTGCTAGCTGTGTGACTTCCTCCATGCATAACTTCTAGCCAATACGACACTTATCGTTCTGTACCCTCCACCGACACCACTGTGCCTTCCACTTGTCGCTACACCAAGCACCTATGTTCTGTGCACAACGACCCGTTGTTGAGCTTCCGTGCCCGTTACAGCAATCTCTGCACTCGCGTTCCTCCTTCGTGCAGCTGAAATATGGAAGTGGCGCACATACTTGAAAGTTAGTAACGTCGCTAGACTCTGTGCGTTGCGCTCCCTTAAAGATCACTGAGAGGGCGTCTCGAGCGTTTTGCTGCTTTGTCGCGTGGCGGACACGCACCTATTTATCGCTCGTCGTTGTGAGCCAGCCCCCGCGAATACCGCTATACATAGACGCTAAACGAGGATGGAGCAACCGATGTTGCTTTCGCAGTAGTGCTTCTGAAAAAGGCACGTGGGTTTCAATAAATAATTAATGTTTCATTACAGCGCTCCCTGCCGCTGAGGTCGCTTTTACAGGGCCTTCAATGTTGCGGAGTTCAGCGGCGTGATGCGCTCAGGGGATTTGCAGGCAATACATACTGTGCAGTATAAGCTTCCAGTTCGACAGCAAAGTGCCATATCAGTGAAATCAAAGAACTCAGGAAAAAGGTGCTGACGTATGCTGACGTTTGATTGCATTGATTCTTGGGCGTTGGAGGTTTACGTGTCTGTGTCGTCCATGTTTGTGGCAAGCCTTGGCTAATATTCGTTGTTTATGCCTTATCGGGCACCAAATTTTGCAGAAGCGGAAGTAGGCATGATTACGTTTCGAGCTCGTCAGACGCGACACTTCTGGATGTAGTCGAACGATAATTTTGTCTGATGTTGAACACAGAGTGGGCGTTGGTACGGTGGTCTCCCAATAGGAAGGAAGCATAGAATTTCCCCAACAACATTCTTTCCTTCTTCCCTTCTTTGCCTTTTTTTGTTTGGAATAGCAAGCCGACCTTCGTCTGGCTGACCTTTCCTTTCTTTTTCTTAATAAACATATCCCCCCCCCCCCAACAACATGACACATCTTGAAGACGGCGTCAAAAGTAGCATCTCGGCGTGGTCCTTTATGTAGTATAATAATCATGATAAAACAAGGACAAGAAAGTGATGGTGATGTGATATATATATATGATGAAGGCCCAATAAAGCCGAAACAGCTGTCCAATGCTGGTGTGGCGACGTTTGGGACTTATAAACATACATATATATATATATATATATAGACTACAAGTAATGAAGAGACTTGGGAGGCCGTATAAGGGTTAAAAACACTTGCTACTTTTATTACATTAATAATTAAAGGGGCGCTAGGAATAAATTTACAGTTAGGGGTCGACGTTTCGGCAGTCAGCGCTGCCTTCAACAGAACTGTTCTGTTGAAGGCAGCGCTGACTGCCGAAACGTCGACCCCTAACTGTAAATTTATTCCTAGCGCCCCTTTAATTATTAATGTAATAAAAGTAGCAAGTGTTTTTAACCCTTATACGGCCTCCCAAGTCTCTTCATTACTTGTAGTCTATTTGTTTTCGCGTCCATCTGTACTCAGTTATACATTCATATATATATATATATATATAATGGAGATGTGAGGACAAGAAGGACTAGCGTGGTATTGTGTAAGGAACAGCGGGAGTTAAAAATGCGATGTTTCGGGTGGATGCCCTGCGTCAGAGGAATGGAGAATTGTGGCTTACCCCCTTAGGCAGCTTTCACACGGGGTAACTTTTCCCAGCAACTATGAGCAATTTTGGAGTTGCTCGTGGTCAGCCAGCACCGGTTAAAGCCCTGCACCATCCGCGGATGGAAGCGGATATCCGCAGGAAACTTGCGGGTTCGGATGAAATATGGACACTTCTTGTGATCTGCGGATCGGAAGCGGATAAACCGCGAGATTGTCCCACCAATTTTCTTCACACTAGGCGCCGAACACAGACTACAAGGTGAACGCAAGCCGCTCGCGCGACTGGGAGAGGAGACTTCTGGCGTCCCGAGTCGAGTTGCGCGTTCGGCGCCGATCTTGCCTGTCATCTCAATAAACCCTACCTACTCCCAATAGCCCAATAGCCCAATAGCTCTTACAAGCTGTGTGGGGAAGACCTTGGAACGTATAATATTCAATCGCCTGAGCTGGTACCTTGAGAGCACGGGTTTTTTCCCCGAGGAGATGGCGGGTTTTCGCCCAGGACGGTCAGCAATAGACAGCGTCATAACTCTAACCAGTAGGACACAACAGGCAAGGGCCGAAGGTTTATTGACAGCCGCTGTCTTCCTTGACGTCAAGAAAGCGTACGACAGTGTCCTCCATAGCGCAATCATGGCGACCCTTTCAGAAGCTGAAGTCGGGGGCTGCGCCTGGTCATGGATTAAAGACTTCTTGGCTGACCGCTCCCTGTTTGTGCGCACCGCTGACGGGGACACTGCGACGTTTCGCGTGCACCGTGGTGTCCCACAAGGGAGCGTCCTCAGCCCCTTATTATTCAATATCATTATGGCTTCTCTTCCTGCGCAGCTTCATAATCACACTCACATTACAATATATGCTGACGACGTATGTATCTGGACTTCCGCCGTTCGGCGTGATACGATCCAACGCCGACTACAAGGTTCATTAGACATCATTTCAAGATACCTTTTGCACCGCGGCTTGGTTGTCTCGCCTAGCAAGACAGTAGCCATGGCATTCTCACGCAGATCATTTCATAAGTACCCGCTTTTCATTGATGGCTCACCCCTGACCTTTGTCACGACCTGCCGATACCTGGGGATTACAATTGACCGTGGCCTGACGTGGTCCCAGCATGTGAAGCTGCTTGCTACCAAGGCAAACTGTTTGGTAAATGTACTCAGGCGTATTGCTGGTGCATCCTGGGGCCCGTCATGTTCTGACCTCTATCGTGTCCATCAGGCCCTGGTGTTGGGGACATTGCGGTACAGCTTACCCATCCTGCATGGTCTCAGTCGAACCCAAGAACAGGAACTGCTCAACATCCAGGCCCGTAGTCTCCGTGTCTGTTTGGGAGTCCCCAGGACAACGGAGACGTATTCTGTCTTGGCAGAGGCGCGAGAGCAGCCGGTTCACATACTGCGGGATGGTGATACCCTCCGCGCTTATACACGCTACATTACACGGCACCCGCTCCACTCTCTTTGTCGCATTGATGAGGACTGCCCGGCGTCTGCTTTCGGCAGTGCCATTGCCCGCCTGAAAGGGAGCATTCCATCTCCCGCGTCTACACCATCCTATGCACCGGCGATGTGGACTCTTGAAAGACCCTGTATTCACTCTAACATCCCTGGACTCCAACGCAAGAAAGACGTCCCCACAGTCGTGGCCCACCAGCTCACACTGGAGCACCTCGCCTCAACACATCGACTAAGTCGCCATATATACACAGATGGTTCGGTAACCGAAGGTAGTTCGAGCGCGGCTTTCTACATTCCGGATGAAGACCTGGGCCACAGTTTCAAACTCCCCTATACAGTGTCCTCGACAGAAGCCGAACTGTTTGGTATCCTGGCAGCACTGGAGCATATTACAGAATCCGGGCACGGAACGTGGGTCATTCTTACAGACAGCAAGGCATCACTAGATATGTTGTCGTCATCTCGCCCCAGCATAATAAGCGATTTGCATACCATGACGCTTCAAAAATTCAATGAACTCTTCGCCACTGGTTACAACATCACGTTTCAATGGGTCCCTGGCCACGTAGGCGTGTATGGAAATACCCGAGCAGACGCAGTAGCGAGACGCGCTGGGTCTGATGACACTTCGGCCCTGGCACCTCTGCCGCTTACAGCCTCAACATGCCGTCTATACATACGCCGTCGGTGTGCCACATGTGCTCAGCAGTTCCGTGCCGAAACAACGACTTACAACTCATTCCTACGGTCTATCGACCCATTGATGGAGTTCGTCATCACTTGCCACCGCAGCCGTAAAGAAGAATCCCTTCTCCACCGCCTACGTCTCAATGTTGCCCGTACACCCTCACTTCTCTTCAAGATGGGTCGGCTAAATTCACCAAACTGTAATGTCTGTGGAGTGGAAGCGGACATCCCACACCAACTCCTGTATTGCCAGCAGCACCTTCAACATAGGGACACCCTCCGTTGCCGTCTGCTCCAGATTGGTTGTAACGACTTTTCGTTGGCCGCTCTTCTTGGCCCCGTCTTGCACCCCAACCAGTGGGCTGTCACTGCCGCTCTCCTTGGTTTTCTCCGAGTCTCAGGACTCGTGAACTGCCTGTAACGTTGTGCTAGTGTTTATTCTCTTCTTTCTTTCTGTTTCTCTTTTCTTTCTTTGTGTTTCTCATTTCTTTCCTTTCGTTTCTCTTTTCTTTTCTTTTCCTTTCCTTTCTTTTTGCTTCTTGTTTTCTTTCCCTTTTCTTTCTTTTTGTTTCTTTTCTTTTCCTTCCCTTTCGTTCTGTTTCTTGTTTTCTTTCCCTTTCCTTTCTTTCTGTTGCTTTTTGTTTTTCTTTCTTTCCTCTGTTTCGATCCCCCTTTTTCTTTTTCCTTCCTTTTCTTTTTCGTTTGCCCCTTCCCCCTTTTTTTTTTCGGAATAGCAAGCCGGCTCTTTGCCTGGCTAACCTTTCCTTTCTTTTTTTCTTAATAAACATATCCCCCCCCCCCCTACCTACTCCGATTGAAATTGTGTTATGAGGCTGCAACACAGAAGAAAGGAGAATACAACACCGGCAATCCAGAAGATGTGCGTTCGAGCCCTACAGCTGGCTAACCTTTTCAGTGACTTCCTTCTTTCATTTTCCTACCTACTCCGTTTGTTGCAAAATCTGCGCTTGGTGCCGTGTATTCTTTCGTGGCAGCTAAATCTGTGCTTGCTGTCGTGTATCCTTTGGTGGCATCATGGACGCTCAGGACCTGCCCTCGCTGCAAACGCTGGCCACTCCGGTGCTTTCACTGTCAGAACAAGAGAGAGGAATTTGCCCGTGCGGACCAAGTTCGGTGACAGCAGTTTCTGTTGTCTTTTTTTCTTTTTTCTGTGCTGTTTTGTGCCGACGGGAAATAAACTTTATTTCCTGGAAAATTGGCTAGATATGGGCCCAGAAACTGAACCATCTCTGCGTCCCGTGGGAGACGCGGATTTTGCAGGTCTCATGCGGATGTAGAAGTTGGCCGCCGTTGCGGATGCGGGTCGGATGCGGATGTCAAAAAACTCATCCGCGCAGGGCTTTGACACGAGTAACCTCCAGCAAGTTCCTGGGAATCGCCCGGCGAGTAAAATCTTCAGAAGTTGCTCATGCACGGGCCAATCAGCGAGAGAATTGTCACGTGACTCCCGATGGCGTGATGTGATTTCGTTCGTGCCGTACTATTACAAAACTACCTGGCGTAGGTTCGTAGCCTGAAAGCATAGCTGAAAAATAACCTTCTTTTTTTAACTAACGCCACACAAACATATCAATAAGCATTTTTTGAAGATAATGATGATCTTTTTGCTAAATAAACTGACTTAGGTTTGAATAATCGCAAGTGAAGCAAAGGCATCATGAATTGGATACGAACTCACACCCTCCGATTGCCGTAAAGTTGCTTGTGGGTGAAGCTACCGAGTTGCTATGTGTGAACGCAGATATTGCTCCGCGGAGTTGCCCAGAAGAGGTTGGTTCGGGTTGCCCGGAATTGCTGGAAAAAGTTGACCAGTGTTAACGCAGCCTTAGGTGGCTGGCAGGTGTTTGTATACAAAGAGCTAGCTGACGTGCGGTAACCCTATACAACAGGAAAAAGCTGAAGAAATATAAGTTAAGAGTGACGTCACGCGCGATGAGAGTATGCTCTCATCATTTGACCAAATTACCGGGAGCAACGGGTAGAGTACTGCTTTTGGCGATGATACACCTCGCTCATCATGATCAGAATAAAGTTAGGATAGGCGTTTAGTTCATGTCGCCCAGATACGCAGTAATTTAAACGGTATAGTGATCTTTTTTGCCGTCTGCAGGAAATTGAATCAAAACATTGCGGTTACCTTGAGTGTTCGCAGTGTGTGTGGCGGCTTACATATATATGGGACAATATCTTGTCTGAGAACTCATAAGCCATACCAGGCCGTCCAGATTTATATCAGCTGTGGAACTACGCCGAAAGAAAATGTTGCATTGTTCAACGAGTACGTACTATAAGCTCCACGTTATTAGAAAGTGGGAACGTTGTCGTCCCTCAGATAATGGCCATTAACCTCCTCTATAATCAATCAATCAATCAATCAATCAACCAACCAACCAACCTCCACTTCTTATGCTCTTGGTTACCACGGTATGCTTCTACCGCCCTTTTTAGTTTAAAATTGAATTGAGAGGGAGGGTGAGAGGAAGAGAAATTGAACACGGTCACGCGACGGATTCTTGTAGTTCCAGCTGAATCCCCTCCCGCCTCCGAAAAAATAAAAAAGCTACAAAGCTACCCTTGCACTGCCCGTTCACCACCTCAACTGTCACAACGAAACGCGACGACGAAAAGTAAAATATGGAAAACACAACAAGGGTCTCGGTAACACTCTATACACACACCTTGCACGCTGTCTCCATAGGAGCACAACGCACTACAAGGTTTACAAGTGCCATGAACGCGCTACATCTCTGGGCTTCCCTAGCGCCCAACACCTTCACGATACGATTATTGCTATCGTCCAAACGGTTCGGGGGCAAATTTCACTTCATTTCTCTGAGCTGCGTATCTTACGCAGTGCATGAAGATGCGCTCCATGCACCATAGCACGTCGAACAATTTTCAGAGTGAGCTATCCTAACTTTATGCAGAAACCCCTGGGAAGTTCAGGTGAAACGAATGCGAGAGTGCCTGAACAGGTCGCGGTATCTGTGTTGCTCCTCCTCCTGCAACGTTCAATAAGGCTCTACTGATCGCATCCCTCATAAAATAACCTTCAGCACACGACAGCGCAGTACTTGACGGCAATATATCGAAGCTAACAACCCTATTCCTTCGCAGCTGCCGAGCACCCTCCACAAAAATAGCCCGCGCAACAGTTTACAACCAATCGAGCACATGCAAACAAGGGTCATCAACCGCACGCACTGGGCCCGCCACGCACAACGGGGGAAGCGGAGCAGGCATAAACACTTTCCGTCGACCACAGGTGTTCAAGATGGAGGGGTCTCTATCTCGAACTGAGAGATTTTTCCTTGGGCGCGAAGTCTCTGCTGGCACGGGACATTTGCTGCGGCACTGGGCCAGTCGCTGCATCTACGTGCGAACGGCAACACCTGCATCTGAGGTGCTCTTAATGGCCGCGATCCGTTTGAGGCAAGCCTCTGCTTCCTAATGGGGAACCAAGGGGATACCTGCGGGGGACGCGTGTCTTAACGAGGGACTTTCCCCTTATTTATAGCTTTATGATGAGTTCCATTATGAGGATGTGTCAGATGCTGCAGGCAGAGACTGTGCAGAGGTCCGCTTGGTAGTTGTGGGGCTAGCGTAAGATCAAAGGCAATCGGTATAGCTACCACGGAAATAAATCCTTATATTTATGTCGTTACCGGCGAGGCGAGTACGGGAGATTGCGGAGAAAGTGATCTGAAGGCGAATTTCTAATAATGCGCTTAGCAATGAAGGAAAATGTTAAATTGGGACGTAGCATACCACTCGGAACGCTGACATCGTGAAGACGTACTGTATACTATAAGAATAATTGCCGTAATTTTACTGCACAAGTTACTGCTAACTCTGTTGCCGGCATACGAGTATGTGCCGTTGCCGGCATACGAGTATGTGCCGTAACCTATGTGCTGCACAAAATCCGTTTGGAGTGCACACTGTACAGTTCCGGCCTGGGCTTTCGCACTTTAATATCCCTTTAATAGAAGTGTAATTCTTTTCGCTTATAGGAGTTGTGCAGTGTGAACTCCAACCGGGTTTTTTGCATTAACTAGGCTACGGCACATATGCCGGCAACGGAGTTAGCAGTCAATTGTGAGTAAAATTAGGTTTGTTTATTATTATTTTTTTACAGTGCAGAATACATTTCTCTCAAAGGTTTTGTAGTTTCACAGTTCACCAACGAATACGGAGCACTGAACAAATTAGTTGACGTAGTTCTGCTTTATTCACCTATTTGGACTTCACACTTTTTTAGTGCCGCAACACTCGAACACTTTGGTTAGCCACAGGAAAATCCCGGTCTTGCACGCTCTCTGTTCCTTAGGATGAGTTCTTTCGGCTGAACATAGCAAACACGCAAGTCACTTCGCTTTTTGGGACACTTTGCATGTATGCTACCCGTCACGGAAGGGCGAACGGCCTGCTCTGGTGAACAAATATAACCAACGACGGTAGCATCTCCTTGAGTTTGAAGGGTTCAGGACAGGCTTGTACAAGATACTCACACAAAAGTATTCAAGTTAGTTACTGAGTACCATGCAAAAAAGTAGCTGAGTATACTAAATACCCAATCTTGAAAAGTACGAAAGAGCATTAAATACTCTTAAAAGTAACTCATTACTTTAGAGATACTTTGACGTCACAGCTGGAATTCGCTATCAAAGAAATATGAAGAGCGTGTAGTTGAAATGGGGGGGGGGGGATATATTTATTAAGAAAAAAGAAAGGCGTTGAAGATGGCATTACCAAAACGCTTTATAGCTCGCAGGACCAATTGCTTTTTAAAACACATCCGACAGGCTGTCCCGTTTTTTTAAATACATTACCCCCAATACTGAACCGATGCTCTACAGATGCGAACAAATGCTCTACAGAAACGGCAGAATTTATTGTGGTTTTTCTCCTTATCGTTGTTTTAACCCCATAAAGAGTTATCAATATTTTGCGTACCCTCTCTCGCTACGGCTTTAGGCAAGGGTGTTCTATCCTGCCTGATAGGGGTGTCAATGGCTTACCCGCATACCCTTTAGGGCAGCACATCGCCTCATGCATGCTTCCAAGGCCGAGGCGCTGCACGTTACCCCCTTCCAAGAGAGACGTGAGTGGATGTCCCGAATATGTCAGACGCTAAAGCATATAGGGTAAAGTGGGGCTACTTGAAGACGGGGGCAAGTTGAGGACAGTTTTGGTTTTTTGCGTGGCATTTTTTTAGCAATATCTTTTTCTCGTCTGTGACACCAGGATGAGCACAGCCGTTGTCTGGGCTTTGAGGTAGCATGTTAACGTTCTGCACGTGACTTTTTAGAAGGACGTGAGACGCTGTTTTGCAGATGTGGTCGAGGTAAGAGCACTGGTCCTTTTTTTGTCCCATCTGTAACTTTCGCGAGCATTGAAGCATGAGCTTTCGTGAGCGTGTTTCCAAGTGCACTACTTGTGGCTGACCGTTTCGGCTGTCCCAAACAAAAGACAAAATTTAAACCCGGCATTAATTTTTTGATGTCCTCAACTTACCTGTAGGGTGGGTAAGTTGATGAAAATATGTAGACTGTCATTTTGGCTGCTACGAAATAAATATCTGGTTTAGCACCACAGCAATTTGTGCATCATTTCTCAAAGGTTTGGGGATTCAGTTAACGAATTATGGTACAATTTAGGCAATTATTCTGACTGCTATTAACAAAATAGCTCAACTGTCTTCAACACAGACCACCTTGCCCTATGTAGAGCGCAAAGCGCATCGTCGAGGGAAAAGAGAACCTTTCGCTCGTCCTCTGTGTCACGCATACAGAAGTACATTCAAAGTAACTTGGAAAATCAGTTGAAGTTATTGACGCAAATCTGAGTAGCTGTGCACCCTTTGGTACTCGCAGCTGAAATACCGCGACAGCTGTGTCGCTACGCATTGTGGGCACACTTTGACACGAGTATTTCTCTGTGTTTTGTTTAATATGTTTATTCGAAATTATCTCTTACAAACGCATTGCAACTCGAACCTTGTTCAGATGTTTAGGAATGTTATTTACAATCTTTATTGAACAAGTTTGTATTGGAAGTACACAAAACAAGAGCGTTCACAGGAACCTTTCTCGGCAAAGCCATCCTGGCGAAAGTCCTGGCGTCATGTGCTTTCCACTCCAGCCACCTGCATCACCACACCTCACGTGATACCCAACGTCGTATCACGCCATCTTCGCAGCGCGCTTCCTTCGTGACTCACCGCGCCGCGATATCTCGGACACATGGCGCATGTACGCTATCCGATGCTTAACTCCGCATACACAGCTGTCGCTGTAAAAATTACTATACTTCACTGCTTACTACTATACTTATATATATACTATTATATATACTATACTATATACAGGGTGTCCACGCTAAGTGTGAACAGATTTTTTAAAAATATATCAATCACTTTTTCCGAGATGAAATCAATTGCAATATAGCATATGCTGAAGGGCACTCCCTACGGGGGCATTAACAGACTCCTAAGGCAATGTCTTAATTAACTTTCAATAATTAACTTTTTAATTATAAAAGCTACGAAGTTGCTCCAATGAGAACATCTGATCTCTTCGGTCATCAGATACCAAAACCGTTTTCAGAACAAAAATCCGTTCGGTAGATCGTCCGCAAAAAATTCTTGAAGGAACGCCATTTTTTTCTTTACATATACATTTACTTTACCATACATTTTTTCATTCGCACCCCCAGCCTCTGGTGTTCCACCGTGGACGCTTCCATTCATTTCAGTATATATTTCTGGCCTCACCACGAAGAAAAATGAAACCCAAATTCCCGTCCTCAAACAAACCATGTTGGAAAGGATGGACACAAAATACAGCAACCATACCGCAGTGTTCACAGGTGGGTCTTCAACTAGCGACGGATCCTCTACGGCCTTCTTTTGTACCTGCCGAGTCAATCTCATGAGGTTGTCGGTTATCGCAGCGCACTTCGTGTACCTCTGCTGAGCTATATGCCATGCCGTTATTCCTGAAGATTGTTTTGGAATTCCAACCACTTCCCGGGATGGCAAACACTAACTCCAAAGCGGCACTGCAGTGCGTAGCGAGCATGGGTATTCCAGTGTCTTTGGCACCAGTGGTTGTGGAGATTCTGAAGGTGCACACGGCACTAGAAGAGAGGCATTATGAGAGGCGTTACTGCACTGCAACTGATCAACGGTGAATCCTGGTGGGATGGACCTAAGTGGCTTGCCGTAGACAGCGGGTGTTGACTGATCAATTTTGTTGAACGGGATCCGCGAGCGGATGAGGAACGCTTACACTGTCAGACATTACTGCATGTGGCGTTGCAACAAGTGTCGCCAATTCTCGATTTGAATGCGTTCAACAAGTATTCCCGTGTTTTGCGAAGGACTGTCTGAATTTTTCGACTCATTAGAAATTGTCGGCATCATAAAGAACGGGTCACGAGTCCCTTGACTGCAGACGAATTTTGTCATGCTGAGACGTACTCGGTACGTACTTCGCAGGTCGAAACGTCCAGATGAAGTTTATTCATTGAGAGAGAAGAAAAAGTTTCCCTAGAACTCCAACATCGCGAATTTGCAACAGTTTCTGGATGCAACTGGAATTCTCCGGCTTAAAGGTCGCTATGCGGATAAAGAAGAACAAGTCAAGCATCCCATCATCATTTCGAAGGATCACCGCATGGCACACCTTATTGCGTTTACCAGTTGTTGTGGAGATTCTGAAGGTGCACACGACACTAGAGGGGACACCGGTTTGCTCTGCAACGTCCCTGGGCAAATTGGAATACGAGGCAACGAAGAAGCTGATTCGGCGGCTGCAGCGGCTCACGGCATCCCTAAAGTCTGCCCTCGCCGATTCTGCGGTCAGACGTGCTCATGCAGCTGGATCTGTCACTTCTGTCCTGCTTTCCCCGTCTGTGTGCCGGCTAACCATTCGCCGATACCGCACGAATAGCTCTCAGGCCTTTTTCCAAGACGCTGCCAGGACGAACTCTTTTCTGCGCTCGATTGACCCTATGATGACCCACACACTGGTAGGCCGCTACCCCAGGGAGGAAGAGTTCTTGCTCCACAGGCTTCGACTGAATGTGGCGCGGACTCCACCTTTCGTCACCCAACTGCCCCACCTGTCATGTTGAAGGAGACATTCCGCACCTGCTGCTCCACTGCACCCGTTACCGCCAACATCGTCTTCCCCTACGGTCGCGCATCGCTCGCCCCAGGATTTTGGACTTTTCCCTAGCTACTCTGCTAGGACTCACACAACATAGTCAGGTGACAAAGGCACTTGTTCAGTTCCTGCTGATCTGTGGCCTTCTGGGTGAACTGTGATCAATTTCGTGGTTGTTTTCCTTTTTGTTTGTTTGTTTTCCTTTTTTGTTTGTTTATTTTTCTTGTTCTTATTTTCTTTCTTTTTTTTCTTTCTTTGCTGGGAATAGCAAGCCGCCGTAGCGCAGGCTAACCTTTCCCTCCTTCTTTTTAAATAATAAAGATATCCCCCCCCCCCCTAATCCCTAAAGTCGTTTCCAATATACTCTCAAACGGCGATAGACGATCCTATCTGTCACCAATGGTGTCAACTCTGGCCGGTTAACGCGTTATGATATCACGCAGTGGTCACTCCTCCACGCTGTTGACCCCACATTGTCCCTCAGTATGCCAAGCAGGCTTTCTCGTCCCTTCACGTCCCTTCAGCGTCATGTGCGGTTGAACGTCGCGTTTACCCCTTTGTTCAGCTATAGATTAGGCTTCAGCAGCTCAAAGCTGTGCACAACTTGCGCTGTCCCGGGCACCATTGAACACATCCTCATGGACTGCCAACACTTCACGAATAAATGAATTACGCTTTTGCGTCGACTAGATACCATCGACAGTCCATTTAGCACGTCCAAGATTCTTGAACCTCGGAGCAATCCCGCTCATCTGCGCAGAGCACTTCGATCATTTATGGTTTTTCTTACAACCACCGGTCTACTGGACGAACTCCAAGCCGTTGCCCTGATACATTCGCGGGCGTGTCATCCTCACCATCAAATAATATCAAACCACATGCCCTGGGGTAGCGTCCCGCTACCTAAGAGGGGAAACACCTAATGACATCATCATTCATCATTTCATTGCAGTCGTTGCTGTTGGGTGTCTTTTTGTCGTGTTTGAATATTATGCATTCTATCGCAACAAGACAAAAGGACGGCCATTTCAGCCTCCAACGGTCTCCTGTTTGCTTTGGCCAAACCTGCTCTTTGCTACGGCAAGACAAAAAAGCCTTCCACCACGAACTAAGAGCAAGTTAGGTACTCTTCAATAAGGCACGTACATCCTCAACGCAGTACAGCTACCGAACACAACGAGTTAGCATAAAAGTACATTCTACGGTCCCCCGTGTAACCGGCTGCCAATATTGCTGCGTCCCAACACCAGAGAAAATCCCTCGGAAATCCGCTGAGGTCCCACTGATGAGAGAGAACGAGCGACGGATGAGAAGAGCGAAGAAGAGCAAGTATATAGGGATGCCATTACACATGAGATATCCCTGCCCCATTAACGTTTCGAGCGCAGATTGAAGTTTGTGTAGCGGAAGTCCTTTTAGATGGATCAGAGTACGCTCCTGTTTGCACATCCAATGACGTTTCCTTAATTAGGTTTATAACAAGAGGAGCTGCAATGTCGCCGACTGATTAGCGACGACACTGGATTTCGAGTGCTGTGCTTCGTCTCGTGTTCGTGAACGATACTTGAGTTTCGCTTGTTATTTCCCTTTCAGCCTGGGGTGGGTGTCGCAACGTGCAATCGTTAACGTGGGAGAATAGGGATGTGAGTTAGCTGCAAAAACGCGTTCATATGTCAACTTGAACTCGAAAAGATGGGGGCAACACAGTTTTTGCCGAAAGCGTATATTTTATCGCATTTGCCGGTTCTTGTAAGCACCTTGGCAGCACGTGTAAAAAGTGGGAATCAAGTCAGGGGACACAGGAAAGCTAAAAAATCAAACCAATCAGAAACCGGTCGTGAGAATGGTGGTACACAGTAGCGAGTTTTAGTACATCGGAACAACTCTACGAAAACGGTACGATAAAGGAAGTTACCAAATATACAAGCTGGGCAATGTGACGTCACCCGCTTCAACGAAACAGCGCGATTGGCTTATCATGTTTTCGAAACAGTTATCGTGAACCCCTTCCGATAATACTAAAACTCGCTAATGCTGGACAAAAGTTCCCCGAATACGGGAGTGCCGCCATATTCCCCCTCTGGTATCGGAACTCCCATTCATATGGTGTGGCCAGTTAAAGTTAATTGATGCTTCAATGGTGATCTTAATGGGATGTAAGTAACACGAGGACTTCAAATAACGCCGCCCCGTGATCCAGGAACTTTTGCCCTCGCATGATACCTTTCTTCTTATTTGGGTCACGAACCCTTCTCTTTCGGCTGCGCGTACTTCAACAATGAGAACACTCCGTATGTCATGATACCTCATCATACCTCATATCATATTATCTCTGAATGAAAGACGAATGTTAAATCTCCTGGATGAGCCATATAGTAAAGAGGAAGCGTGATTCTGACACAGTACTAGTTTCCAGACGAATGGCGGCACAGTTCACCCTGAAGTCGGCCTAGGACGCATACTGACCCCTCTGTTCCTCACTCCTTCCTGCTGTGCTCTTTCCATCTGTTCGTCGCTCATAGCCCCAGTTGCTTCGCGGCGCTAACACGAAATTTAAAAAAAATGCTTACACAGTAACATCTCGAAATAGACCTACAGCTGCATGAAATCTGGCCTTCGCGATTCTGCTTGATGACAGCCTTCACTGCGCTAACGCGTGTCGCCCAAAATGTTTATATTTACATCATGCCACTATGTGTCGGAAGCGAAGCAAGGCGGTGTGCAGCGCCTATAGGGGCGCTGCTGCGCGTTCCCCTGGCGGAGAAACTGCGCAAATGCTTCGGGTAACGTTCAGTACCAGCACACGACGCTGCCCCCGTTTGAAGTCATGTTTCTTGCAAGCGTTCTCGTAGGATTGCTTCGTATTAGATAGAGTATGTCCAGTTTTCGAGCAGCCGCTTCTTCGTAAGGGTAAAACGTGTGTACTTTTTACCATAACTCACGTGTTGTTGTTGACGTTCAGGCAAACCGCCTCAATAGCTTGACATGCATGTTGCAGCTCGCCGGTGTTTCTACATTTGTCAAAACTCCTGAACCCGTGAGAAATTTTCTTTTTGAGCAACAATCCTCGCCTTTCGCGAATATCCTCCTTGCTGGGTTCACTAATTGCTTCGAGGAGGGTGGGCACACTCGTTAGGAAATCCGGGATTATTACAAAAGCTAAAAAAGGCTCTTTATTTTCCCTTCCCATTGATACTGATAAAGTGGAAACAATATATTTACAATAACAGTATGGTTGTTTCGTGGCGCTCCAGCTCATCCAGAAAAGAAGATTGCACTTATGTCTAGTTTAACTCTTGAGAACAGTCTGCACCACAGAAAAATGTGAGACCGTTGACTTACACTCACGAAGCCTTTTCCATACATTACGGCAGATCGTTCTAGTGCCATGCGTTAATTGAACTCATGTGATTAACTGAGCTAGAAAAATAAAAAAAAAAGTCACTCTTTCCACAACGCGTCACTTCAGGCGAAGGCGAAGTGCTCCGTGCGCTTAATCAAGCGACAATTTTTACACATAAAATTTCTGCACATGCAATGCTAAAGCGGCAGACTAGATCGATTTACGCGCGCGCTCCCGCTGGTAGCCAGGGCAGTCCATAAGTAGGTGGTGCAGGTCAGCGCGCACATTGCATGATGCACAAAGGTCCGATGGCGCACGGTCATGGCGCTGCCTCATAACTGGGGTAAATGCAACATTCAGCCGCATACGGTGAAGAAGAGATGTGTAGTGTCGCGCAAGGTTATGAGGAAGCGACAGAGAGAGAGAGAGACGGATCCACTGCGTGGAGCAGAGAAGAGGGTATCATGTCATGCACCCACTGTGCTCTCGTTTTGTCTCCAGAGGTAGCACGGACAAGGGCCCGACGGTCACCTTTGGTCAAGAGGATAGAGTTGGCTGAAGGTATCTGATGACCCCGTAGGGCAGCCTGGTCCGCCTCTTCATTGCCGGGTATGCCCACATGACCAGGTACCCACTGTAATACTATACAGTTGCCCAGGTCGAGCAGCTCTTTGTAAGATACAAGCACGTTAGCAACATTTCATTGCGACCTTTTTATCAACCTTCTCATTGCATGTTGTTAACCTTGCTGTAAGTTTTCTAAAAAACTCCCTAAAAGTACTTCCGATTTTTATTGTGCATTACTCATGTGGCCCTGCTTGAAAAAAAAAGAAAAGAAATGCGAGTCAAAATTAGATACGTCAATCGCCAAAAAGAAGAAAATTGCAAAATCCTCGGCATTTTAACACTTTTGGTGGCGCACACCTTTCAAAGCAGTTAACCCAACATTTCCACCACAATGTCCAATTCTCCTTCCGTCACAAGAAAGAGAGTAAAAGAAAACAGAGTGTGCATACCGTAAGTCGCAGCAGCCATTCATGCTAAGGGCGGTTTTCGTACGGGAAGCGCAGGCGTCGGGCACTCGAACGCCGTTAATTTCTGCAGAGACGATTTTCAGCATGTTAGTGCGAATGGCGAGAAGCATCCAGACTCTTTTTTCATGAAACTCGGGGGTGAACGAACACGGTAGTTCGATCACTCTTTGTGGATTTACCTGTCTCTCAATGCAACTGCCGCGTACGACTCCCAGCACGTTGGCGGTTGTCTCCCACATGGCGGCGCGGCGATCGCTCTGCACACCGCCTTTTATAACATATCTTTTAATTATTCCAGATGGTCAATGTCCAATACTTGCGGTCAATACTCATTGGTCAATGTCCAATACTAAACTGCGCGTAGGTGTAAGCTTCTTGAAAGCAACCGGTGGCGATCATGGTTGATCACGACAGACCTGGTAATATTGTACTCCAGCGTATTCACAGTTATGTGCCGCGAGCACATACCTGTCGTAGCTACGACGGACAAACTTGTGTCCTCTTTTGCATTAGACAATGCAACGAAGGGCGTCCCTGCCACTCATCGGCTTCTCAAAAATGCGTTCATAATTTACGATTTTCAATTTGTTACTGTTCACCGTTACATTCGTTGCTCCAACACGCGACGTGGAGGACGCAACTGCAAACATCTCACACCACTGGACGCCAGCATCTCCGCCAGGGGCGCTGAACGGAGTCCGCGGCGCGCTTTCTGTAGTTCGCGTACGATCCCTATTAACGCCGGGTCAACTCTGTTTCAATGAAATAGTGAGTGTCGTGGGGATATCGAGGCCTGCTGTCCACACCCGAGCGGCGTTTCCATCCATCATGTCTCGCGTAAGTGCTGCGTGACGAACGAAGACCATGTAGTACAACTAATGACGAGTCGGTTTGATGCACGATACCATGGTAAACGTACTATACCCACTTATCTCGCAGGGGAAAAGAATATCTGTCAGTGAAGCGTCACTCGCATTGGTTACGCCCTTGCTCACTGACAATGTTATGTTCTTTGGCTGGATATAACGAAACCGTACTCCCTAAAACTCTCCCTACTCCGTACTCCCTAAAACCGCAAGGGAATAAGGATAGTAAATAAGTTCCGAAGCATCTAGCTTGGATTAATTGTAGTGAAAACTGTGCAACTTGGGAGGTAGTGCGCATGTGTGCCTACATATTTTGTGTGGTATTTGAAAGCGGAAGCAAATGTTTTAAATGCGATAGCATTTAAAACGCGTCACACTCGTCACGCGTCACACTGATCCCCCTCGTTTGTTTCCTTACCGCAGCGCCAGTGGTGTTCGAAGATTTAGAAAGATTAGAAGAGACTTAGTAGATTGGAAGCTAATCTTTATTGTATTGGAATCTTTATACGACAACGGTTCCGAAAATATCATTCGCCTAACACCCGATTCCTTTGAAGTGGCTGACATCACGTTGCTGATCTTGGATTTCACAGATCCCTTTAAAGTATAGCTTTCGTAGAGCACTTCCAATCTACTAAAACTCCAAAACGCGTGCTTCTTTTTGGTTCCGTGTTAGCGCCGTGGAGCAACTGTGGCTATGAGCGGCGTACGGACGGGGACAGATGGAGAGAGGACAGCAGGAATTAGTAGAAGACAGGGGAGTTGGAGTGCCTCTTCGGCCGCCTTCAGGGAGAACTGCGCCGACATTCGTCTGGAAAGTCTGTCAGAAAACCCAGCGAAAACCTTAGGCAGCACAGCCGGTAGTAGGATTCGAGCCTACCACCTCCTAACCTTCCGCACGACCTTGATTACTACCAATGAGCTACCTACCAATTACTACCAACTGAGCCAATGAGCTTAATTTCAATGTGAATTTTGTCAATAATTTGAAATTGACACAAATGAGCCAACGAGCGGACGCTTTGACTCACTTGGCCACGCCGCTGGTCGCTCAGCGGTCGCTCACGCTGTCGTCCACGTTGTCCGGCAGCACGAACGCCGCGGAGTAGGGATTTTCCCTGCCCCCCCAAAGCCCCCCCCCCCAAAAAAAAAATCTTGCAACACCCCTACAACAACTGCGGGTTGTCGCGACGAGAGATAATGAAGGGACTACCACACAGGCTGACGGTTGGCATGAGAATGGTTTATGGCGGTGGAGCGAAGCTTGGGTGCGAGTGGAGCGTGCGCACTGGCATCCCTCATCTTTCTTGGAATGCTGTGCCACTACAGCTACTCCCCCCCCCCCCTTCGAGATGGGTGAAGCGTGAAGGATGAACAGGTGAAGGAAACGGCGGGTCTCCTAGAGTCGGCCCAGGTGGCTGTCTTGGGCAGCCGGCGCTCTGGCTCAGGGGGACCTCAGGCGGAAGGAGGGTGGGATCACAAAAGGCAGAGCTGGTTGCTTCCACGTTAAATTACCTTGAGCGGGAACGGCGTTGTATCCACAAGAATGCCCCAAGTTAGCCCCGAAAAGATAGGCCAGAGAGACTCAGTCTAAAAAACTACTTGGAGCTTTACTCCTACGTGTCACACAACCCAACAAGAGAGTAAGAAAGAGAAAAAGAAAGTCATTCGATGTCACGTGGTTCATGATATCGCTTCAACGTCGTCGTCCAATGATAGTCCCTTTTAAACATATTTACACATCCTCCCCCGCCGAATGAAATTCATCCCAGCAATGCTTCAAGGGGGTATAGTAGCTGTACCGGTCTTCTTGTCACGTTCCCCGTTGGCAGCTTTATGGTACATGCTCGGACTTTGTCATCCCTTCCCTTGTGTAGCGTCACAATCCGCACGGTTTTCCAAAGATTGCGTGGAACCTTGTCTTCATGCAGTAAGGCAAGATCTCCTTCCTTCAGCGAATGGTACCCCACGGGCTTAGAGACGTGGGCAGACCTCAGATGTAGCAGATATTCTCTGTGCCACCTTCTCCAGAAATGATCAGCTATTCTCTGGCGGTGACACCATCGACGGGAAAGGTCGGTCGCAGATGATGACGGCTGTTGATGTTCACGACTCGGAAGTGCGATGAGTCGTCGACCAATCAGCAGGTGAGCAGGCGTCAACGCGGCAGGCTCGTCAGGTGATGCGTGTAAGTACGTAAGCGGGCGAGAATTTATCGACGCTTCGGCGTCCTGCAGCACAGTCATCATCTCTTCGAACGTTAAAGACTGTCGTCCAAGTACCTTTCGGAGACACTGCTTCGTCGTACGCACTAGCCTTTCCCACCAGCCGCCCCACCACGCTGCCCTCTCAACGATGAATTTCCACTTTATTTGGTGGGAGGCGAAATAATCCTGGATCTCGCTCTGTCGCACGGCCGTCTGCAACTTCTGAATATCCCGGCACGCTTTCTTGAAGGTCAATGCATTGTCCGAGTACACAGTATTCGGTAATCCTCGTCGGGAAACGAAACGGCGAAACGCCATGAGAAATGAGCGTGCTGTAAGATCCGAAACGAGTTCGAAGTGCACGGCCCGCGTTGTTGCGCACGTAAAAAGCGCAATGTACGACTTTGACGAGCCGCGCTCGGATCGCACCATCACAGGCCCAGCAAAGTCCACTCCCACTACTTCGAAGGGCTGGTTGGGAGTAATTCTGTCAGATGGCAGTGGAGCAGTGGGAGCTGAAGCTGCCTTGACCCGATTACGCGAGCAGGTGATGCATCGGAATATGAGCGCTTTTGTTAGTTGTCGGCCTTGTGGAATCCACCAGCGCTCTCTTACTTCGTTCAATGTGTCTTGCAAGCCTCCGTGCAGTGTTCTGTGATGAGCACGTTCCACAACAAGTTTCGTGTAGTGATGCGCGCGGGGAAGTATGATTGGACATTTCACGTCCTCTCCATCTGCTCCGCACTGCAGTCTCGTCCGTAAGCGTATGATGCCGTTGTCGTCCAGGTACGGTCGCAGATTGGCCAACTTTGAATCAGGTGCCACTGGATGACCCATCTGTAGCAGATTAACCTCCTCGGCGAAATGCTCCGCCTGTGCCTGCTTTACCCAAAGGTTATCCGCGGCGTTGAGCTCCTTGACCGTTAGAGTGCCGACAGTTCGACCGTTACGGCATCGCACGTTACGCTCGAAGCGTAGGACCCAAGCGGTAACTCTTGTCAGTCTCCGGTGGCTGCTGTATTTCTCTGCATCCATGATTGCCGAATTCGATGACACCGAGACTTGCAGGATGCTAGATTTGAAACTCCTCTCGTCGTTTGTCATGTCGTCCCATTCGACGTCGCTGTTTGGCCAACTTGACGAGTCGAGATGAAGCCAAGCGGGTCCCTGCCACCAGGTGCTGCTATCCACCAGTGCCCTCGCGGGCATGCCTCTAGTAAGACAATCGGCAGGGTTGTCCGTCCCCGGACAATGTTTCCATCTTCGGTGATCGGTCTTTTGCTGAATTTCCTCAACGCGGTTGCTCACGAACTGCTTCCATTCACTCGGGGGTCTTCTTATCCACCAAAGCGCAATCATTGAGTCCGACCATAGGAAGTAGTCAAAATCCAATCCTGTGCAGGTCCGCCTAAGGTAGTTCAACATTCTCGAGCCGATCAACGCAGCCATTAGTTCCAGGCGAGGCAGGGTCAACTTTTTAAGGGGGGCTACTCGAGATTTAGAGAGAACAATTGTTGATGTCACAGTTCCGTCTTTGTTCTCAACTCGAAGATACGCTACAGCCCCGTAGCCCTTGGGACTTGCGTCACAAAATATGTGGAGTTGCGGATTTCTGTGACCGCTTGGCAGGAAGCAACGGTCCACGCTGACCTTTGTCAGTTCCGGAATTTCGCTGCACCATTCGTTCCAGAGTTTTTGCTTGTCTTCTGACATAGGTGAATCCCACTCATTCTCCTCAACCCACAAAGCTTGGAACAGCATTTTTGCTCGCACGGTGAACGGGTTAAGGAATCCGAGAGGGTCGTAAATCCTGGCTGCAGCTTGCAGTACGTTGCGTTTGGTGCCTGTGAGGCGATCGACGTAGTTGAGGATTGAGTCTAAACTACACGAAAGTGTATCCTCGCTTTTGTCCCACACCGTCCCAAGCACCTTTGTCGTCTTGCAGTCACTGTTCGGGACAACCCCCTCCTCTGGAGCAAAAACATCTCGAAGAGTTGCACAGTTAGAAGCCCACTTGCATAGGCGCATTTTCGCTTTCTCAGTGATGTCGTTTGCTTCCCTGTAGAGCTTAATTGCTGACTCCACGTCCGCTGCTCCGGTCAGAAGGTCGTCAACATAGAATGATGAGGCTAGGACCTCAGCCGTCTCCTGCAGACCACCGGTGACGCAGTTGAAATGGTACAGTAGCGTTGCCGCGAGCAGGAATGGACTAGCCGATGTGCCGAAAGGTACACGCTGCATCCGCCATTCCACAATATTCGTACTGAGGGTTAAGTTCTTCCGCTGCGGCACATGGTCAAACCATAAGAAACGCAAGGCATCCCTGTCGCGTTCGTCAACGCTGATCTGCAGAAAAGCCTTTTCTATGTCCGCAGTAATTCCAATTGAGTGCATTCTGAAGCGGATCAATACGTCCAACAAGTCTGGTTGCACCTTTGGCCCCTTTTCTAGGTGGTCGTTGAGAGACGTACAAGAGCCAGAATGCGATGACGCGTCAAAGACGACCCGCATTTTCGTTGACGTTGACTGAGGTCGGATGACCTCACGATGGGGCATGTAGTACACGCGTTTGGATGGCTTCGACCCAGATGCAGGCACTGGTTCAGCATGGCCGCTCAGCAGATAGGCTCGAATATTTTTGTCGTACTCCGTAATCAGCTCGTCATCATGTGCCAGCCGATTTACCAACCGCCTCAGTCTTTTCTCCGCAATATCGCGATTGTCACGCAAGGGGACGTCGATGTGCTTCCAGGGGAGGCACACCTCATAACGCCCGTTGGCAATCTTTATGTTACGCTGAAACTCTGCCAGTACTTCATTACCCGCAGCCGTTGGTGAGGGGTTTTCGTTGATGCCTGTGTTTTCGACCTCCCAAATTCGCCGTATCTCTTCGTCTTGTATGGTCATGCAGTTAACGTTTGTCCTCAGCACTATGAGGCTGTCAGATTGCCGTGCGATGAGAGACTTCGTAGCACTTGGGCCCTGGAAGGTCCAACCCAACTTAGTCTTTACCGCAACCAGTTCTTGCTGTCTTCCATAGCAGCGGATTTCTCCTGAGATTAGTTTTGACACTTGATCAGATCCGACTAGCAGACTGATGCCACTGACTTGAGGGATGCCAGGAAAAGCAACAATGTCGGCGATCTGCTCCCCGCAGTCCCCCAGTTCCACCACATGTTCACTGTCAACTGGTGATTCTTCGATGTCTTTACAAATCAGAGGTACAACGATGGCCGCAAGAGTAATCTCTTCATTACCGTACTGGCTCCTAACAGTCACCTCCACCACGCTCCGCTTGATAGGCGTGCAGTCCGATCCCGAGGCGAACGTATGGATGCCGATCACCACTTGTGCCACCTCCTTCAAACCAAGTTCTTGGGCGAGGTCCTCGCGGATGAACGTCCTGGAACTTCCACTGTCCACGATACCTCGAATGTACAGGCACCTGTAGTTCGCCACTGCCCATGCGCGAAATGTTTGTAGGAGGACAGTGCTCAGATGGGAGACCGCTGTCATTAGCCCAGGAGCTTCTAACGTGTGCGAAGCGTTCGTGGCCTGTCCGCCTTCGATCGGTTTGGGCTTCCAGTTAGGGTCGCACATAGTGTCCACGTGCCGACCACCGCATTTTGAGCATTTTCCCCTGAACCGACACTCTTTAGAACTGTGGTTTCGTACATCGAAAGCAGCGTCGGTTCTTAGCGAGAGCCTTCTTTTTATCCTCCAATGGTACGTCAGCCTTGCATGTCTCCGTTGTGTGAGATTTTTCATTACAGAAGATGCAGCTTAGTAGACCCGCCGTTGTCCGGCTGTGCAAAGCAAGGGCCGACGGCGTACCAGCATGACCCTTGGTAGTGGTCGCCCGCTGTTTGCGCTGCTTGTCGTCCAGCTGGACACATAATCCACTTTTCTCTCTGCTTTCAACCTCTTTCAAGAATCCAAGAAGCTTGTTCAGCTCTTCCGAACAGGCTGAAGAGGCCGCGTTTTCATCTTCGGAGGCAGGGGACTGGTCGTTTGCTGCCGGAGATGATGTCTCGCCTTGGGCATGTCCACGGTAATAATCTAGTCGAAGGTCGGGTGGCAGTGCAGCCAGCACTATCTCAGTCATCATTGACGAATAAGTTACAGTTGGGACTCCCAATGAGCGAAGTCCACAGGTATTCGTTTGTACGTAGTCGTAGAGCCTCCGCAGAGCCGCCGTGTCCATTGAAGATCTGACACGTGGGAGCGTCCTCAGTTTCTCTAAGTATTGCCTCTCGAGCCTTCCTTTATCTCCGAAACGTTGCGTGAGCAGGGCAATCGCGTCGTCATAGGCCGCCTCAGTAGTTTGGAGCCCTGACAGGGCTGCAGCAGCCGGTCCCAGAAGCAATGAACGAAGGTAGTGAAACTTGTCACGTTTACTTAGCTTCCTGTTTTCGTGTATGTTTGCCTTGTATTGCTCCCAGAAGGGCTGCCATTCTGCAAGATCGCCACGAAACTTCATGAGCTGCAGGCGTTGACGCCAGAGCCAGACGGTGCCGTTAGGGACCCAATCGTTGTCGGTACCGCTGGTGGAGAGTCCGATGTCGTCGCTACTTGAAGCTGTTCGTAGGTCCGAGTTAACTTGGCAATATACTCTGTGATCTTTTCTTCATACTGTAGCACAGATGCATAATCCGTGTCGAAGTCTTCAGCGGGAGTGTGCTCCTCAACTTCACGATCTAGCGCATAGAGTTCCTTGCTGCATTGAATCAGCTTCTCCAGGAGAACGTGAATAGCCAGCGCTGTAGTGTTGTGGTCCTGAAGTGCCGCAGCAGCATCGTTTGTAAGCTTCGTGACTTGCGCTCTCCTTGCTCCACGCTTGCTCCTAAGCCTCTCCGGATCGTTCGTATTAGGCATGAATGAAGGGCTCGTTCGATGCTGTGGATTTCCTTGTTCACCGTATCCCGGGTTTCGGCACCACTATGTTAAATTACCTTGAGCGGGAACGGCGTTGTATCCACAAGAATGCCCCAAGTTAGCCCCGAAAAGATAGGCCAGAGAGACTCAGTCTAAAAAACTACTTGGAGCTTTACTCCTACGTGTCACACAACCCAACAAGAGAGTAAGAAAGAGAAAAAGAAAGTCATTCGATGTCACGTGGTTCATGATATCGCTTCAACGTCGTCGTCCAATGATAGTCCCTTTTAAACATATTTACACACGGGTTTAAGCCGGTCGATTGACACGACTACCGCGCGACCGTTGACGTCGATGGCAAAGGCTTTTGCACCCCGGCAGATGACCTTGTGGGGGCCGGAGTATGGGGGCTGGAGAGAGCGCCGGGTAGAGTCGGTGCGCAGGAATTCGTGGGCGGAGCTGGTGAGGTCCTGGGCGACGTATACGGGGAAGAGGAGCAAACAGCTGTCGTAGGTGTTGGGCACAGACGGGAGAGAGCACCCTTCATGCGTTGGGCGTAGTCTGAAGGGGCTAGGGGTGGTGGTTGCGAAGATGGCCGATGGTCGAAAATATCGGCAGGAAGCCAGATGGACGCGCCGTACACAAGCTCTGCTGACGAGCAGCCGAGGTCGTGCTTCACAGCAGCTCTGATTCCGAGGAGCACCAATGGCAAGTGCTCGTTCCAGCGGGAACCGTCCAAATGGGCCATAAGTGCCTGCTTGAGGTGCCGGTGGAATCTTTCTACCAGGCCGTTACATGCCGGATGGTAAGCGGTCGTGCGCAAACGCTTCGTGCCGAGAAGGGTGGTGAAGGCAGTGAAAAGTCGGCTTTCAAATTGCGGGCCCCGGTCGGTGACGATTTCTTCTGGCACGCCGAATCGGGCAATCCACGTCTGGAGGAAAGTCGCTGCGACAGTTTCAGCTGTGCTGTCCTGCATGGGTGCTGCTTTAGGCCATCTGGTGAATCTGCCGACGCATGTTAGAAGGTAGCGATGACGGTCAGAGAGGGCCAGGGGTCCAACTATGTCAATATGGACCTTCGAGAAACGGCTTGTTGGTGGGGCGAACTGGCCAAGCGGTGAGATGGTGTGGCGGTGGCACTTGCTGATCTGGCCAGAGGTGCAGGTGCGCACCCAGCGGTGGATGTCCTGCCGCACCCCTGGCCAGACTAGGCGGTCGGTAACCAACTTGATGGTGGTTCGAGATGGGCAAAGACTTCGCGGATGTGGTGGAAATGCTGCTCCTTTGTTTCGCTGACGATGAGGAGGTCATCTATGTACGCGAAAACGAAGGGGAGGCCTGGCAGTATCGAATCAATAAAACGCTGGAACGTCTGCGCAGCGTTCCTCAAGCCGAAAGGCATGCGCAGGAATTCAAAGAGCCCGAAAGGTATCACAATGGCTGTTTTCGGAACTTCCACTGGCGCTACGGAAATTTGGTGGTATGCCTTAGTTAGATCGATTTTGCTGAAATACTTCGCCCCGGCGAGGTTCATTGTGAAATCCTGTATATTGGGCAGCGGATAGCGGTCGGGTTTCGTAGCGATGTTCATGACGCGATAATCCCCGCACGGCCGCCAATCTCTGGTTTTCTTGGGGACCATATGTAGGGGAGAAGCCCAATCGCTGGAGGAGGGGCGGGCGATGCCGATAGCCAACATATGGTCGAATTCGCTCCGAGCGATATTCCACTTCTCAGGGGCGAGACGACGCGGCTTGAAGTGCACCGGAGGCCCCGACGTGTTGATATAATGGACGACGTCGTGGCGAACGGGCTTCGTCCAATCAGGTGGCTGGGACAGAGAAGGGAATTCGCTGAGCACGGCAGCGAAGGGAGACTGAAGGGACGAGAGGGAGATGGCGGGCAAGGAAATGCGGGGCGCTGACCCGATGCCTGCTATGCGCAGGCCTGTGCTCGAGTCAAGGAGGGCCTTACGACGCACATCGACGAGCAGACCAAAATGCTGCAGAAAATCTGCTCCGATAATAGCCTGGTCAACGGCTGCGATTTTGAAGATCCAGGGGAAGGAACGACGTAGGCCGAGGTTTAGTGTCAGTGACTGCTCGCCGTAAACGGGAATGCTGGTGTTGTTGACAGCGGTCAGGTGGTAAATCGGGAACTTGTTCGCCTTGCTGGCCGGGAGGATACTAATCTCTGCACCAGTATCCACAAGGAAGCGCCGACGAGATGCTAAGTCGGCGACGAAGAACAGGCGGCCCCGATGGACAGGAGGGGGGGGGGGGGGGGCGCTCGCAGCCTTTAGCGTTCCCCGGGAAGGTTCCCAGCCAGGAACACGGCGGTTGGCAATTGCGAGCTTGAGCACCGAAGGACCAGTGGTACTAACAGAATGGCGAAGGGTTGGCATGCGCTGGAGAAGGGGACCTACGAAATTGTCGAGATCGTGAACCGCGACGGAATTGCTGGCGTCGAGGGGAGGCAGGGCCACGGTTCGACTGCGTCGAGGCGATGAGGGCACGGAGCTCGTGAACGTCGTCTCGAAGAGCGGCAATTTCGCTTGTTGGCTCGGCAGGACGGAAGGGACGTGGAGAGGCAGTCACCGAAGTGCAGGGTGCAGACACGTGAGCGGGTATCTGAAGGGTGGCCTGCATGACTGCTAGTGAAGGCTGCGTCACTTCCAGAATCTTGTCCGCATGAAGCGCCAGCTCTGTGAGCGAAAGGTTGGGTGCAGTGGCCAGTATCATCTGCACGGTAGGTGGAAGGCGATGTAAAAATAGCTCCTTGAGGAGTGCTTTGTCAAAAGTGTAGGCACAGTCACCGAGCAGGCTCTGCATATGCCGTAGAAACTGGGATGGTCGCCTGTCTCCGAGATCTTCAGCGGAGAGAAGCTGTTGAAAACGCTTCCGGTCGGATGCCATGGTGCGCTGAATGATAGTAGCCTTAAGTGTGTCGTAGGGCGTAGGGCCCGACGGATCGCAGAGAATGTCGGTCACATCAGAAGCTACCTCGGGTGGAAGGACGGAAACGACGTGCTGATACTTCGTCGCTTGCGTGGTGATGCCAGCCAGTTGGAATTGGCATTCGACCTGTACGAACCAGATGGTAGGGTTCGCAGGCCAAAATGGCGGTAGTCTCACGGCGACGCGACTGACGTTGCTGGTGGGCGAGGAATCCTGCATGGCAAAACCGATCAGCGGAGGGCATCCACTTGGATCAGCAGGGTAGTTCGGGTCACCAGTTGTGGGTTGTCGCGACGAGTGATAATGAAGGGACAGCCACACAGGCTGACGGTTGGCATGAGAATGGTTTAATGGCGGTGGAGCGAAGCTTGAGTGCGAGTGGAGCGTGCGCACTTGGCATCCCTCATCTTTCTTGTAATGCCGTGCCACTACACAACAACGACGCATAACTTAATGATGATGAGTGGGGAAATTCGCCACATGGGGTGCGACCCACTACCCCAAGACACAATGGGCAGGATGAGATACCAAATACCGAGTAGAAAGGCTGAAAACGCCACAAAAGCAACAGATGTGGGCGTCACGCCTCCCCCTCCCCACTTACGAGATCAAGATCCCGGGAATATCCCTGCCAAGTAGTTACAGCTTATGCGGTGTGCTGCGGAACATTCGCGCAGGTATATCGTTCACACATGTGTCGGAGATTCATCATCATTGCTTATTTGTTGTTGCTGCGAGAGACGCAGGCGCGTTGACGGAAAATGGGGGGGGGGGGTATGTTTATTATAAAATAGAATGGGGGAAAGGTTAGCCTGCGCTACGGCGGCTTGCTATTCCCAGCAAAGAAAGAGAAAAAGGAAAGAAAAGCAAAGAAAACAAACAAAAAGGAAAGCAAACGAACAAAAAGGGAAACAACCACGAAATTGATCACAGTTCGCCGAGAAGGCCGCAGATCCGCAGGAACTGAACAAGTGCCTTTGTCACCTGACTATGTTGTGTGGGTCCTAGCAGCGCAGCTAACGAAAAGTCCGAAATCCTGAGGCGAGTGATGCGCGACCGTAGGAGAAGACGATGTTGGCGGTAACGGGTGCAGTGGAGCAGCAGGTGAGGGATGTCTCCTTCAGCATGACAGGTGGGGCAGTTGGGTGACGAAAGGTGGCCCATCTTAAAGAGGAGCAGTGGAGTCCGCGCCACATTCTTTCTTTCTCTCTTTCTTTCTTTCTTTACCCTCAGGTCAGATAATTACAGAGGGGAGTGGCAAAATAAAGGAACATACAACGAATTTACATACAAAGTAATTGGTCCAGCAGCTTGCGGAAGCTGTTAGGGTCCCGGACGATGACGGTGGAGGTGGGAAGACGGTTCCAGTCGTTCGCTGTTCTGGGAACAAACGAATTGGCGAAGTGATTTGTGCGACTAAATGGAACAAGTAGTTTCTCTGAGTGGTCGAGGTAGTTGGAAATATGATGGGGTGGCGAGAGCAGGAGATACCTGGGCAGAATGTTGTGGTAGTAACACTTGTGAAGCAATGTGAGGTGAGCTATTTTGCGACGAACAGAAAGAAGTGGAGAGGGAGGCTTGTTTCTTGAGTAGCGTTACGCCAGAGTGTTGGGAGTAGTCGGAAAATATGAAGCGGGTCCCAAATAGATGATGCGTATTCTAATTTTGGGCGGACTAATGTAACCTAAAGCTGCCCTTTTAAGTCGCAGGGTGCCTTTGAATAATTGCGTATGATGAAGCCAAGTGTTTGGCTGGCTTTGGAGAGCACAGAATTAATGTGGATGTCCAATCTAAGATCACTCGAAATGTGAACACCTAAATATTTGTAACTAAATACGCTATCCAGCTTAACGTTGCCATGGAGGTAGGAATTAACGAAGTGTTTAGTGTGACTGATTGCCACGTGCTTGCATTTGTTAACGTTCAAAGACATGAGCCAAGTTTTACACCAAGAAGATAAGCTGTCAAGATCATTTTGTAATGCAGATACGTTACTGGAGGAGTTAATAATACGGTATATTACGCAATCGCCGGCAAAGAGTCTTATATGGGATGATATAGAGGAAGGTAAATCGTTAATGTATATTAGGAATAGGAGAGGCCCGAGAACGGAACCCTGGGGAACCCCTGAAGTGACAAGCGTAGAAAGAGAAAATGAATTGTTGGCGTACACAAACTGAGTTCTGTTATGAAGGAAGTCCCTGATCAAAGCTACAATTTTAGGATCGATTTTCAGGGCTGACAACTTCAGAAGAAGAAAATGATGAGGAACAGTGTCAAAAGCTTTGCGAAAATCTATGAATATGGCATCAGTAAGTGACTTAGAATGCATGGAGGAGAATAGATCGCTCGTAAAGCATGCCAGCTGAGTTTCACATGATAGCCCTTACCGGAAACCATGCTGTAAGTTAGAGAAGAAGGAGTTAGCTTCGAGGAAACGGATAAGGTTGGAATAAATGATATGCTCAAGGAGTTTGCAAGGGATGGAAGTTAACGAAATCGGTCTGTAATTACCCGGATCTTGCTTGCTACCAGACTTGTAGAGAGGAACCACTTTCGCCGTCCTCCAGTCGTCCAGAATCCTACAGAACTCAATAGATTCCGAAAATATTTGGTACAATAAAATGCCAATGGTCTCCTTGGTACTCTTGAGAAACTTAGACGTGATGTTGTCGGGGCTACAGCTGGAAGATAGCCTTAGATTGTCAATGAGTGAAAATACACCAACAGGGTCAATGATAACAGGGTCCATAGGAAAAGCTGTAGTGAATGCGTCATTTATGGATGGTAATAGAGCCTGAGGATCTCTTACAGTGTACGACTTGGAGAACTCATTGTTAAGAATACACGCGCACAAATCAGGGGATATAGCAGTATCATTGATCGTGAGGTTTACAGTATGACTATTATGAGGCCGAACGGAATTCCAAAATAGCTTGGGGTTAGTACGAAGAAGTAATGGCAATGTTGTTTCGAAGTACCTAGTTTTTGTACACCGTACAGACTGTTTAAACTCATTCGCGCAGTGGTGATATCTAGCCCACAGGTCGGAATCGTTACTGCTACGTGTCCTGCGGAACAGCCGCTTTTTCTTATTTCTAAGCCTCTTGAGTTCATTGTTAAACCACGGGGACCGGCTACACGCTGGAACAGTAATCCGAGGTATATGAAGGTCAACAAGACGATTGATTTCACGCTTGAGAAGCAGCCAATTCTCGTTTAATGACCGCGATGAAAAACAAGAAAGGAAGTCTTCGGAAAAAGCAGAAAGGGCATGGTTGATGGCATCGAAATGCGCTTTCGAGTAACAAGTGATGGTCTTGGTAGTAACACGTTCACGAATGTAAGGTATGTCAATAGAGGAAACTACGATAGCGTGATCACTAATGTCAGCTAACAACTGTATAGAATGGACAGTATTCGGGTGAGCTGTGAACAAAAAGGTCCAAGATACTCGCACGAGTAGAGCCAAATCTAGTGGGCTGCAAAATTAATTGGGACAAGTTAAAAATAGATGCAACTCGAATAAACTCGTCACAAGTCTTATTGCGGGCAGATGAGACGGGTAGCGGATCCCAAACAATATCAGGGAAATTGAAGTCGCCGACGATGTATACTATTGATGAAGGGAATCTGATAGCTATTTCGTTGAGTGCATCATGAAACTATGAAACGAAAGATGGCGATGAATCAGGCGGGCGGTAACACACACCTACTACAAAATTATTATTCTTACAACGAAAGGAAGTCCACACCATTTCAAGATCAACAACTGAAAGGTTAATGACAACAGGTTTCAAACATGGCCTGACTGCCAAGAGTACACCACCACCTATACGTTGTGCCCTATCACATCGAAAGATCTCGTATACCAGTGATGAGTTGGCGAATATCTCGTCATTATTTATATGGGGTGTCAACCAAGTCTCTGTGAGGGCCACAATATCAGCGTCACAATCATCAATGTGGGACAGAAGGCAGTCACGTTTGTCATTGGAGCAGGTGCTGCGAGTATTTGTATAAGAGAGCGTCAGGGGCAGACCCAGTACATCAGGAATTTTTATTTAGATCATCAGTATGTCTGCTACTAAGAATATCGCTACTCAGAACCGTGGTCGCGGTTGCCGTGACAAGCTCCTTACGAGAGTTAGCTACAAAATCCCAGCAGTAGACCTTGTCACGCAGATACAGTTTGTCGTAGGCAAGTCGAGCTTTAATACCGGAACTCCTATCATCTGAGCAGCTATTCCACAACAGTCTCCGCGCTTCCTGAATTTTCTTTGAAAAATCTTCACTCACAGAAATGCTTGTACCCTTCAATTTGCTACAGTTACGCAGTATTTGGGACTTTTCTTTAAAATCATACACCCTAAAGATAACAGGCCTACAACTGGGCCGCTTACGCCCCAGACGATGGATACGTTCTACCGTATGAACTTCTACGCCGATTTTCTGGAAGACAGAAGTGTTCACCAGTTCAAGCAGCTTTTCATTAGTTTCGTCAGGCTCTTCTTGAAGACCGTGAATAATCAAATTGTTCCGCCTAGAACGGTTCTCGAGGTCGTCGACCCTTGACAGTAGTTGTGAAACTGAGTTCTGAAGGGATGTAACAGTACTCTTTAACTCAGTGAAATCGGATAATAGCGTTTCCATATTACATATTCTTGCCGATAGCTGTTCAACCTCCTCGCTATTCTCTTCAACAGCTTTCTGGAGAGAACGCTGATCACGCCGAATGTCGTTCAACGTTTTAGCAGTGTCTGATATTCAATATATATGTGAAAATATTCAGTCGAAGCCTGCGGAACAAAGACTGTTCCTCCCTGGGGTAGCGGCCTACCAGTGTGTGGGTAATCGTAGGGTCAATGGAGCGCAGAAAAGAGTTCGTCCTGACAGCGTCTTGGAAAAAGGCGGCGGTGGTGGTGGTGGTGGTGGTGGTGGTGGTGGTGGTGAAAGGGCTCGCCGTTGTCGAAAAAAGGCATGAGAGCTATTCATGCAGTATCGGCGCATGGCTAGCCAGCAGACAGACTGGGTAAGCAGGACAGAAGTGACAGACCCAGCTGCACGAGTACACCTGGCCGCAGAATAGGCGAGGGCATTCCCCGAGGTACCAACGTGGCCTGGAATCCACTGGAACCACACACTGTGACCTAGAGACGACAGTATGGAGTGCAGGCAAGGGATCTCCGTGTAGATGTCGTTGATCACTTTGGGCAAATACAATGCCACACTTCCAAGGCTGACTTACTATCCGAAAGAATAGTCCGCCTTCTTGGTGTCGACGAAGAGATGTACCGCAGAGCAGATAATATAGCAAAGGCTTCTGCTTCGGTTGATGACAGCGCAGGCAGCAGCTTGAAACCGCGCTCGCATGCCTCCTCAGGAATATAAAAAGCACATGATGATCCATCGGATGCCACCGAGCCGTCAGTGTAAATGTCCGTTCGATTCGAGTGCAGGGAGTGGAGATGTTGTTGTGACAGAAAATGTGTAACGTAAACGGCGTGTGGCCGATAATGGCAGGAAGCGGCGTGGGACAATGCGTGCCTCCATTACACTCGGTCAGACCTTGAGATATGCGCATTAAACAGAACAGCGACTTTAACAAGGAGTGAACGCGTTGCAGGCGAAACCCGTGTTTCTACACGAGGTCCACGGCAAGTGGGTTGTCGGGTGTTGCAAACTCTGCCAAGAAAAGAAAATATGATCATGCATAAATATCTTCCCTATACTCTTTACATCAAAACATGGTCCCTCATGGCTGTCATGTATGTTGATAGCGCGCCGGGTCAAACCGACACACATTACCTCGAAGTATACACTGTCTCCTGAATGACAGTTTGTTAATATATGTAAGCTCGTACTTGTCCACATGCTACGCAGAAGCTCTGTATTTCCCGCAGAATTGGAACAAACCCAGAAAAGGTGGTTACAAATGTACTGCACCCACGGGTTTAGGGTAACACGTGCACGGAAGTTGGCCGCAGCTTCAAGGTTTTTCTTCAATTCTCTATTGCAAGATCCTCTTGTGGGGTATACGGCCCATAAGCATTTCGAAGCATGGTAATTGCATATTGCAACCGGTTATTATAAGTAACTACAAGCTAGTTCTTGTTACCTTTTACGACATGTACCTTTTATGTCATTGTTGCAACAACAAGAACTACATGAATGATTATGGGATGAGGTGATTCACCGCAACAATTGCGGTACCATACCTCAGTGCATGTGGGTTAGTATATGAGTGGGATGACGATGAAAAAGATGAGGCATACACACTCGCACACACACATGACACACACAAATGAGATATCACACACACACAGGTGCGTCGGAACTGATGGGGATAGTAGTTCATCCGGTCGGCCACCGGAGATGAAATGCTGTGAAGAACACATCTCCTCATTCATTGCAACAGCTCTGAGGTCATAGGAGTTCAAGCAGGTTAGAAGACGTCAAGAACACATATAATGAGTGCAGGCATTGACGGTGCTGCACAGGGTTAGAACAAGGATCCAAGATATCTGCAAGGCTGAGCGGTTTGTTGTTGATACGGGTCAGTTGGGACTGGAGCATTGCTCTCTCCGAACTGTATAGAGGGCAGTCCATGAGGACGTGTTGAATGCTTGCCACTATGCCGCAGTTGGAACACGAGCTAGTTGAAGCATAACCTAGTCTGTGTCTGAACTGCGGGATGAAGGCCACATTGAGGCGAAGTCGATGCAGAAGGGAGGTGAGACAGCGGGGCAAACGGCCTGGGAGAGAAAACGACAAAGTTGGATCGACGGCGTGCAACAAGGACATGTGTGTAATGTCCCGGCGATATTGTTGGGACGCCATTGGTAGGATCATCGCCGACAAGAATGCCCTCCTGTCACCACGGGTCAACATATTCGGTATCATCGCCTGGCATTGTCTGGCAGCAGCAGCCACCCCGTCAGCCTCTTCATTTCCGCTTAGTTCACAGTGACATGGAATCTGTGTGATACGCGTGTGATACGGTTATCAGGAGTTCATGCACATGCCAGAAGATAAGCATGTACGGAAGAGGGGGCGTGGATCGCTTCCGGTAAGTGATGGAGTGACGTACGTCGCAAAGACGCTGAGCGTCCGTGACAATTGGAGCCAATGTACCTCGTGCACCCATGCTCTCTATGCACTGCAGGACTGCCTTCGAGTCCGTGTATACAACCCACATTCGCGGAGCTTCATGCAGAGCATACCGCAGGAACGACAAGATTCCGTAAAGCTCTGCGGACGTAGAGGAAGTGGAATGTGCCAGGGCGATACCCGTGAGACACCTGGACCGATGGAATAACGAAGGCGGCCGATGTACTTACAGGTGTAAACGACTCGTCGGTGTAGACGGCAGTGTGCTCAGCGTAGACGCTTAACATCATGTCCAATGACATCTGGCGAAGGACTGACCGTGGCACTTTATTTTTTTTTTAACGTTGAGTCCCGGAATGCCGGGGGAGATCACAGGGGGAGACAAAGACACTGTTGGCTTTACTACAAAGGAGGGAAGTTTAGGCTTTGCCTCCGCAATGATTTTGTAGATGTTGCTCTGCTTGCGCCAATAAAGTTTTGCTACCAATGGTTGACGGCGGTCATGAGCGATAAGGCGTAAATAGTGACGTACAGCCTCCCTCGTCCTGAGGACTTCAATTGGCATGTCATGAGCTTCGGCGATGACCATCCGTATTTCTGCAGCTCTTGGGATGTCAAGACAGATCCTCAGGCTGCGTGCAAGGAAGCACCGAAGCCGCTGAGCGAATTCAATGTAGTCCTGCAATGTCGTTAGATTAATTAAATTATTCACATCAGTAATATAGAGCATGTGTGCTTTAAAATTAAGAATATATTATGCCTGTTTAATTAGCTGGAAGAAATGTCAATTGAATGTCCCTCCCTCGTTCGCTTAGCGTCCCTATGGATATCTTTCGGACGTCTCAGAGGACGCCTTCTTTCTGTAACTTGAACATGTGTTCGTACATATATTGGACGAAACTCGTTATCTCCAGGTTATCCCAACATCCAGCTTCAGACGTACACCGGATATCTCTAGGACAGCGGTGTGTTGTTGGGTTGGATGTCTGTCGGACGTCAAAGAGGACTCCTTCTCTCTCTCACTTAGAGCTGTGCGCGTACATACATCGGATGAAACTCGTCATCCCCAGGATATACCAACATCCAACTTGTGACGTACATCGGATATCCACAGGATAGCCTTGTGTTGTTGGGGCACGTGCGCTCAGCTTCTACACTGTAAAAAAATACGGTCGTTCCCACTGGTGTCTGCCAGTTTATCTTGACGGTATAACGCAGTAATTTCAAATACGGCTGAATCAACGTAAAACAAAGGAAGATAGGGCGCCACCGTGCGGCGATTCCGTGAAGCGCGACCGCCGAGTTCAGGCTACTGCGAGTCGCCGTCGGCGCCATGTTGGCATTGCGACAAACTGGTGGGAGCAAAATCACAATAATTTGCAGTAAGGCTTATTGATATCTTTCAACGTAGTCAGTTTGCGAAAGAGATCGACAAACGAAGTAGTGTGGACATGAACGAGGCCCAATTGCTTCTAGTCGCAGTACAAAACCAACAAGGGCGATGGGCGCAACAGAAGACGCCGGAGAAGCCATGAAGGAGACGCCGGGAACAAGAAGGTAAAATTATTCTTTCTGACTACGGGCTTAATGAATATCCCGAAATTAGTGCACTACAGGCGGGAGATTATAATGGAAACTTTTTTGCCAGGTTGTTACTCCTTGTACCAGTGCCAGCGGTCGTTTGTAATTAGTTTCTTTTGTCCGTTTGTTGACTTCACATTGCTTACGTCTTCGTACTCGTACTTCCTTTGTGAGCACAATATTCATTAGTGATGTTGAGGTGCACCAGTTATTCTCAGCTCACTTTGGTGGATTGATAACATCGTGCATTACCGATGTTGTCGTGTCGGAACTGCTCAACTGCCTCCCGATCAGTTGCGAGTTACGTTCAGCATTACAATGAAGCACATCAGACGACGAGCATACCATGCTGCCGCGGCTCATGCTCGTACGAAACTGTGACACTTTAAGGTGGCACACATCTTAAGGTGTCACGGAAGTTCGGCAGCCACGACTTGATTTGCAATCGGATACTACGAACGTCTGTCATGTACGGTATACATGCTTCTCCTCTTCCTGTGTTTCTTTTCCAAACTGCTTCATGAGTGACGGGACAAATATAGGGCACATGGCCACTCTCATACTGCTGTCTCATATTAACCTCAGTGAAGTGGGGAAGGTTCCTGTGGCTACCACGGGGAAACGTCCCAAGTCATCATCACTCCATCATTTATTGTTGTTGTCGTCCTGTCCGAGAGATCATTACGCATACATGCTGCTTCTCTTCCAGTATTTTCCATCTGTTTCATGAGTGACGGGGCAAATAAAGGGTACACGGCCACTCTCATGCTGAGTTTTTGAAGGTACGTGCTTCTGTTTTCTTGTCAGAGGGGTCATGACGCATACAAGCTGCTTCTCTTCCAGTATTTTCCATCTGTTTCACGAGTGACGGGGCAAATAAAGGGCACACGGCCACTCTCATGCTGAGTTTTTGAAGGTACGTACTTCTGTTGTCGTGTCCGAGGGCTCATGACGCATACATGATGCTTTTCTTCCAGTTGTTTCTATCTGTTTCATGAGCGAGGGGGCAAAGATAGGGCACATGGCCACTCTTATGCAGTGTTAATTGAACGCAAGCGCATCTTGTCCTGTATCTCTGGTATTCTCACATCCGGGCTCCTACTCTTCCAGGGCTTCCAGAAAATGTGCATCATGTTCATTGCACTCAATAAATATTTAAAATAGTAGGTCCGTCTGCTTCATTACTTACATTGCACAAAGACACGTCGCCATGTCTCTGGTATTACACTTTGCTAATGCTGCTCGCTTGTAGCATGCATTAATATGACCACAACAGACTTCATATGTTCGAGATGACGTTTCATCACGATTCGTAGTACGTGACACGGAGCGTGCATTGCACAATTTTTACTACAGCTGGTAACCTGCAGTAAATGTTAATTATTAACGGTATCTTGCCGTAAAATATCACGGCGGATGACAGTTTAAAGAAACTGGCAAATACCGTCACAAAAAACGGGCAAAATGGAATACGGGCCACCGTAAAAAAACGGGCAAAAATTGGCAGCATTGCTACCAAGTATTTGCCTGTTTTTTTGCGGTGAAATTTTTTACAGTGATAAGGTGAGAAGTGTGCAATGAACATATGTGCCCACTTTGCACGATTCACCGCAAGTCCTGCATTTCTCGAACAGTTCTAATAGTGGAGCTTTGGATACGATGTACTTCTTCTTGTCTGGTGAAGCAGAGAGCACAACACCACAAATTAGAAGAGTATTTAGTATCTGCGAACGTGTATCAGCAGGCTATGTACCATTCAAAACTGTCGTACGTGGAATAACTCATCAGCTGGTTCCACAGCTAGTGAAGACATCGTCATATCATGCACCAGCAAGGAATGCAGAAGTTCAGATTTTAAACAAAACAAGCACTTGTCCCACCTGTGAGCATGAGGGTCTGTTGACAATAAGTGTTGACATCGTCACTAGAGGAATGCTGAGAGGTGTTGACGGCAAATCATCCGTTTGTGTACTTTTACTTGTGACTTCCACTTGCTTGTCGGTTATGATGCAAACCTGTGTTGCTGGTATAATGAAGAACACTGTCAGTATTTAGCACACAATTTATCTCATACTTACATTTTGACAACACTTTAGACTTACAGTAGGTGTGATCACACTCTGAGAGAGCAGCTTGTTGCAGTAACAGACTGTGAAACTGAGAGAACTATACGTTTCCATGTGGTTCTTCACTGAGCACGGTTCTCTCCTTGTAGACACGTATACGTCAGAATCCCTACCAGCCGATGTAGTGCAATCACCAGCGGTGGATATTGTTACAATCAGACCTGTGAAAATTACTTTTCCAAAGTAATTGAATTACGATTACAATTACATGTTCACAAAAGTAATTAAATTACAGTTACATACACACACATGCAGTTTCATAGATGCTGCTTCTCTTCCAGTATTTTCCATCTGTTTCACGAGTGACGGGGCAAATATTTGCCCCTCGAGTTACAATTACTCATTTTCTATTGTAATTCAATTACGATTACAATTACTGAAAAGTAATTGCATTACACTGAATTACATTCACAAAGTTGACTGCAACGGGCAAACGACGTGAAAACTGCGAGATTTGAAGTACACATTTATTGCACATGTTCTGAAAGATGAAGGTATTTGTGCTTGTGGTAGAAAAACAAGTTAGAGAAGTCTTACACAAGAACAAGTCTCTTGCCATGTTAAAGAAGCACCGAACATCACAGTCAAAACGCTTTCTTTCTTCACGTATGTGAACAAAGTGCAGATCATGAGTGCAACATGTAACGTCCATTGGCTTTCAAGAGTAAGGTATTCCCAAAGTTCTTGTCTGTAAGGCTGCCACGTCTCCTTGTCATAACAAGACCACCAACCGAAAACAGACGCTCCACTGCTGCACTGCTGGGCAGCCCAACATTGTACTTCATGAACACCTCGAGCACACAAGGGAGATCTTTCAAGCACTATAACGACTAAGTCGATATATATAAGTGGGGGTCGATACCCACAATTCATACTCCTTTTCCCATGGCGCAAGAGTTTTTCTCCTTCCACATTCAAATGTAAAAAATCTGTACCGCAAATTGTACCGATCTGAATCAAGTCTTTGGGTAATTACTGTGAAAAAAAAAAAAAATACAAAGAAACGGTATAGAACTGACCCAAACTTTAAACATTGGGCCTTCCCAGATAGCGTTCAAAGTAATTCCGAAAGTAATTCAAAATGCGTTACGCGTTAGTTGTAAAAGTAATTCAATTACAGTTACAATTACATAAAACCTAATGTAATTCCGGAAGTAATTATTTACTAAGAAAGTAATTAATTACAGTAATTCAATTACTTGTAATTAATTACTTTACAGGCCTGGTTACAATCATACACAGATGGCTAAAATCACTGCTATCAGCCAAATACGGCAAAGTTGAATTTCACTGGACAGTCAACAGTCTTTAGACCCCTACAGGGCCTCTTCAGCTCTACCGCGAAACCTACCAGAAACCACTCCTGCGACAGGTCAGGGCCATTGCTCCCCTGTTCAATAACATGAAGAAAGTCAATCATTCCGTTTGGTATATTACGTAGCGTATAGGTGGTGTTACTGGTGGTACTGGTGTTCGCGTCGTCAGACGTCGCAAGGAGAAACACCTATGTCCGGACTGCGGTCGATTTGAGACGTTTTCGACCGTCCGCTGCTACCACTTCGTACGACTCGTCAGAGAAATAGGTCGAGCGGATACGACCTGAGTCACGAACGCCTTGACCAAGCGTTTGGAACGACTTTCGTTTCCGCGGATTGTCCGATGGAACACAACGTCCCTTGTCTAAAGAGCACAGTTGGTGCATTCCCCGAACATTACAGTAGGTACCTGGCATCGCTGTCAGGTGAAGTTCTGTTCAGTTTCGACAGGAAAGGAACTTTTTGCATACACAAGCCTCGCCAAACGCAATTCATGCCTTGCGATATGGTTGGAAGGAGAGCAAACACAGGGCGCTGACAGTATTCTGGGATACTGCTTCTTCGATATTCTTAAGAATGGTCCCAGTAATTCTTGCGATCCTTAAAGTAGTGTTTACAAGTAATTAGAAAACCGGTCATAAGTTCATCGTGTAATACTTAGGTATCACGTGACAGGAGTATCCCGATCATGACTTTTTTAGCTGTTGCGGAGCGCCACCTATCGTCTGATTATTTTTTTCTAAATTGTGCTGTGTAATCACTAACGCGCTTTTGAAGGCTCTATGTACAACATCACACAGGCAAACACTAAAAGGTTGCACACAGAAACAGGTAATCATATTTCAGTTTACAGTTCCTTTAATGTCTTGCAGAGTTGAGCCTTCCACTCCCATGCAGACACCAACCACACCGCGTATTCCCCTTTGCATGTCCTCCCCATGCAGGCGAACACAGGGTGATTTGAGCTAACTAGGTTAGGTAAAAATATTATCCATTCTTTGTGTACCGAGTTTGTACAAAACCGAAACGCACTGAAACAGACTGTTTCCGAACAATATGGCAGACTCGTCGAACTCACGAAAAGTACAACGTTACATTTCGCGACTCTACCTTTAAGGAGAAATCGAATACACGATCATTCCAAAACAACAGCCGGGAACTTCAACTCAAAGCAGCGCACGAGGCCCTCGTGTGTCTTGGCCAACTGGACATTAATGTATCCAATGTTGCGGCCAAGAAGTTATTCCCGAACGGCTTCGGTTGCTCCAATCTATGTCCGTTCACCGGACCGCTACATCTTCCTTTTTTCGGCGTGTCTGGGCACGTGCACGAAGGAGCTTCAACGTCCAACCATAATCATTGGATAGAAAAAAAGGCGTCATAACTTTGATGGTCACTTTAAACAGGAAGGGGGGGGGTCACTTTAAACATGGTCACTTTAAACACGAGAGGAAGAAGAAGATAAATTTTAGTTTTGTAATGCGAAGCGTTCATTTTTGCTCGGGATAACAAGAACAACAAAACGATGTCCACTACAAGCGTGCACTTTCCAAAGGTTGAGCTTCGGGGCTGTCATGAAGTTCCTGCTCATGCAAAAGAAAACTGCGAGGGAAATCTGAGTGCATGATGCAAACATTAAGCGTGAAGAAGTGGTGTGGGGATGTTCAGCGTGGGGATGTTGACACCAAAGACGCCGGAAGATCAGGGAGGCCCCCAACGGTGTCAACACCCGAAATTATTGGTTGTTCATGACCTCATTTTGGTTGATCGGCGAATCTCGACTAAAACAATTTGAATACCTTTGTAAAGGGGTGTGTCTCATCCTACAGGTAGCAATACAAGACCTTAGGCATATCAGGGGCATGCGGAAGCTGCCAGCTAAGTGGGTGGCCGAAATGTTTGAATGCCAATGAGAAGCAACGCCGAATGGGTGCCTCCAAGTTGATTTTGCAGCATTTCGAGCGTTCTAGTGACACTTGAGTGAGCGACTTGCTACAGTCGATGACACATGGTTGCATCACTATGATCCTGAGACAAATCAACAGTCCATGAAATGGCTGCACTCGGTTTTTCCAAGGCCAAAGAAATTCGAGACTTAACGATCAGCAGGGAAGGTCATGGCCACCGGTTTTTGTTGTGCGTTAGACTCCGTAGAGGAACAAAAACCCAAGTCGAGCTGCCGCTATAAGATAGCTGTTTATTGTACGAGTACCAAGTGCGGACTGACTCTAGACAAAGCCCGCCAGGAAAGATAAACAAGGGTGGGAATATGAGACGCGAAAGCCTTGAACTCGCCATGCGAAGACGCGGTGTGAAGATGAGTCAACGGCTGGGCTCGAATGCCAGATACCTCACATTTCGCCTCCTTTGGAAGTCTCTGACTCAGGAAAAGTCTTTGGCGTAATGCAGAGTCCACTTCTGGTATGCATGTGAGACATATTCTCACAAGTGCTAATTCTTTCATGCATTTGTGCATCTGCGAGGTCTGTAGTTTCGGCTAACTGGTCATCACGTGAACTGTGTGACAGCGGGATGAGATGCGACCGATTGCGGCGAAGATCACCGCTCTCTGTTGCCACAAGATAGGAACGTGGTGTTGAGGCTGGACCTTTCACGCATCCTCTTCTTTGTACATCGATGACCCATACGTCTTGATTCTCATCAAGATCAGAGAGAGGTCGAACGCCATAGTGTCTATCGAACTGTTGTTTCTGTCTCTTTTTCAGTAGCTCTTCGCACTTCTTTACGGCCTCGTGGTCTACCTTCTTGGGTAGCAGCATTTCTTCCGCTGTGGGAAGTGTAGTTCGCAATCTTCTACCCATCAGCAGTTCGGCTGGGCTGTAGCCATTCTTAAGGGGTGTTGACCGATAGGAAAGAAGCGTTTCGTACGGATCCCCCGTTTTCTTCATAGATCCTTTGATAATCTTTACGGCTGCTTCTGCCATGCCGTTGCTTTGTGGATATCTCGGGCTCGAAGTGGTGTGTTTGAACTTGAATTCCTCTGCGAATTTTCGAAATTCTGATGATTCTGCACCGGCGAACTGTGGTCCGTTATCGGATATTACTTCGTTCGGTATGCCGTGTCGTGCAAAAATGGACTTGCAGTGGTTCACCACCGCTGCAGCCGATAGACTCGTTAATCGAGCAATTTCAGGGTAGCGCGAGTAGTAGTCGGTGACAATTAACCACCATTGTCCGTTTAGGCAAAACAAATCCATTGCTACCTTTTCCCACGGACGTTGTGGAAATGATGTAGGCATTAGCGGCATTTTCCTGTTGATGCGGTGTTGCGCGCACATGTTGCAGTCCTTCACCATTTGCTCGATGTCTGCATTTATCCCTGGCCACCACACTGAGTCTCTCGCACGAAGTTGACATTTGACAATTCCAAAGTGACCTTCGTGAAGCATCTGTAGAATGGTGTTGCGGATGGACTGTGGGATAACTATTCTTGAGCCGTACATCAGTATTTTACCGCTAATAGACAGCTGATGTCGATGATCCCAGAATTGCTTAAGGTCATGTGGTGTGTCCCTTTTGCTTGGCCAGTCGTGCTTAGTGAGACGGACCAGTTGCTGGCAAGTAGGATCAGCTGTTTGTTGCTCTTTAATCCAGTCAAGCGTTGGAGCTGTTGCTGGTACATTGGCTGTTACGCATTGTATGTAAGCTTGAACTTCTTCTTCGAGGTCTCCACATTCTGTTGTGGGAAGCGGAGCTCTTGACAGAGTATCAGCAGCGAGAAGCTCTTTCCCGGGAACGTGAACAATGTCGTAGGAGAAACGCATTATACGCATACGTAGCCTTTGCAGCCTTGGCGTAAGGTCATCCAGGGACTTGGTAGAGAAAAGGGCAACTAGCGGTTTGTGATCGGTTTCTAGAGTAAACCGGGTTCCAATGAGGTAGTCCCTAAACTTCTCATAAGCCCACACCAAGGCTAGAGCTTCCTTCTCGATCTGCGCGTATCGCCTTTCTGTTTCGGTCAGGGTGCGAGACGCGTAGGCGATCACTTTTAGCTTTCCATCGCTTTGCTGTTGCCTTAGAACTGCACCTAGTCCGTACGCGGAGGCGTCGGCGGATACGATGGTGTCCTTTGTTGGGTCAAAAATTCCCAGAACGGGACGCGTTGAAAGAATGTCCTTCCACTGTTGAAATGCGTGTTCTTGCGCCTTGTCCCAGACAAAGTCTTTTTTTGTACTTAACATTGATGTTAAGGGATGTAGAACATCAGCCAGACGAGGCACGAATCCTGCCAGGTACGTTGCCATGCCAAGTAAACGTCGGAGCTCGCGTTTGTTTGATGGCGGTGGCATCTCCTGTACTGACTTGAGGATGCTATTATCCGGTCGAATGCCATTGGCGTCTATTCTGTGTCCTAGGAAAGTGATGCTGGAAGTGATGCGCACAGGATCTGCGTTCACGAACTCGCAACTGTGCATGATCGGCTCCAGGGAGGACTCCAGTTGCGGACACTGTAATCATCCGGAGACAATTGCGCATATCCTGACAGAATGTCGTGCATACCATGCCATGCGGGAAACCCATCTTCCCCACGCCAGGCCTGGTATACTGACGGACGTCCTCTTCCCCGAAGGTTCTTGTGCGGAACCACTTTCAAAAACTCGCGGCCTCGTGCGCTTTCTTCAAGCAACGGGCCTAGCGGAGAGACCACTCTAGTGCACCTCTCACCTACAGTGTGCTTCCGTCCCATCAGTACCGGTCATCCTGCCTCTACATCACTTTGAAGACCTCAACTTCCCTTTCTCCCACTTTCGTTTCCTTTTTTTTGGCTATAGTCGTGACGATGCCCACTTGAGTGCGGCCAACAACGGCAAGCTACCTCGACCCCCCCCCCCCCCCCGATGCTGGAAGTTCCAAAAACGCACTTCTCGGAATTCAGGGTAAGTTGTGCGTCGTCTAATCGTTGTAGCACTTTCCTCAGTCGCTGGGAATGTTCCTCTTCTGTACCACCGTAGATCAGGACGTCATCCATGTGGCAGAGTACCCCTTCGAGGCCTTCTAAGATCCTCGCCATTCTCTTCTGGAAGTGTTCTGGCGCCGAACTGATGCCGAACGGGAGGCGATTGAAGCAAAATCTCCCGAACGGTGTGATGAATGTCGTGAGCAGTCGGCTATTCTCATTAAGAGGAATTTGCCAAAAGCCAGAGTTAGCATCCAGCCGCGAGAATATTTTTGCACCTGAGAGCTGTCCTAATGTCTGCTCTACTGAGGGTATGGGGTGCCATTCGCGGTGCACATGTCGATTGAGTTCTGATAGGTCAACACAGATACGGATGTTTCCTGACGGTTTCGGAACCACCACCATTGGAGCACACCATTCTGTTGCCTCATCTACTGGTGAGATAACCCCAAGCTTCCGCATTCGTTCTAATTCTTCCCGTGTCTTTTTGAAGAGAGGGAGTGGCACTCGGCGCGGAGAAACGACAGCATACGGTTTTGCATCTTGTTTGAGAGCAAGGGTATATTCCTCCTTGAAGTTACCGAGTCCTTTGAAGAGCTGAGGGAAGTCCTTACGCGGATTGCAGAGGTGGACTGTCTCGGTGCCCCCGACACGAGGGGTAGAAGCCACGTTGTTCACTTGTGGGAACAAGCAAAACTTTTCTATTGCTGGTTTTCCAAGCAACGACTTCGTAAGTCCCTTCACCACGTAGATCACTTGTTTTGCCGTTTTGCCATTTAGCTCAAGGTCACAATCAACCGTTCCTTCGATTTGGAGTGGTTTGCCGTCGGGACCGTGTAGCTGTCTTTTGGGGGTTGTAAGCGTGATGCCTGGCTTACGGTGCTGGCAGAACGTTTCATAAGATATAACAGTTTCATCTGCTCCCGTGTCTATTTTGAAAAAGTGTGGCCTACCGTTTAGGAGCACTGATATATCCCATCTTGTGCTGCTATCTCCTCCAGCGATGCCTACGAAGCCAACGTCCTGCTGTGCTTCAATTGCGTGCACTGTTGAGGAGGATCTGCACACGAGTGCGAAATGTCCTTTCTTTTTGCACTTGTTGCAGATGGCAGTTTTCGCAGGACACTGCTGTCTCGGATGTGGATCCCTGCCGCACCAACGGCATGTCTTGCTTCTGGAGTTCTCTGAGCTCTCTGAAGCTTTTTGGTGGTGTTTCTTCGTGGTTGATCTGTTACCCCCTGGGTGTTTAATAATGCGATCGATGTTGCCGTCTTTTTCGGGACTCGGTCGAAGGTGAGCCTGCTGCTTTCGAACCGCTTCATGCTGTCGGGCCGTTACCAGCGCTTTGTGGAGGTTGAGTTCCGGATCCAGCTGCAGCTTCTCAGACGGCTTGCGATCGAGGAGTCCTACTACTAGACGGTCTCGGATCAGATCCTCTTTTAACTCGCCATAGTCGCAAGTTTCCGATAAGACGTGGAGAGCAGTTACAAAATTTTCCACGGATTCGGCTTCCCTTTGGGTTCGAGTGTTGAAAAGGGCTCGCTCGTAAATCACGTTTCGTCTACGTACGAAATACTCTTCGAATTTTTCCAGTACCTTTGTGATGTTGGTTGATTCCTCGGCTTTGAGCTTGAACGTTTGAAGGATGTCTTCGGCTTGTTGTCCCATCACATAGACGAGCGTGTCCACCAAGTTGGTCTCCTTCTGTCCTTGCAATCCGGAAGCCGACAGAAATCGAAGAAATCTTCGCTTCCATGCCGGCCACTCGTTGGGTTTGAAGGAGAAAGAGTCTGGAGGTGCTATCTTGTACGATGTCGTCGTCACGGGCGTTGCCATACTTCACGTTTAAGGGCTTGGAGTTTGCACAGTTGTAGAAATCCACGCTATACGAAGAGTAGACCCATGGATCCCACTTCTGACACCATGTTGTGCGTTAGACTCCGTAGAGGAACAAAAACCCAAGTCGAGCTGCCGCTATAAGATAGCTGTTTATTGTACGAGTACCAAGTGCGGACTGACTCTAGACAAAGCCCGCCCGCCAGGAAAGATAAACAAGGGTGGGAATATGAGACGCGAAAGCCTTGAACTCGCCATGCGAAGACGCGGTGTGAAGATGAGTCAACGGCTGGGCTCGAATGCCAGATACCTCACAGTTTTTGGGACAAGGAAGGTGTTCTGATGACTAACTATCTCCAGAAGGGTGCAACAGTGAATGCAGCATACTGCTGTAGCTTGTTCTGCCGGTTAAAGGAGGCTTTGAAAGAGAAACGGCGCGGGAAACTACGGAAAGGCGTCCCCCTTCTGCAAGACAACGCACCGGCTCACAAAGCAGGCAAGACAATGCATGTTCTGAAGGACATGCGATTCGAATGTATTGAACATCCGCCGTACTCGCCGGATCTTCCTCATCAGACTATAGTTTATTTCCAGACATGAGAACAGTTTGAAAGGAAAGAGATTCTCGGAGGACAGACTTCGGATTTCTGTTTTCAAGGGTGAAGGCTTCAGGAACGTGTGCCAAGTGCGTTGAACTTCGAGGTAGATATGTCGAACTGTGATAAAGGTTTATGAGTCTAGGTCGCATAACTTTTCAGCGCCCCCTCGGATTTGCTGAAAACGATTCCTCTCTCGCGCGGTTGAAGTTCGCCTCCGGAACTTCTCCTCCGAACTCCTCCTCCCTCTCTTGTTCCTCGTCCCGCTTCTTGACTAACTAGAGGAGTGTTCCTGGTGCCTCCTAGCGTTGGGTTTGCACTCGGCTCACACAAATAATCTTTGACCAATCATTGACATTCCATTCGGTGCGCAGTGACGTCATGGATGACGTAATGCGGCACCACGGTAACTGGGTCAGGTTTCCTCCCACGACAATCCTGCTGCCGGCGTGTCGCCGTCAGCACTATAAATCTTCCTTACTTCGTCTAAATTCTCTCGTGAGAAAACCGTATGCTTGACGAACGCAAAACTTCGGTCGGGTGTCCAGGAACATATCTTCCGTCCAAAAAAATCGAGAAAAAATCGTTTCATAGTCCATTTAAGGTACATTTGTGTTCTTGAAAGTCTCTTCACGTCGACTAGAGAAAATTTGTTCCGCGTAGGAGCACAGAGGTTTCGTGGCGTTCCCATCATATTTACGCAAAAAAACAGAGCTAAAAAGAAAACCCGATAACTGTAATCTCAGTAAGTATATTTTGCTGCCTTGCATCTCGATCTGTTCTAAGCATACTCGCACAGGCACACATCTCACTGCACTCAAGCATCAGCGGCATGGCCCAGTGGCACAATCGTCTGTAGGTTGTATGCTGACAACATGTTTCAAAGTCATTAACAGGACTTTCACCGTCTATTTTGGATAAAATGGTCAGTGAAACGTGTTCGCTAGATTCCATATTCGGATAGATTAGAAGGAAAATGTATTCGAACATTGACCAGCGGCATGGCAAAGTGCATAAGAATACTGGATGCACTTGTTCCTGGTAGCGCATACTCTACAGAGTGGGGAACAATGGAATCCCGCGACGGGCTGTGCTGATTGGGGGCTTCCCTTTGTATTCGAGCATACTCCCCATACAGATGTCGGCACGGTTCCCCCGAAGTTGGCCCTCCACACCGATCCTGGCAACAGTTCCTTCCTGATGCTGAAACTGAACGAAATATACATGACTAAAACAACAACAACAAATTTATTTGGCAATGATGAACGGAGAGTGACAAGACATGACAAGAAAAATGTGCCTCCTGCTGGATACTACTTTCAAACAAGTCAAAATGTCGAGGCTATATTTCAAAAGAATCTCGTCGTTTCCGCTGGCGTGATCCGTGATGACAAAGAAATGATCAGTCAACATGTCAGGAAGCCAGGGGTCATGCCAGGGAAGCGAAATGTGACGAGGCATGTAATCCGCATCAACAACTGCCTTCCCAAGTAGCTCGAGTATATTGTTGAAGCACAGCTGTGTTTCTTCTTAACAGGGCTTATCATATTACACAGAATTGAGAGTACCAGGAATGGGCCAAGGAATTCGTATGAGTGACAAACCTTGACACCCAGACATGACAGTAGGGAGCCTCGGATGGCTGAGAGATGTTGCTTAGGTCGTCACTGGGGAGGTGCAGACCTACAGGTCAAACACGCCGATGGACAGGACCGCCATGTGGGTTCTTCTCTTCCTGGTACTTGCAGGACAGACACTTGGGCAAAAGGGGTAAGAGAATACCTATAGATACAATACGCAGCAATTATTTCGATAGCGTCTGCTCTCATATGCCGCTAAGATACGTCGGCGCAAATGATGGTTTACGTAGATAATTCCAAAGCACACCCCTTTTATTTGTTTCGCCAACACCGACATTAACAAAGCGCAATGGTATATTTCTTTGATGATGTGTTATACATAGGTCTCTTACATCTGTAAAATATGCTAAGCAAAGTTTGTCAAGACTTCTGGTTAGTACACCGTTTTCACGGCTCTACCGCTGCTAGCGGTGTTGTCGTCACGCCAGCAAACGGCATGCCTCCACGTTGATCGGCTATGCGTCCTGGCCCGACTTCATAAGGAAGTATGCTTGTATGGAAGTATAAAAGCAAAACCCGGGGGAGACACCCAGAGAGCTGAAACTTGTGATTCGGGGTAGTGGGTATAAGCTTGGATTATTCATACTAGCCCTGCTATAGACGACACAACACTTCCGTTGCACTTTCAACTAAAGAAACCGTGGACGTGCTCTACGTAGTAAACTAGACACAGTCTGCTCGTATGGCCAGGTGCGCTATAACTGACACAGCTGCCCCGTGCTATTAAATGCGATGGCATTTCTTTAACGCACTTTTAAGCCTCGGAAGTATAGCGTCAGTGGAGAGGGACACTTTCACTCTCGTGATGCGTTACCTCCCCGTTGTTTGTTTCTTTATTTGCGTGCATCGGCTGATAAGAAACATTTCGACGGGCGGAGATTGAGCAGATTGGAAGGTCTTGGTGATAGCGGTTCCTAAAACACAATTACCTCTTATTTCTTTGAAGTGACTGGCATCATGTTATGGGTCTTTGTTTTGACAGCTTCCCCAAGCAGCACAATGTACCCAAAGTCGAGTGCAATGGGGGTGGACGGTATGTATCTTATCAATGTTTCTTAGTTTCACAGGTCTGTTCAAGGCCTTTCACCTACCCGTCCACCCCCATCGCACTCGACTTTCAGTACATTGTGCTGCTTGGGTCCTTTATTAGGGAGTTTTAGGAAAACGTTGAAGTCTCACGATAACGCTTCCGAAAACGTGATAAGCCAATCGCCTGATTCCTTTGGGATGGCTGACATCACGTCGCTTGTATCTGATTGACTGACAGCGATTCGGAGTCGCCAATCAGAGGGTGCTTTCGACTTCCCAAAACTCCCTAATGTATCGTTATCATACAGCGCCTGCTCAAACTCCCTGGTGGCGGCACAGTGCGTTTCGTTATGTCACCAATATTGTTCGACACCACGGAGTTACAGTATAAACGACGTGATCACGACGAATGTCGATGTTCACGACGGCATCGTTGACGGTTCGATGGGCACTCTCAAATTAATCGCGAACGGTAGAGTAGGTCGTATCGACTGTTTATGGCTCCAGTTTGTTGGTGAAGTAACGGGTCGCACTGCTAAAATCGGCGCCGCGTCGCTACGTGCCAACAATTTTGTCTCAGTCCAGACATGGTTCCCATCAACCTCAGACCACCATAATGTCAAAAAAAAAAAAAAAAAAAAGGTTGCAGTGTCGCCTGCAACCGCGTTCACCTCTCTCTCGTCTGGGCCAACACCCTGACCAAGAATTGCAAGGTACGACCTACAATAAGGTAGTGTACCCCTATAGCAAGTCACAGCCACAACACCTCGTCTATGTTGCCATGTTGCGAGTAACCTCTACATCTCTAATGTCGACGGAGACTTGATGTTCTATCACACCAAGCCCAACGCAGATAAGCAGCTACACGACGAGTTTCGAAGACTCGAGCGCCAGAGGCTCGGTACCGTCCGCGACTCGCAGAGAAGTTTCTCGAGTTCGGTCGAAGATGGCGAAAACAAGCGCTCCTGGCGATGAAAGAAGGAAATCACTAAAAAAAGGCCTTTTAGGCACTTGAGGCTTTGTACGTTTGAGGCTTTGGTCCTTTCGGTGTGTTCCAGCCTCAGAACATCAATTCCCATCATGCTCCTGGTGTTGCTCGTAACTCTGAGCATGGCCGTAACGAACGTTCAGATTTTGCGGGCACGCAGGACGTTCAGGGTGATGCAATTCTTACGAAAGCGCACGCGGTCAGGTTGACGGAAACGTGGACCGATGATCCGTGTGAGATAGGCGGATGCGGGTGGATGTCGTTCCGCAAACGCCTAGAGAGCAGATTGGCTGGTGTCACACTTTTCGCCAAGGAAGGGAAAAGTGCGATCACTCCATGCCATCTGCCCATCAAAACGAAGCGAGAAGGAGGAGACATGTGCGGCAATCGAGAGCACTATCGATGGTCGCAGAACCATCATTGTCGCAGTCTACCTCTCGCAAAAACGTTTCACGAGACGACATCAAACTATTCCTCCAATGGAATCTCCTGCCGTGAACTCCTAAAACGCAACTAAAGCTTCCCGAGGTAAAAATGGCGTACTGTACCGACGTGCCGCTCATTGTGTGTGGAGACTTTAAAGTAACGCAGAAGTCATTTTAACACATTTTTCCTACTATAAAACTGTTAAGTAGGCCACTAAAATGCACCATGACAAGTAATTACGTCGGTCGTCGTCGGTCCTGGATTTCTGAACTTCTGGCGCAATTTGGGCTCTTCGATCGCTGATGACTTTCCAATCAGTCACGGGCCTACTGGACCACCTCTAAGCCTCTGCTCTGCTACATTCGCGTGCTTGTCATGCTAATGCATCAAAACATATTGATCCGCATGTACTGGTGTGGGGTCCTGTATGCTAAGGGGGGAAACACCCCATAGCATCATTATTCGTAATTTCATTGTCGTTGTTGTTGTTCAAGTGAGCATACCAAAGCCAATCAAAAGGCGTAGGAAAAAAAAAGGCGTCCGGACTGTATCAGTATTGCCATGACGGGCGCCTAAATCGCCACGGTTGTTGTTAAAAGGAGCGTCCACTACGGTGAGCTCACCATAGCGTGCACATGCTAATAAACTCTTCTTATTCTCTCGACATCCTGATACATGGTGTCAGAAGTGAGATTCCTGGGTGATCTTATATCGGACGGTCACTTTAAACCGAGACAATGTACTCCCACAGGGGCAGCGTAGTGAACAAAGCGTTCGCAGGAGAGCTTTCGTTTCCACATAGTTATGATTATGGAGATGACTCGTTAGGCATCACGTCCGACGGTACGGTTGTTCCATTCGCTAGAGAGATAAAAGAGGTGAGCTGGGAGCGGGCCATAACTAGATGGCATTTGTCCGCTGTGAAAATCGAAAGAGCATTCGGTATTTATCCCCGTCTTTCACGGTACAGCAAAAGCGGGAGAAAATGCCGTTCGACAAGCAGACTGGTGGGAAAGCGGGACTATACGGCCGTAAAAATGGGACCCGTGCTGCCGAAATCGGGACATCCGGTCACTATAAGTATGCCACAATTCGCGAACGTTACATGAGTTTCTATCCGTCCACTGGTGATGGAGTTCCCCAAAATCACGTTTGTTCCCGAAAGTTTGTCGTTCTCGCCCTATCCACTAGTAAGAATAGTGTGATTGGATTGGATTGGATTGGAAAAGAAAGAAAAATATGGAGAGGTTAGTCCCGACCCAGTCAGAACTTGCTACTCCAAAACCCGTTTGTGGGTGAGGAAAAAAAAAGAAAGAAAAGGGTGAGCTACGAAAAAGAGAAGAACAAACAAGCAAACAAACAACTAGAAACAGGAAAGGGGGAGACGTTGGGCGCCGAAAAACACTCACTGCACAATGTCAGATACAGTGCGAACACAATGTCACCGAAGTTGTCACAGAGTGTCAAGCAAGTTCGAAGCTGTAAGGTAGTCCACAAGAGCGCGCTATGACGGCACCTGGTGTTGGGCAGGCCAGCAGCCTAGAACCTTCCCAACAGAGAAAGGGCGATTGTCGAGGCGGGCTAGTGCCGCCTCAAGGGAAAGACGAGGCGCCCTGTATTGAGGGCAGGCTTCGATAACATGCTCTGTGTCCTCCAATACCCCGCACTCAGAACAATTCGGTGTGGAAACCTTCCCAAGTTTAAAGAGGAGGCGGCCGGTATATGGCACATTGAGACGGAGCAGGTGAATGATGGAGGTAACGCCCGGGGGAGCGCTGGGGGCATTAAAAACTGCAGGTCTGGATCAACTTTGTGTAGTTGTGAGTTAACTGGGACGCATCGACGCCAGTGTTCTCCGCTCAGACGTTTCACTACTGCGTTTATCGTGCTCTTTGCATCCCCTCTTGTGAAGTAGACGGGGCGCGTGCGAACGCCACGCGCTAGATGGGCACGCCTGGCAGCTGCATCCGCAGCCTCATTTCCGGGGACACCGTAATAGCCAGGGAACCACTGCAACTGGATGTCATGTCCCCGTGATACGGCAGAGGTGTACACTTCAAGGAAGTCATCCACCATTGGAGACAGACATCCCGATCCTGTAGAGTAGAGAAGGACTTGTAAGGCGGCTTTGGAGTCGGTGTAGATGGACCACTGAGCTGGGGATGGAGAGGATGCAATGAAGACAAGCGCCATACAAATCGCGTGCAGTTCCGCTGCCGCCGCCGCCGTGCGATGTGAGGGTCTTGCGCATCCTTCAGGTGACAAGTGCGAGATCACATAGACGCCATAGGTCGGCGAATTCATTCATGATGGCCTTCACCGACTTCATTCACCATCACCTCATAGAGAATGATGTGATGTTGAATGAAGGGCATGATGTGATGTGAAGTTGAAGTTGAATGAACGGCATGATGTGAAGTGAAGTTGAAGTTGAAGTTGAATGAAGGGCTATGATGTGAGGTGAAGTTGATGTTGAAGTTGAATGAAGGGCTATGATGGGGATTTGAAGTTGAAGTCCGCGTGATGGGTTTTGAAGTTGAAGTTCGCGTGATGGGTTTTGAAGTTGAAGTCTGTGTGATGGGATTTGAAGTTGAAGTCCGCGTGATGGGTTTTGAAGTTGAAGTCAGTGTGGTGGGATTTGAAGTTGAAGTCCGCGTGATGGGTTTTGAAGTTGAAGTCAGTGTGGTGGGATTTGAAGTTGAAGTCAGCGTGATTGGTTTTGATGTTGAAGTTAGCGTGTGTGGGGTTGGAAGTCGAAGTCCGTGTGTTGGGTTTTGAAGTCAGCGCGATGGTTTTTAAGGGGAAGTCAGCGGGATGGGTTTTGAAGCTGAAGTCTGCGCGATGGATTTTGAAGATGACGGATAGGTTTCGAAGTCCTCATAATAGGTTTTGAAGCCGACAATGTTTAGTCGATGTATGACGTTCACGTGTCGTGACTGTTACTTGTGCGAACGCGTGCGGAGTGAATGGCAAATGTGTATTGGAGTACACCAAGCGAACATGAACGCTTCGCGTTTCGTGCCTGGTGTGGGCGTATGGGCCTGACACTGCAGATGCCTGGCGGACTCCCCCCCCCCTCCCCCCTTGTTGTGTATCGGCGGTCGCAGGGAGGGAAAGTGTTTGGAACGCGGTACTCTCTGGCGTAGTGGGGCACGGAGGGCAATGTCATGTAGCCGGAGGCAACAGTATGTTGCGAATGTGAGCGGTAGATTAGATCGATGTGCGATTTGCACCTCGCACGTTGCGGTTGTTCCCTGCACGTTGCGGTTGTTCAGTTTGACTCATTTGCTCGCCTACAGCTATAATGTGCGTATATATGTATATTGGATGGGTTTGGATTTGAGCCTCCGCCTTCGGTCGCGTACGCGCGTTTTGCTAGACGACAGTAGATTGCTGTCGTGCTGACGAAGTGTGCTTTATTAGGCATATTTTGTGCCTTCTTAGATTGCTTATTTTTCCTTTGTGTGATTGGGATCCAAATAGGACAAGATCGGGCTGGCGTTGTTTTTGTGGACGTCTTTTATTTTAAATGTAATACACAGAGGTCACTATAGGTCTCTTATTTATCTGAGGTGCATAGGTCATGTTTTGGGGAATTATGTGTTCGGCATGCATGTAGCATCCATCGGACACAAGTGTTCCATCAGAGCACGCAGCTGCTATTTCTTAGATATTCATCGCCAATAAAGTACATTTCAGCAGAGGCGGGGAAGTTAATTACCACCCAAAAGTTGCTAGTTACGAGTTACGTCATTAAGCTAAATATTTAATGAAGTTACAACCCTCAAGTTATCAAAATGAAATTAAGTGAGAAATGAAAGTTCTTGCTACCAAGATTGCTTGCTGCCGAAATTAAGTTGGGAGCGGAGTTCCGAATATACCTTGTCAATTGGGCACAAAGCGAGAATTGGAATTCTGGAGTTCTGGAATTGGAGTTCTGCGAGTTCCCATTTTCCGCGCGCATTTCATAGAACCTTGCCAGTGGCCTTATCACCTTCCCCGTAAAAAATGCACTCCACGCACTCCAAACGAACGCTCTGCTGCGACCTAACTCAGAAGCACGTCGGAATTGCGTTTGCGTACATCCAGTACATCGCGCTGCAACAAGGGGAGCAGACAGGCGTCTGGCGCCGCGCACGTGCAAGAGGCGGGGTCACTGTCGTCGGATTTTTCAGCAGCAACATAAAAAGAAAGGAGCCCGCGTTGTGCGTTCTGCCTGCTTAGACGTGAAGCAAAATAGAAATTTCTAACTTTGCTCATGATACTTTTGCGAAGTTACCTCAAAAAGTGACTAACACTACAGTCAGGAGATTATGATGAGAGGTTGTTTCAAACATCAAATAAAAACGAGTAAGAGTTGGAATTGTTGTAAACTGTGTCGACACGTATTTATTTAGAGATTGTGAGAGAGGAAAAGAAACTGTTTCACGGACTGTAAGTTGGTCGTCTTCCGGGCTCCTTGCAGTCTTCATTTTAACTTGCGCCTCACATTCTGTATGTATTACATGTGTCCAAACGCCTCAGTCGTTAAGAATTCACTTAGTGTTCGTCCGTATATACCCTTCTCGGAGGAAAAAGAATACAATGGGTTACACTTTTCCGAGGACAGATTTTCAGTTTTTGGTCTCAGTGATTTATCGAGACCATGATACATCCCTGTGACACCCCCCACCCCAAAGAAAAAAGTTTGGCGACACCCCCTGCAAAAGGGGGCTTGCCATTTCAGCTCTAATGACATGTCGGTAATTATACGTGTAAAGCTGTTATCAAGTAGCGGTAATAATGACTACGCCCCCTGCTTGGGATTCCGGATGAACCACTGCAGTGGTGTATTGCATGAAAGAATTAGAGTAAAAACATATGTCCAGCGAAGGTGATTACAGGTCGCTGAATTCGTTCGTGACGGCTATTTCCAGTGTCAGTAAGCATCATGTCACAAGAACTCATGTAATACTGAGTGGCTGGCCACGATGTATTCCGATGCCGAAGCTAATACCCCCGCGTCACGAGTGAAAAATGGCACGGCGGAAAAGCCAGACGTATGAAGCCACATGATCGTGCAATGTACCGGCAGACACGGCGATCGTACGAAGTCATCTGAACGTTCAGTGTGCCGGCAGGCAAAGACATCGTACGAAGCCACATGAACCTGCAATATGCTATGCGCTCACTTAGCTGTCAACAACGGGCGCAACATTGTGCAACAACCCTACCGCGTAAGCAACATACCTCCCTCCGCCGTTCACATGCGACAGCGGAGGTCAAACGTTGCATCCCTCCCTTTCCTCCTTTCTTGGTGCACCCTGCTTCCAAGCCCAACCCAGAGCAAGGCGACCGCACCCTCCAAACAGCATACCCCTCCTCCGCTTACGCTTTCGCCGCCACTAGCAGGAAATCCACGCTAACAGGTGCGAGGAAGACGCCAACGTCGTAATCCTCCAGCAGCGAGCAGCCGGGCACACCAACGTAGGCCTTCGTTGGTATTCAACTTCAAAACCCCATCAGCGGTCACCCGAAACCACATAAACGCGCAATGTGCTATGCGCTCATTTATCTGTCAACAACGGGCGCAATATTGTGCAACAACCCTACCGCGCAAGCAATACACCTTCCGCAGTTCACGTGCGACAGCGGAGGTCAAACGTGGCATCCCTCCCTTTCCTCCTTCATTGGTAAACCCTGCTTCCAAGTCCAACCGAGTGCAGGCTGACCGCACCCTCCAAGCAGCATACCCCTCCTTCGCTTACGCTTTTGCTGCCACTACCAGGAAACCCACGCAAACACAGGCGAGCAGGACGCTAGCGTCGTAATCCTGCAGCCGGGCACACCCCACGTAGGCCTTTCTTGAAGTTCAACTTCAAAAACCCCATCACCGACTTCAGCACCCATCATAGGAATTCAACTTCAAAACCCCATAACAAACTTCAACTTCAAAATCCATCACCGACTTCAGAACCCATCATAGGAATTCAACTTCAAAACCGCGATGGGATCTGAAGTTGAATTCTGATGATGTGTTCTGAAGTTGAATGATGGGTTATGATGTGATGAATTCTGAAGTTGAAGTTGAATGATGGGTTATGAAGTGATGAATTCTGAGGTTGAAGTTGAGTTACGGGCTCGTGATGTGATGGTTTATGACGGTGATGTGATGTGATGGGCTTTGCGGAAAACTGACCATGATGTGATGTTGAATGAATTCTTAGCAAAATGCCGACCTATGATAGACGCAAGCAGAGCCTGAACGCGGCGTTGATGCGTCGGTGAAAACCTAAATCTTCCCTCTATCACTGTCAAGTACGGCCAAGGTGAGCTGCCGTAGAACAACCGTCGACGCAGATTTCTTCGAGGACACTCCAGGTACGTCGACACGGACAGGGGATGTGGGCAGGGCCCAGAGTGGGTCAGGTTCGGCAGGGGTTTGTGCTTGGGGATGATGCTTCGGTGGGCAAGAACGGCTTGGCTGTACCTAGACGCTGAACGACGAATCAAAGCGCGCACTAAGGGGTGTCGATGATGGCGAGTTGCCAGCCTCATATAGTGGCTAAGAGACTGATCGAGCCTCATGACGGGTACAGGTGGCTCCTTGGCTTCCGCGAAGACAAGAGCAGTCGATGTGGGCTTCTGGACGGCCGAGGCACGTCTTGATGCTCCTCGCAAGAATGGTCTCCAGCAGTTGCTCAGATGTGGGACAGAGATCATGCAGTTCTGGAGGGTGGTAAGCCAACACCTGACGTACAACGGACCGGTGAAGACCGAAAAGAGCCCTAGAAGTGAGACCCCACCGGGTACCACAAAGGTAGCGCAGAACATTCAATCGGGACTCTGCTCTGTCTTTCAAGCAGCGAACTTCTGCTCTCCACGATAAGTTGCGGTCGAGGATGAGACCAAGGAACCGGTCGTGCATAACGCGCCTCACTGGGTGCCCAGTTATGTAGAGCTGAAGGTTTCCCAAATGGGGGCGTGTGAAGGGCAAAAACACAGTCTTTTCATGGGACAGGTCCATACCTCTCTCTGCCAGGAAGGAGGCTACGATGTCCAGCGCGCTTTGCAGGCGGCGTTGTAGTGCTGGCCACTGTTTCCCAGAAGACCAGATACAAATATCGTCAGCGTACAAGCTACCATTGACGCCCCGTGGCAGGAGAGAGGGTAGTGCGGCCATGACAACGTTGAACAGGAGCGGGCTAAGGACACTTCCCTGTGGGACACCACCTGCTGTACCGTGATGGAGGGTTTCGCCTTCTGAGGTTTTCACGTATACGGATCTGTCTCGCAAGAAGTCTGAGATCCACCCAAGGGCTCTCCCCGTGACGTCCATAGTAAAAAGCCCATGAAGCACGTGATTGTGACTTGTGATGTCACAGGCTCGCTTGACATCCAGAAAAACGGCAACCGTCAGGAGGCCGTGAGCACTAGCCTGTTCCACGTGGGATACTACATTAATCACGCAGTCCATCGTGCTACGTCCCCGTCTAAAGCCAGCCTTCGCTGGATACAGAAGGCTCCGGGATTCCAGGAACCAGTCGAGGCAGTTCCGGATTAGCCTTTCAACAAGTTTGCAGAGACAGCTAGTGAGGCTGATGGGCCGAAGCGATGCCAGTTCTCTTGGTGACTTTCCTGGTTTCAGCACCGGGATTACGCGGGCAGTCTTCCACATGTCAGGTACGACTCCGTCCCTCCAAGATTCATATTTGAGACATTTATGAATAGTGTGAATCTCGGAACAAATAACTGAACGTAGGGTGTGTGAACTGGTATAACCTGCGCACCTGCTGAGCTGTCTATAAACAAAATCAATGCCTATGTGGCGTATTAATGCCTGCACTTACAAACATCGAAGGTCGAGCCACAGTAATGGCGCAGATATAAAGTTTTTACAGGCCGCTGTTTCGAAAAATACGTACACGCCCTGCTAGGTCTTTTGAGAAAGATATCTTTGAAAGTCACCATTGGCTGCGAAAGCTAAGTCGGCTGGCTGCCAAGTTCAAACGTAATATTTCCAGAAACATGGAAGCCTACTTCAAGCAGCTTCTGACCGATGACTTCAACAAAGAGGCTGTTTACCTGACGCAGTGCATGAAGAAGAGCGGTATTGAAGCGGCAAAGAGAAAGAGCAAAGTGTCATTGTTTGAAGCTGTCGCCGGGGTTGAAGCATACTCTGGATACATCACCGTAGACAAGACGTACAACAGCAACTTTTTTTTTCTGTACACAAAAACAAAGGTAAGTGTACGCTCCACTAATTTGTTGTGCCTCGCCTACACTTACTTCCATCCGAAATGAAACCCCAAGACTCTAAGGGCGAGAAGCAGAAGAAAAAAGAAGGAATTGACGTATCTACTCTTGGGCTCCGTTATGGATATTTGTCACCAATCAGTTTCCCTTTTACCATTCTTTCAGTGTATACCTTCTTACTTACTCCGGTAGTATTGGGTCTCGGGTATATATATATATATATTTTTGTGTGGGTGAGTGGGTGGGTGGGTGGGTGGGGACATAACCCAGGCAGCACACCGATATTGACCCCATATTGGACCAATGTGGGCTGCCATATTGGTCCAACACGAAAAGTGCAACCTGGCTCCCTATTGGACCAATACTGGCTGCCTACATTGGCAAGCCCAGATTGCCCATATTGCGCCATTTTTTTTTGTGATAACGCCAACGATGCACCCGGCTAATAATAAAGTATTTTCCGGTAGAATATGCACTACTAACGGTAATAATATTTATGTCGTCTTTTTTTTTATTTTTCTGTAAACTTTTAATTGGTCCACGTTGCATCACGTTAAAAACAACAACAACAGTGCCTCGTCCTAAAACCAACCAAACCAAAGAACAGGTGCCGTGCCTGTCTTGGTCCAGGATCCGGGCAGTCGTATTGCCAACTGTAGGGTGAGACAAGCGTAAGCTTGCTACCCTCGTGGTAAAAACGAAGAGCAGGAACTGCCAGTGCGAAACCTCCCTCAGAAATCTTCATTGGGACTACACTAGTATATGACTCAGCAACTTCCAACCCGCTCCTTGAGTACAACGGAGCGAAGTACTGTCGTGACGGTGACGGACATACGCCTCAGCAACTCACACTGCCTGCAGTAAACTGAAAGCACCTATCATTACAGAACAGACATCCCCTCCTATCAAACATTGTGCTGCCGCTTCCGTCGTCATTAGAGAAACCAGCGACATCTTAGCCCGAATGAAACGTCCGATCCGAGTGTCGCGCATGCGCATTAGTTGTAGGACGCGTGATTTCGCACAAACGACCATTCTCTCAGTCGGTTCGACCGACTGGCATCGCGAAGCAAGATGGCGGCTGTTTGCAGCAAGTGAAAATTTGAGTTGTTGAGTTGCAGTGCATGTTACAGTGGGATTGCCGTATATTTGGATTGTTTCGAACTATGTGTATCAGGGTTGCGGAATGGGATCACCCATTCCCTTTTAATTCCTCGGAATGAAAAGGTATGGCCAATTCTCACTCCTGGAATGGCTTGGCAACCTTATTCCATTCCTTTAATTCCATCAATAAAAGAAAAGGGACCGGTAACCGTACTGGGTAGCCCAGCAGTTCTATAGAGGAGATTAACATTACCCATCACGGAAAAAGCAAAAAGACAAGGTTATTTCGCCCTTGACCGTGTGGCACCCAGACCAGTCCATTCCAATTCCATTCCGCCTGCGAAAAAAAAAAAAACAATTTAATTCCATTCCATTCTTAGGACAGTTTCCGCCATTCCGTTCCAATTCCATTCCGGGCTGTGATAAATCTGGAATGATTCCGGAATCATTCCAACTCCGGAGTGGCAACTCCGCAACCCTGATGTGTATCATCTGCGGGAAGTTGTTACATGTAACGACGTATTGAGTTGTGTATTTCAAACGCTTCAACTTTCAAACTTGCCGTGTTGATTGGGTACTTGGTACAAGTGCCAATAGGAGTACGTCCCGTTATCTGCATTTTCAGGCAATATGGGGTGCACACGGGGAATACGGGGCCCATATTGCCGACATTTTCCCTATACTGGCTCAGACTTGGCAATATGGGGCCCATATTGCTAAGTTTGAGCCAACATGGGGGAAATCCTGGAAAAACGGACCCGTCCCATATTGGACCTGTATCGCCAATACACAGCCAATATTGGTCCAATGTTGCTGCCTGGGAAGTAAGATTGTGTTTTTGTAGGTTATGGGGTTCCTTGGCGATGAAAGGGGCATAACACAAGGACCAGGATTTATGATTTCCCGAAAATTCAGACACTGTCGTCATTTATTTTGCAGCGGTAGCTGTAAAGTGGTTGTATAATGGGGGTAATTCTGGATTCGGCGGAAGAGTGTCTGAAGCACGGTGGTCTGAAGCATCAAGCAAAGCGCCTTCCCCGCGCCTCACAAAGGGCAACACAGTCTCACGTTGTAATATCTCAGGTGGACAAGACAGCTATCGCAGTTGGTGAAATAGCGCGAAGGATTCGCGCCAATTCTGCCACATTTTTTACAATTGAGTTGATACCCGAAATTCCGAGCAAGAGCGAAGGCTGAGAAGCGACATGCCCACGAGAACTGTGAGAAACTGCCTTGTAAAAATGCTTACTGATATACAGAAGACCTTACAGGCAATGGCATTTCTATTACGATCACCTAGCGACGTCAACATCTCGAAATTCGGATATTCCTTGACGTAGTAGCAAGACAGCATTCGCGCGTCCGATGTGAGAGTCTGCGTCGGAGCAGGTATAGCTGCGTTTTCAAGAAAATGAGTTGTGTATCACCTTTATCTGTGCTCCTTTGTCCACCTTGAGGTGGAGGGAAAATATGATTCACAGAAGAAGGGAAAGGAAAGTCCTAGACGATTGTTCAAGACAAGACGGGACAGTGAGAGGGGATCAGCTGTTTACTGGTGAAGAGAAAAGAAGTGAATGAACTAAGAATATGGGATCGCGTCAGAGGAGGGCGAGGAAATATTCAACTACGATAGATATTCTCCAAGTATACCATTGTCATTAAATATAGGGTATTTTTTTAGTGACTCCATGTCGAGGTGCCTCTAGCCAAGCATGGAGTTCACCGGTGTTACATATTAATGCTTCGCGCATTGCTAAGTGAAAGGCTCCTGCACAGTGGATCTGGGTCAAGAGAGCTACCCTCCCTTTTCGCGCGAGCTGCTAACCCACGTTGCGGGACAATCACAAACGGAAACGGACCTCATCACCTATTCACCTACTGGAATTCTCAAAAGTAGATTTTTTTTCGGATAAATAAGAAAAGCCGGTGTTCTACTTACCGATCTCCTTAGGCAAAGGCATCATCGTATATATGATTTTTTTGTTTTTGTTTTACAGAACGGTAATGGCAATACACCGATAATCCTGTGGCTTCAAGGTGGTCCAGGGAAGTCCTCCCTGTTCGGACAATTTTTGGAAAATGGCCCCGTCGGAATCAACGGCAGTGGACACTTCTATGCAAGAGAGCAGAATCTACAGGCACAATTTGATGTGCTGTACTTGGACCAACCGATTGGCTCTGGCTATAGCTTCACGATGAATACAACGGGATATTCGACACGCCTTGAACATATCGTGAAGAACATCATGAACTTCCTGAAACAATTTGGGAATCTATTTTTAAAAGATGAGCGTGATTTTTACGTAGCCGGTGAAGGATTCGGTGGTAGGCAAAGCTATACAGTTGTTGTCTGTCGTGCTCTACAATTTAGTTTCTTTTCAAATATTCTAAACTAAGCCAAACATTCAAAATACGATTATTCTGACGCTTTCAAACCGTTATTCTGTTTTGATAGTATACAAGATGATCAATGTGCTTGTTTGTACCAAACTGGTAGCTTTGCACAAACAAGAGAGCATGTACTAAAAATGGCCCTCATGACATGTTCGTCATTTGAGGGCTTACGTGGCACACAAACGTACACTATGAAACTTTTATGACAGACCAGAGAAATTAATTACTCTGACATTGCTTTCCAGCAAGGGTTGCTGTGGCATTATCGCATCACCTCATCGAAGCGAAGAAACGTAAAAAAGCAGAGTTGCCTCTCCGCTTGCAAGGGACTATATGTGGCGCTGGTCATTTCGGCCCCGTTCTTCCCGAAAGGGACGTTTCTGACCTCTACCACGAGGCGGGACTCCTCGACCTCATCGGTTACGACCAAGCGAAACACAACTTCGAGAGTGCTTCTCACCTAATTGAGACTCATCAGGCACTACAATCATATGTACTTGTACGTCAGACCTCTAAGTTTCTAGAAAAGTTTACTGGTGCAGAATATGACGGAAATATTCTACAGCCATCCATTCCCCCAGAGCACAAGTACTTCTACAAACTCTGTCAAAGTAAAGAATTTAAAGTGATGTTCCACGTCGGCTTGCAGGCCACCTTCAGCACAATGTCATCAATAGTGACTACATTTCTTAGCGAAGATTATACCAGAGATTTGTCCGACTTACTAAGCAAAGTGCTTAATAGTGATCTAAAGGTTCTGGTGTACCTCGGACAGTTGGACCCTCTTCTATGTATGCCTTGTAGCGAGAACTTCTTTCGCAGTCTGAAATGGGACTGTGCTGAAGCATTTAACACAGCCCTTAGCAATTTCTGGAGGCTGGAACCAGACGACGATGACTTTGTTGGCTATATTAGGTCTATTAGAACTTTCACGTTCCTCATCCTAAAAAATGTCGGACACTATCCTGGCTTCGATCGCGCCGACGTGGTACAGAAAATGATGGACAATTTTGTTTTAGATCAGCAATTTCATCAGGATCGGGATATGGGAGAGTTAATGAAGCTGTTTCAAAGCAATCCCCTACCATCAGCAACAAGGGCAATAATAAATCCGCTCTGTTATGGAGACAGAACTAGCAAAGTGAAGGATGCTCCCCTGACGAAGGATACTGAATTTAATTTGAAGCTTCATGTTTCGTAGATCGTCTATTTTATAACGATTATCACGGCTTTTAATGCATATCATCCAGTTAAATATACGTATCTACTTTCTTCATAATGCTGCCTGTATAAAAAGCTGATATGACCACCATTATTGGAAATACGTGCGCCGTGAATACAGGCCCATTTTCTTGTGCTTCTGCACTTAGGTTTAGACCATACAACTGTCTACCACTATTGTACTTTCAAATAAAGCTGTGCTGTTGCGAGCAGAGTGTATGTGTTTATATGTTGCTCCGCCTGTTTCCACGCGCGCGCGCCTGCCTACTCTGGAGGAGCATATTTCCTTCTGTGTGGCCCCTCTTTGACTTTTTCTCGGTGTTCTTCAGCAACGTAATACCCGGTTGAGGGGCAACAACACCGTTGATCAAGAGAAATCAAATCAGTGAGCTTGACGACTTGGGTACAATGTATACAATCACTTTAAAATTCAATGTGAGTTCTTGGTTGTACAGTAGACAAACCTCAGGTTCAAATGGTAACCCTTCCCGTGCACGATGTGTGTTCTGGTAGGAACGCTATCACGCTACTCTGTTGCCATGAGGTCATCGCTAATCATTAGATTTGGGATCGAACCCGTGACATCCTTTGCCACGGCACAAAACACTATCTCCTTTTGTTAACTGCGTGTATGTTTTTGTGCCTTTTAGCCACCGGACACAATGCACAAAAAGACACGTCAAGAAAACCCAAACACCAGATGAAGGAAGCCAGCCACTCTTCCTGTCTCAGTACATCGGTAGCAAAAGACTTGCTGAAGGCATTAGAAAGAGCAAGGTGGAATTATTATCAGAAACGGGTGGACCATTGACAGCGTATTCAGGATATATCACCATACAGAAGAACCACTTTTCAAATCTTTTTTTCCTTCTCATCGAAGCTCAGGTATGACTTTTGTTATGAGTGGGCATTGCGCTTGAAACTTTTCTTAAAGCTACTTTCGTTTCCTCTTTCTACAAGAGTGAATGATGGAAAAACAATAACACCAGATAGAGTACATGATGATAATGGCATGAGGTATATCACCGCAGCAGTTTCAGTTCCCTATACCAAGAGATTTCGATCGGTAATAACATTACACAAACCAACATAGCAAAATATATGTGGCTTATACAGGGCGTTTTTAACCTCTACAGATTAAAAAAAAAAACGTATGATAGCATAGGTGTCGTTTTTGCAGTTGAGTATACAGGGTGTCCCACTGAAAAAGGGCCAGGGGCTTAAGAAAAAACGGAGTGCTCTACACAAATGGAACCAACTGCACGTGCTTGCCAGTTGTGTGGTCTATCCACAAATAATTTTTTCATCGCCCCTTGTCAATTAATTAGCGGTAATTAATTTTCTAACGTTTGAATTATCGGTTTTAGCTCTCAGATGTCAATGAAGAAGTTGTAGTACATTTCGAAAAAGACACAACTGATGTGGCTCGAGGTTGCTATGGCTTGTGGTTTCGTTTTTTCCCGGGTTTAAAAGTTGGTTTCAGAAGCCGCGCGCACCGCAGAGCGCACCCCATAATTCTGCACCCGCGCGCGACGATTCCAGCGCCCTCCGGCGTACATTGACCTTGAGATTAGCGCTTAGAGACCATCCTTGGGCCACGTCACACACGAGGAAGATATTTCACATGTTTTACGGCACGCCTATCAGAGTGCACTGCAATCGTCGCGCGCGGGCGCCGAATTATGGGGTGCGCTCTGTGGTGCGCGCGGCTTCTGAAACCAATTTTTAAACCCGGGAAAAAACGAAACCACAAGCCATAGCAACCTCGAACCACTTCAGTTGCGTCTTTTTCGACATATGTTACAACTTCCTCATTGACATCTGAGAGCTAAAACCGATAATTAAAAAGAAGATTAATTACCGCTAATTAATTGACAAGGGGCGATAAAAAATATTTTTGGATAGAAAAACAACAGCCGAGCACGTACAGTTGGTTCCATTTGTGTAGAGCACTCCGTTTTTTCTTTAGCCCCTGGCCCTTTTTCGGTGAGACACCCTGTATGCAACTACAAGATGACTAATTACCTAAAATATCCACCCATGAATTTTGATGTGCAAATGAGCCGAAACCGAAACCGCGGTAACCGGATGCACAGGGAGCACACCGCTCATTTCACGTCAGAAGGGGCCATACGTGCTTTGAAACGATGGGGACGATTAGAGTAGAGTCACTAAATAAGCTACGTAGAAGCGTAGCCTATTTAGTGTACTCTAGATTAGAGTAAGTGCTGATCTGCTGGCCAGATCAACCGCTTTCCGGCTCCGGGCGCCGACTGTGCGGTCTGTCTTGCTTTTTCACCTGGGTTTTCCTCAGACACTTTAAGACAAATACCGGCACAGTTCCGTGTGAAGTTGACCCAGGACGCACGGTATGCCCCTTGCGATAGTTGTGACTAGTCTTGACGTTGCACACCTGAGCGTGGCCGACTACGGCAAGCAGTTCCATCACCACAACCGCCTGCGAGACCAGAGAAGCCTCCGTCGGGGAAGGTAATACGCTCTTGAGGCGCGCTTTTTCGGTTTCAGCTCACTTGCATAGCGAAATTAAGCGATGAATATTGCAAGGCACGCACTCGATTCTGGATTTTTAAAAGATAAAATGACTTTTAACGAGGATTTGTCGCATTCTGGTATCTCGCTTTTGTCCGAAATTCCCTAAAGAGTTAATTCATAAATTTTAGGTAATTAGTCATCTTGTAGTCACATACTGTCATCCAGAGGATGTCTACCTGGCAGTATAACTCAACTGCAAAAACGATATCTATGCTGCTCACGTAATTTTTTTTAATGAAAATTATGAAAATGATTAAAAAATCGCTGTATTCTTTGGCGCACTGTCGAACGCGTAAGAAATGCGATAGCATTGCAGCAGACGAAGGACGGTCCCGCCGCTGTGACCGCACATGATTTGCGTGCGGCCCAGTGGCAAACCCAACGATATGTTGCCATGGGCCTCGTGTAGAAACACGGGTTTCGCTTAGGGTTGCCACCTTTCGTAGTGAAAAATACCGACTGAGGGAGAGGAGGTGGAATAGAGGGAAAGGAGGAAATGTTCGTGGGAAAGGGAAAGTAAGTGAGGGGTGGACAGTATACAGAGAGAGAGAGAGAGAGAAAGAACGAGCGTACTAGCTCAAGACAACAATGATAATAATAATGAATAACTAAGAAAACGACTGGTGACTACGGAGTTGGGTCTGTGCTCCAGATTTATTCAAGCTGCAGTGGAATGTTGAAAGGAAAACCCCGTAAAAGCCCCTATGAAAGGTGTTGAGCCCAAATACCGGCAAAAGGCTGCCGGTATCACCTTCCTACCAGCAACCGGCAGAGAGAGCAAATAACCGGCCGTGCCGGTATAATACCGGCCTGGTGGCAATCCTAGTTTCGCTGCAGACGCGTTAACTTCTTCTTAAAGTCACTATACAGGGTGTCCACGCTAAGTGTGATCAGATTTTTTAAAAATATATAAAACACTTTTTCCAAGATGAAATCAATTGCAATATAGCATATGCTAAAGGGCACTCCCTAGCAGGGAATTAGCCAAGTCCAAAGGCAATGTCTTAATTAACTTTTTAATTATAAAAGCTACAAAGTTGTCCCAATGAGAACATCTGTTCCTTTCGGTCACCTGATATTGTAGCCGTTTTCAGAACAAAAATCCGTTCGATAGATCGCCCGCAAAAAATTCGTGAAGGAACGCCATTTTTTTCTTTATTTTGTTCATTGCGCTTCTTAGAAGACGCGTCTTTCTTTCACCCCCAATGTGAGAGGGAGAAAGAGCACACTATCGCCTCTCGCGTCCTGGAAAAAGAGTAAAAGGAAACAGAAAATGCAACCCAAGATAAGGCCAGTTCCGATAGAGTCACCCGATACATTTGTTTTTGTTTTGTTTCCGCAAGTTAAAGCTCATCTTCGACCCATGAGGCGGCACTGTGCTCTTTCCCCTCTCCCGTTGGGGATGAAGGAAATACGCGTCTTCTAAGAAGCGCAATGAACAAATTAAATAAAAAAATGGCGTTCCTTCACGAATTTTTTGCGGGCGATCTATCGAACGGATTTTTGTTCTGAAAACGGCTACGATATCAGGTGACCGAAAGGAACAGATGTTCTCATTGGGACAACTTTGTAGCTTTTATAATTAAAAAGTTAATTAATGAAAGTTAATTAAGACATTGCCTTTGGACTTTGCTAATGCCCTGCTAGGGAGTGCCCTTCAGCATATGCTATATTGCAATTGATTTCATCTTGGAAAAGTGTTGTATATATTTTTAAAAAATCTGTTCACACTTAGCGTGGACACCCTGTATACTCTTTGGTGCGCATTTCTGAATATCTGTAATATCGGCACGATTTGTCGCACGCCGCTTACGTTCCCCATTTTCGGCCGCCGCGTCTGCATCTCCCGCAGCACTGGCGTTACATATCTATACTTTCGCGAACGCTCCGCAGCACACCGCCTACGCTGTAGCTCCGCAGCCGTCGTGTTGCCAGTCGACGTGGACGACATCACGTGAGACGCGCTCTGCAGACACTGAGCGACTAGCGGCATGGCCCAGTGGGTTATTGCGTCCGCTCGCTGGTGGTCCAAGGTCGTGCGGCAGATTAGGTTGTGGGTTCGAATCCTACCACCGGTCGCGTTGTCTAAGGTTTTCTCTGGGTTTTCCGGCAGACTTCCCAGACGAATGTCGGCACCGTTCGCCCTGTAGCCGACCTACGCTCTTAGAAATGAACTTCACCACATAGCATGCTCCTAGCCAACCATCATCTCGAATGATATCTTTACTTGTTCCTGATTTGTTGAAAACGGGATGCGTACGCCTTTTTGGTGACAATTATGAACAGCATAAGTGTCACGAAAAGGCGTACGCCTCCCGTTCTCAACATAGGTAACGATAGGGCAAGTAACGATATCTTTCTATATCCAAGCGATTAAAACCGCTAGATTCCTTATGAAAAAATATTTGTCCATGCTGTAGAAATTCTATCGAAATAAGTCAAAAGAGTCAATAGACACGATATTGAAATTCTATAGATTTTATATGGAAAATCCTTTGGAATTGCTTTGGACAACTAATGGTTATTTGGGACAAACTTCCTTTTGACATTTGTCCAAAAGATTTCAAGACATTTCCGCTCTGGACTTCCTTTAGGCTTCCTTTTGAAAGACAACACGCTTCGGAATTCCTTCGGAATTCCATTTATTCATTCATTCCCTTCGGAATGCCCTTCTTTTGATCGTTCTTTGGACTACCTATTGACTTGTCTTTTGAAAATGAAGAAAGAGGAAATCCAAAGGCAGTCAATAGATTTCCTTTGGCTCGACCTCTTTAGACTTTCAGGAAAAAGAAAGGCCAAAGGCCGTCTAAAGCAGTTGTTTGGACAATTGTCTATAGGAAATCAAGGTCAAAAGAAAAGCCAAAGAAGCCAAAGAATGTCCAAAAGATGTCAATAGACAGGCAAATTTCATTTTCAGTGGTTGGCTAGGAGCGTGCTATGCGGTAAAGTTCATCCTGCCATTACCCCCTCCCCCCCCCCCCCATCTTTAAGAGTGCAGGACGCGCTCACACACCGTGTCGCCCACTCCTTCCCGCTGTCCTCTCTCCAGCAAGAACAGTTTGGTTCCCATCTTGTGGAGACCTTGTCAGCCCAGTGAACATCAAGCACACGCACATTTCTTAGGTTACTACTGGACCTCTAAACTGAACCGGTCTTACACGTAAGTGATACGAGGTGCTCGGTTTACCAACGTACCAACAGCATCTCTATCACGAGTGCAGAATGAAAAGCTGCTCTCTCCGGAAGAAATATTGATCTGGCTATGATCACTGGTAAAGGAACGGGCACAAGATCATCGCAACGCGTAGGTCAGATAGGTGGTCCTTATACGCTCCAGAATCTAATGATCAGAGAGAGGCGCTACTTGAGACGCACTGCTGTCATTCCTGCGAGGCAGTGATTCATCCCGACACACACTGTACCCCCGCCCCCCCAGAAGTTTGGCGACACCCCTAACGTTTTTACCTGTGCAGCCCCTACAGGGAGTGGGGAGGGCTTGGTATTTCAGCTGTTTTGACATGTCGGTAATGATATGTTGAGCTGTCATGACATAGCTGCAATAATAACCCCCCCCCCCCAATGTGTTGCAACAGCCCCTCGTGCTTGGGATTTTGGATAAGCTACTACAGCGAAGGCCTCCTACGCGGGGTTTTGGAAATGCCTGAACAGGGTTTCCAATTGTTTAGACATAATGCTAATATAATATTGTTTTAAGGTAAATTTTAAATTGAAGGTAGCATGGGCAAGTTTGTCTCGTGTCAGCGTTACTATAATCAAATTTGTCAAATTGGTTGTATGGCAGACTACAAATTGCAGTTGTGACAGTAACTAGACAATATTGCGCACCGCCCTCAGACTAATAGCCTCAGAGCATTCTACTAATAAAATGAAACAACTGAACGCACGCTTACAAACAGACAACTGAACGCACCATCTTCGATGTAATATTCCAGTGCGGCTGCTATCTTTTGCGCGTTTCGCTTTTCACTGCAACTCAAAATATTTCGTCCTGTAACAGAATCAACCTGAGACAGCACCACTAGTGTTGTGGCTTCAAGGGGGTCCAGGCACATCCTCTCTGTTCGGACAGTTTCTGGAGAACGGTCCAGTTGGTATCAATAGAGACGGTGAACTGTTCAAGAGAGAGCATACCTTACAAAAGGAATGCAACGTGCTCTATCTGGACCAACCGGTGGGTGCCGGCTACAGCTTTACAAAAAGCGAGGCTGGCTATTCCAGAAGCTTGAAGGACATCACCAAGGATCTAAGACAATTCTTGAAGGCCTTCCTAAAGCTGTTTCCCAAGTACAACGAAAGAGAGCTCTACATTGCAGGGGAGTCCTACGGAGGTAAGAAAAGCGCGGCGGTTTAGTGTCTTAATAAAATCAAGTTCTAATATATATTGTGGACAGACGAACATAAAGACACCGCAGAGCATTAAAGGGCATTGCGAAACATGTCCGCACTTACCAAGGGTCCACTGTTGCGTGCACGACAGCTTTTGGTTTTTCAACTGTAGTTTCCGTCGGGAATACTGGCTGGAACACCGTGACCCAGTCCTCTGGGAAGGAATCATCTCTGAAATCTTGAAGGCTCTTCATTGTGGCGACGTCGCAGTTGGTCATGGTGTTTCGGCAACAGTGCCTAGAGAGTCATGACTTTCGCTGATCGATTCCACTCCAGCTTCACAACATCTCATGCAACGTAACGTGGGGCAGTCCTAAACTTTAGGATGAAAACATTGTTTCAGACCTGGCATCCATTCAGCTTCCCCTGTGGTGCACCTTATACTGCACTTTCATCATGGGAATATCTAGTCGTGTTTTCGGTCTGCAGGCTGCAGAAGATCCGCCGGGACTGAGTCTCCCGATGACGTCCTGTGGTGGAGGTGCAACCATCTTGCCAACCTAGGGCTTTCCCATGTCATGTGTTTCAAGCCGTCTTTCCCATAGCGAACTGCCCGGTTATTGGAAGCCCATTATATTGTGGCTTGTACGGTGCAGTTCGAAAGTCTTTCTCCTTGGTCGGTTTTTGGAACTCTGCCCCTGTGAACGATGTGACACCAGACATAACGATAGATAAAACCGTGCAAAATAAATAAAGATTTTTAGTGAATGGTATCGCCTTTACGTACGTAAAGGATAGCGTTGATGGTTCTGCGCACTCCCATAGCAGAAAGAGAGCTTCGCGCAGTGTGCACAACCACCAACGCTATCTGTTACGTACGCTATCACCTTTGCCTACGACGTACTAAAACTCTCTACTGTGCGCACGTCCCCTTCACGTGAACCCTTGTATACGTAAAAAATGCATCATTTCGTAGAGCTTGAGGAATCAGAGCGGAAGCCATCCCCATATCATCGTCATCATGTACACTGTAAAAATATACTATGATTTCTACAGGTGTTTAATAGTATCTGACGACGGCGTGTTGCCGTAATATCAAATACTGCGAAAACTACGTAAAACGGTGGCGCCATCATCATGCGCCGGCCAAAAACTTCAATGCGGAGGCAAGGCTAAGCCAAGTACGGGGCATTGCCGCCATTCGCAAGCGCCGGAAGCGGAACATCGTGCGCGGACGATGGTTGACGAAGGAGGACGAAGCGGTTGTTGTAAATCTCGTGAATCTCCTGGGGAGAAGATTCAGAAGATTCAGATTCTGTCATAGGGCTGTGGTAGCGGGTCTTGCATCCTACATCGCGCTCTCCAACCGCTTCTAATCACTTCCTTCCTACACTCATACACTCTCACGTACACACACATTCATACAGCCATCCTTTTGGCCCTGCATAGTCGTCATACGCATATTCCTACATACGTGCATATCCAGTTCCTGCATTAGTCATCACATGTCATATATGTCATAAGATACTTGGATCCGACTTGGCCTTAGTTCCCATCATTACTGCACAGACATAAACAAACATCTCACGCCCCTTTTGTCCTGGCCAATCTCCCTTAGTGGCTCACGGCCATTATCTCATTGGTAGAAGAAGAAGAAGAAGAATGCACGTCGTCAGGTAAGCATATTTCTGTTCGCACATCTTGTTCTTTGCGATTTGAGCGTTGTGCACCGTATGCCTGGTTTTTATTCAACTTATGTGACACCAGTAAATGGCTCGTGGCTCGCGTTTGCTGTGAAGCGTCTCCCTATACACTGTTAGAAAAATTTATACCTTTTAGGGTATAAACGGCTTGTCCCAGGGCGCATCCTTTTGAGGTATAAACACTATACCTCCTTCGAGGTATAGTAATTTTATACCTCTTTGAAGAAGGTATGTTATTTGCACCTCATGGTATAAACATGTATCCCCTTGAAGGTATATTTTCAAACCCGGAGTGTAATTTTGGAAAACTAGAATATTCGATTTATTTCAGCGCTATATAAGAGTGGCGCTTTCTTGACCGACCTGGTAACAAAATAATATTGAACTACAAGTGGTTTAATAACAACAACTGCCGCGAGAAGGAAAGAGAGAAAGAAACTACCTGGGCACACACGCACGCATAAACGAACCCACAAAATCATATTCACAAGGTGAGACCTGTGTAAAACATAGAGGAGAGCTCGTGCAGATTACTAGCCACGCAAGAAGCAACGTGGGAGGATTTGGTGGAGAACAGATACTGGTATAATACATCGTGACTTCGCAAAATGTGGGGCGTCTTCGCCCGGCGAGCAAATATATGAGTGAGGACGCGTAGATTTGGTCATTTCAGGAACAAATAGCACGCTGCTATAAACCACTCCCCCTATTAATTACGATGTAACCGTATTACTGACTATGTTCCTTAATTAAATTACTGCTTAGCTGAGTACTGAGTACTGTCTCCACCACAAATTAATGTGATACCACAGGTTCATATCTAAAGGTATACAAAATACCAAAGGTATAAACGGAAGCGAGAAGTACCTTATTACACCCTCAACTGATGTGGAAGGTGTAGCCTCGGCGATTTATACCTCTCACAGGGTTTAAACGGGGTATAGACGTTGGTGATGAGGAATAAATATGGTAGCTTAGTCCTAGTTTATACCTTTGTTATACCTCTTGTATACCTTTTCTTCTAACAGTGTAGTTCTCCGTCTGTCATGTTTCCTAGCTCGTAGGGTGATCAAGGCGCTCTTATTGTAATGTATCGTTGCGGAAGGTGCCCTTGTGTTTTTAACACTCTGATGGGCTAGTTGACCACCGTAGAGGTGTACATGAAGCGAGCAGAATACCGTGGTGTCATGCATTATGTGTGTACATGGCGGCGAACTATGCAACACTCATATGTCACATTTTTGGACGTTACAAGAATACACCAGGACGGTCGCCTCGAACCGATTTGCTCTCCGAAACCACAAAAGTATGTCAGGTCCATTCGTGCTCGCGTCAATTCACTACGAATATAGAGATAGTGTCACATATGAAGCAGCACATACGAGAAGGTCATGATCAGATGTCCTTATGAACGCTGCCAGAAGTAGTTCCGTGCGGTCTTCGCGTTTTGTGTGCACCTTCATATGTTCTTCCTTTGAAAAAATGAAACGGTTAGTATAATCTCCTTTCCCTTTGCTGTGTTTTGATGCCAGAGCTGACTAATGGATGCACATGGTTCTTTCGAATGTTCTTCCTTTGAAAAAATAAACGGTGAGTATAACTGCATGTCAGTTGCGCTGCTCCCTGTAACAGTTTCCTTTCTCTTTGCATGTTTTTGATGCCAGAGGTGATTGGCACATTTTCATCACTGTGTACATAGAAAATAAATCCCAATGTGACAAACATCACAATGTGTTACGCATGGTCATTACTTAAACTGCTCTCATTGCTACGGCTATATGTAGAAAAAAAGAGGGGCTCCAGGAATGGGCACAGCATGATGAGGGTACACGGCATATGCCAGTTAAAATTACTGGCCAATGCAGTTTTTTTAACGACCACAGCACAGTAATGCTACACGGCGTATGCCTGTTAAAATTACTGGCCAATGCAGTATTTTTCACGGGCACAAATTATACACACACAGTAAAAAAAACGGCCAATGTTTGGCAGCCAACTTTCCTTGCATTTGCCAGTTTCTTTTTTTTTTTTACTGTGAAATTTTTTACAGTGTATCTCTCTCTCTCTCTCTCTCTCGAGGAATCAGGCCGCGCTTCATGTGGAGAATTTCCCTATTCATCATCATTAATTTATCTGTTGTTGTTGTTGAGGAATCAAATGAGGGAGGGGGTATATGATTATTAAGAAAAAAGAAAGGAAAGGTAGCCAGGCAAAGAGCCGGCTTGATATCCCGAAAGAAAAAGAAAGAAAAAGGAAAGGGGGAATCGAAACAAAGGAAGGAAAGAAAAAAAGACATACGGGGGACTCAAAAAAAAAGGAAGGAAAGAAAAAAGAAAAGCGGGGAAAAAAAGAAAGGAAAGAAAGAAAGAAGACAATAAACACGAGCGCAATGTTACATGCAGTTCACGAGTCCTGAGACTCCGACAAAACCGAGGAGAGCGGCAGTGACAGCCCACTGGTTGGGGTGCAAGACGGGGCCAAGGAGAGCGACCAACGAAAAGTCGTTACAGACAATCTGGAGCAGACGGCAACGGAGGGTGTCCCTACGTTGAAAGTGCTGCTGGCAATGCAGGAGCTGGTGTGGGATGTCAGCTTCTACTCCACAGACATTACAGTTTGGTGAATTTAGCCGACCCATCTTGAAGAGAAGTGAGGGTGTATGGGCAACATTGAGTCGTAGGCGGTGGAGAATGGATTCTTCTTTACGACTGCGGTGGCAAGTGATGACGAACTCCATCAATGGGTCGATAGACCGTAGGAATGAGTTGTAAGTCGTAGTTTCGGCACGGAACTGCTGAGCACATATGGCACACCGACGGCGAATGTGTAGACGACATGTGGAGGCTGTAACCGGCAGAGGTGCCAGGGCCGAAGTGTCATCAGACCCAGCGCGTCTCGCTAGTGCGTCTGCTCGGGTTGTGTGATTGACACACTTCGTTGTGTTACTCGTCTTCTCACACTCAAGGTACGACGAAATGATGCTTTTTTTTCACAAACAAATGTCGACCAGGAACACTTGCGCCCCTGGAATGTTTGTCAGTACTGTCTCCATCATCCTGTGAAAAATTGCAGGAGCTGATGCTACTCCGTACTTTCACTCCTCATTCAGTGACTGGTGGCAGATTCCTTTTCGGCCCCAACTTTGTAAACCAGTAACTATATTTGTGGGAAACAACCATGTACTCTACCTTGGGTAGATGACATCCCCACAGATGTTCAGGCTGCCACCTCCCTTCAGCACAGGGACCACTGGAATGGCACACTCACTGTCTGCAATAGGTGAGAGGATGCCTTCATGGCGCATCCTTTCCAATTCGTCAGCCATCGCACATGGCAGTGAGCAGGTCTTGAAGAGTTTTTTCCTGGGTTTTCCTCAGACGCTTTCAGACATATGTCGGCACAGTTCCCCTAGAAGTCGGCCCAGGACGCACATTTCCCCAGGGCGTCAGTCGTGACGTTGCCCACATACGTGAGGCCGACAACGGCAAGCCCTTTCACCATCACCACCACCACCATCTTGAAGAGCTTTGGGTTAACATAATTCCTCATGTTGATGTTGATGTGTGCTCGAGATCCCATCAGACCGGCTCTAGGTTGGAATAAATCGAAGCGAAGATGTCCCTGAGCTTGGGGAAAACAATTACACGATGAGCACAACACGGAACTGAGACCACCAATATTAATATTAATGTACATATTAAGTGGAAAGGAGGTAAAGGACCGTAGAAGGGAGGTCGATAGACGGGTTACTTATATGCAATCTGATGTTGTTGCAATCATAAATGCTTCACAGATTACTATTTGACTGGCGCTTCTCGTGTTTTACCAAAATGCGCTGTACAATCAGAGCATCTGGCCACATGTTTTCTAATTTCGGAATTCGTATCTTTGTTCGTCACGGCACGTGCATGTTTCCGCAGTCTATCCACCACACATCGTCCGGTTTGTCTTATATAATATGAGCCACATGACAGGGGGTCTTATAGACAACATTAGATTTACAGCTGGAATATACTGGTTTCTGTGTTTTGTTTGATATTTTGCGTGCTTTGAATTTCTGTGTAAAGGGGTTGAGGATGACATTTCTATTAGCCCGATGTGCGACCCGTCGTCCTCTCTTGATAGCTTGTTTTCCAAGAGAGTGAGTATTGTGAAAGAACGGTAGTGCTACGAAGCGCTTGTGCTTATGGTTGTATAGCAACCTGGCTATTGGTGTCCAGAAGATCCTTTAGTTGGTTCCAGATGAAATCTTCAGTATAATCAGTCTGTTGCAGTGTATACAATTGCCGTTGTAGTCCGCTGAGGGCCAAGTGACTGCAATGTTCCTTTTGTGTTGAGCGAAGCAACTTTTTACAATGGCTTCCTTTATAACCTTGGGATGGGAACTGTGAACATTGAGGAGCTGCTTTGGTTCTTTGTTTTCGTAAGTCCAGCATAGTCCATTGGAGAAGTAGAACATTATGTACAGAAATTTCAACTGTCCGTCCGTCGGTTTTTCCCTGGCGAAAGTCAACTCAGGGGAGGCACCTCTTCTAACTAAAAGTGCTTCATCAGGCTTGTGGGGCTGCGTGGTAATCACAATTATGTAATCGACATGTCTCTTAACTATCACGGGACAGATCAGGGTAGCAGCCCACTGGCTTACTACGTTACCCAACGTTGAAAGGTAGAATTTGCTCAACAGGGGGGACAAGGAAGAACCGATGCAGATTCAGTTATTCTGTGTGTACCGTTTGTCTTCATATTCTATGACTGTAGAATCCAAGTGCAGTTGTATCACTTGTAACAGGGAGGAAACTGGGAGTCCTGTTCTCGCTTCAAATCTTGTAAGGTCAGACTCTAAAATGGATCTTAGTCTGATTAACAGCGTGGTAGGTTCAAGAGACACATGTAAGTCCTTAATATTGATGGACAGGGCAGTGACTTTAGCGTCATGCATAGGTATTATTAGATATCGAAGTTCGTGTGAATTCTTCAAGGAGATCGACATAGGCAAAGCTGCTTGGGAGAGTTTGTCCGCAAGAAAGGTGGATAACAGATGTTGCCACGCGCGTGCCATGTCAATTGATTACGACCCTAAACGGATGCTCTCATTGCGGTCTGGAGCATAACCTGGTTTGGATTTCCCATATCGCGTCTCGGGTCTCAGACCGTTTACGTTGGACACTGCTGTCCAGGCAGGTGTTGCTTGAGGCCAGCAGCTTATCTGCGTTCCTCATAGCCAACTGCACGCCCAACGCCATATCAAGCGCCTTTTACAGAGTCAAGCTCTTTGGCTTGGCCAGTGGGATGCGTAGGACTCCGAGCTCGTCTACATTCTCCATTGTCAACACCACGGTCAACGCCATGTCAAGCACCTCTTTCAGCATTTTTAAGCATTGTCAGTAGGAACCGCTGGACGTCTAGGTGATCCGCGTTTCTCGTTGACAACTCCGCGGCCAATATCGTCTCAATTGTGTCTTTCGGCGCGAAGCTTTTTGGCGTGGCCAGTGGGATCCGTTAAATCTTTAGATAAATCTTTAAATCTTTTAGATAGCCAGTGGAATCTGTTGGGCTCCCAGCCTGGATTCTCCATTGCCAACTCCGCGGCAACTCCCAACATTAGGGAAATGGTTCTCACGTAGCAGAACGTAGCACAATTCCGAAAGGTAGCGTAGACGTCCAACCTTTCCCAAAACATATCGTTTCAGTATTTCTGATTGTAAAGATTTGTACACAAACAAAATTCTTACCGACGTAATGTAGCTATCATCAGCACCAGCTTCGGTGCTGCTTTCTCTTGTGGGTCGCTGCCACCGTCTTTCACCAGCACCCGCACAGTTCTCATTCAGACGAAACGTTATGGTAATTCACGAGTATCGCTAATCGACTATCGGCCGATAACACTAGCGAATGTGGACTAGAAAATTCTTGCGAAAATACTGGATAATCGCTTCCAAGAGCTAGTACCGTATGTTGTTGGAAAGCATCAAACGTGTGGTATTCGCAGCCGTACCATTTTCACAAATGTACATGTGGCGCGATCGCTTCTGGAATGTTGTAGTTTCTTCGGATTGAGAACTGCTTTAAGTCAACTGGATCTAGAAAAGGCATTTCACAGAGTCAGCCATGCATTCCTTTCCCTCGCGACCGTGCCACGTGAAGGTAGGAGTATGGAGGAAGGTAGGAGTATGCCACATGTTCGAGTATTCCGACGGCACACATTGAGGTCAAGGTTCTTGCATACGCCTTCGACGAATGCTGTTTTCGCTGGGTGATTTTTACTCTGCACGTCGTGTGAGGGGACATCGCATAAGTGACTGTGTGGATACCTAGCAGATAATAAGGAACATAGGTCCGTGCTGTGCACCTGCCAGGTAACAATTGGCCGGCGCGTTTATTGCGTCGTCGTCATCATGATTGCGTCCACAGAGGGCGCTACAGGGCTCCCCCCTCTAGAGCGTCGTCCGGCTGGAGACGGTCGGAAGAGAGAGACCATGTCACAGTCCTTCGGCCTGTGTGGGCTACGGGCTTCAGTGTGGCTGAATAGGCGGGAAGGTCCAAGTAGGTGTTAAAGGGGATGACGGAGGAGACGTACGCTGGCTTCACGCGATCCAGGGCTACCGTGTCGTGTTTGCCACCGAGGTCGACGACGACGGTCTTTGAGGTGCGGGAGAGCACAGGGTACGGTCCGGAGTAGTGTGGCGTAAGGGGTGGCTTGGCGCGGTCGGTTCTGATGAACACGTGCGAAGCGTTCTTGAGGTCCTGGCTGACGAAGACGGTTCGCCGCGTCGGCATGCGCGGCGCAACGGGGGTGATGGAGCGGAACAAGTCATGGAGCTTGTCGATGTACGCGGTCTGGGATGGATGGGGCTCGGCGGGGCTGGGGGTGAGAAAATCACCTGGGAGCCGGATCGGGGAGCCGTACACCAACTCTGCTGAACTGCAGCTAAGGTCTTCCTTGACGGAGGATCTGATGCCCAGCAGCGCGAAGGGAAGGTGTTGGCTCCAGTGCGCAGGGTTATCGTGAGCAGTGAGTGCGACCTTCAGCTGACGGTGTAGTCGCTCGACTAGCCCATTCGCCGCGGGGTGATAGGCAGTCGTGTGGATATGGCGAGTTCCGAGTAGCTGCGTAAGGGCAGTGAACAGTGAGCACTGAAACTGCCGTCCGCGGTCGGTGGTCACGATGGAGGGGCATCCGAACCGCGCGATCCATGATGCGACAAAAGCTTCAGCGACTGATTGAGCGGTGATGTCGGTCAGCGGGACTGCTTCGGGCCACCTCGTAAATCGATCGATACAGGTTAGAATGTACCGGTGACCTTGAGATGGTGGCAGGGGACCGACGATGTCCACATGCACATGGTCAAATCGGGCGCGAGGGGGCAGGAACGGTTGAAGTGGAGTTCGAGTGTGGCGGCCGACCTTCGCGCGCTGACAAGGGATGCAGGTCTTGACCCAGCGTTGGACATCCTTGTTCATGCGCGGCCAGGCGTAGCATTGTGTCAGGAGCTTTTGAGTCGCGCGCACTCCAGGATGGGAAAGGCCGTGGGTCGAGTCGAAGATAGGCCGGCGCAACGTGACGGGAATGAACGGTCGATTAACGCCTGTGCTGGTATCGCAAATGACAGTCGTCGGTGTGGCCGGGATAGGGACTTCGCGCAGCACCAGTGACGTGTCTTGCGTGGCTAGCAGTTGTTGGAGTTCGGAGTCGGCAGCTTGCGCCGCTGCGATGTCCTCGAGACCGACGGTGCATGGCGTAGAAATGGAATCAATGCGAGAGAGGGCGTCCGCGGCACTGTTGTCCACACCGTGCACATGACGTATGTCCGTCGTGAATTCCGAAATGTACGCCAGATGCCGTACTTCGCGGGCGAGGTAGTCGGTGCGGTTGGTACGAAAGACGAATGCGAGGGGCTTATGATCGGTTAAAACATGAAATGTGCGGCCTTCCAGGAAGTACCGGAAATGACGGACTGCTGCGTAGATGGCCAAAAGCTCGCGACCAAAGACACTGTAGCGAGTTTGCGTGTCGTTTAGTCGGTGCGAAAAGAACGCCACAGGGTACCAGGCGTCGTCGATATGCTGCTGCAAAACTGCGCCCACAGCGGTGCTAGACGCATCTACCATGAGACGGCTTGGGGCGTCGTGCCGGGGGTGGACTAGCATAGCAGCGTCCGCTAGGGCCTGCTTGATATTCGCAAAGGCGGCGTCAGCGGACTGCGACCAAGGGACGCTTGACGATGGCTTCGGGTTGTTGCGGAGCATGTCCGTGAGTGGCTGAATGATGGCGGCACATTTAGCAATGAACCGACGGTGAAAGTTCAAAGTTCATGTGATTAACATCCTTCGGGCTGGACCCGTTGTTTACCGAGGCAGTTTTGTGTTGTGCTCCCCTTTGTATTGTTCCCCCCCCCCCTTCCTCTTGGGTGGTGTTGTATGCTGGATGCTTGTTTTCAGATTGTCGCTGAACACTATTGCTATAATGTACACGGTGTACATACCTATTGCCCTTGGTGGCTCAGTTGCTAGGGTGTTCGCCTACTGGTCCCAAGGTCGCGGGTTGGAAACCCGGTCGAGGACGCCATTAAGTTCGTGGTAGGGTACAAGTTGCTTAGACACGCCGGCTTCCGCGGGGGACGTTAATACGGTGCGCCGTGTGTTGAGGTTTCAGTGTACGTAAAAGCACCCCTAGGTGGGCAAAATTAATCGACAAGTCGACTACTCTGGTGTAGCTCATGATGACAGTTGTCTCGCGATGCAAAGCCACGAATTATTATTAGTTAACATCAGTGAATCTGAAAGTAATTGAAGCAGGCTTTATAGCCTGAAGCTATGAATCATGAGGATATGTGAAAGAAATATGTACAAACCTGTTTGCTTTTCAGTGAGACCTGCGATAGCACTGGCACACGACCTCCACAAGCGTTCCACGAAGACATCTGACCCAGAAGAAAGCACGAAAGGCTCACGTGATCTCAATATGAACCTTCGTGGTGTCGTATGTGGTGTGGGTCTCTACAGCCCGCTCCTGGATCAAGTTGACATAACCAAGTACTTTTATCACATGGGTCTACTTGACCACAACAGTTATAATTATGTCACGAAGGTGATCAATGATGCTGCACAACTTATTAACTCTGACATTCCTACTCTACGTTTAGTAGCGCTAAAGAAACTTGTGGACCTGTTACCAGTTCTAGAAATGTTCACGGGCATCTCATACGATGGAAACATTTTACAGGCCAATGAACCTCATGAACAAAAACAGTTTAAGGCGAAAGCTTTAACTGAGAAATTTAAGAGAGGCTTTCACGTAGGATTAAATGCAACATTTAGTGTATCCCCTGTACGTGCTCACCTAGCAGAAGACTTTTTTTTCGATATATCGACTATGCTAATTGAGCTTCTAAACAGTGACTACAAGTTTCTTGTCTATGTAGGGCAGTTAGACCGGACTTTTGCACCTGCGAGCACGGAGAGAATATTTAAAAACCTAAAGTGGAAACATATTGATGCATTTCGGACTGCTTTGAGAAGCTTTTGGCACCTCGATGACGAGGACGAAGGGTCCAGTTTTGCTGGTTACATGTGGGATATCTACAATTTAAAGTATGTCCTCATGACGGGCGTGGGACACTATCCGGGGTTTGATCGACCACAGGCATTCTACCAACTAATGCGAAAATTTATTTTCGGCAAAGAGTTTTCCACAAAACAGCCTTTCGCCGAACTACTTACGCCGGCAGAAAACGGGGCTTCTGCCGAGGGCGGACGCCCAGCTGATCCTACAGACGTAGATAATGTGCCTCGTGAGCTGTGACCGTTGACAGATTTAATGAGAAGTGTCTACAACCCGTTTGTAAGAATACACTGCACATTGCGGGATCTAATAAATGTTGTGAACCAGCCGCGTTCTTTGTCAGGTCAGTCATGTAACTCTCATAATAACTAGAAGCCAAGCTGCACAGAAGGGGCATCTGTGCAGCACAGCCTCCATGGTACGTATGGTACAACTAACGTCATCGCCCTCCTAAGTTCCGTACGCCTATTTCACTTTTCGCAGTAGAGTTTAACACAGTGCAAAACCCATTCCCTAAAGTAAAGGAAGCAATACAAGTACCGTACACTCGATGATAGCACACAAGCTGACACATGGAGCATAAAAGGATTATGTAAGCAAGCAGGTGTAAATTCGACCTCTTGTCTTCACCCCAAACTCAGGGATATGTTGCCCACATCAAATTGACACATGGAGAGCGCAGGGAAGAGAGAACTTCGGTGTGATTTTCAAAGCGTATACCCAATACAACTATTGCATCTTATGTGACACTGCATGACTTGGGTTCTGATATCATTGCTGAAGGTATCTCCCCTCGCCCCCTCACCGTAGTCGAAACAATAAACTACTGCTAGCGTTGCTCAGGACTGTGCTTTACAGCACCTCAATTTCAGATGTACACCACTAAATGGCAGCTATACCATCTTCTGCAGTGAAACAGTATATGATGCCTCTCTATATGATGGAGAGCCACCATAATAGGACAGCAAAATGCGTGGATGTTGTCGACGACAGCGTTCGTGTCTGCATTTGTTGTAGCACGGCAAAGCAGGGAATGAATGGTACATCGTCTACAAGAGCGGAATTAGTAGCGTTACAGATGACATGCAGGATGTGGCCACATGACAATTGCCTGCGCAAGGGATCACATATTACCATTTAAAGGCAGGTTTCCAAGCCCATCATTTTTTTGGGGAAGTGGCTGTATGGCACCAAATAGTACGGGACATACACGTAACTGGTGTCGTCCTCTTCGACAGGTGCATCCACACAGGCATAAGCGGTAACGAAGTTGCAGATGAGGCAACGAAACACCTGGTGACATATTCCATGACAAACGTGAAAAGACACGTTGAAATCGCTGAGAGGGGACATATACATGGTGTCCCAGCTAAATGCGAACACATTTTTTAAGAAGCGAGTATATATCACTTTTTCCGAGATGAAATCAATTGCAATATACGAGGGGCGTTCAAGTCAAACCGGGACTTTTAATTTTTGGCAAAAGTAAAATGAACTTACAGGCGAGAAATTAGTTTTATTTTTCAACGTAATCTCCAGCTGGCACTAATTCCCTTGTCCCAGCATTTCACGGGGGCTTGGATGCCAGCAGCGTAGAAATCCTTACCGGCGCGTAGCAGCCATGATCGGACCGCATTCTTGACCTCATCGTCACAGCTGAAGTGGCGGCCCCCGAGGAACGCCTTCAGTGGCCTGAAGAGCTGGAAGTCCCTGGGGGCGAGGTCTGGACTGTAAAGGGGATGTGACAGCAACTCCTAGCCAAGCTCCTGTAAGGTGCGTGTCGTGAGATGCGCGGTATGCGGGCGTGCATTGTCCTGTAGGAGGAGGACTCCTTTGGTGATGAGGCCCGGCCGCTTTTGCTTCAGCGCCTTATGCACATTTCTGAGAACCTGGCGGTAATATGCACTATTGATCGCACTATATGCACCATTGATATCGAGACATGTTATCCGTCGGTCCTTGAGGATCAGGCGCTCCACAAATTGGATGTCCTCAGGAACTCTGACACTGGACTCTGAGCCGCCCCGGCCGGGATCGTCCTGCACTGATGTATGGCCGTCTCGGAACCGTTTGCACCACTCAAACGCTTTGCTGCGGCTAAGTGTATCGTGGCCATACTGAGCCTGAAGTCTTCTGTGAATTTCAGATGACTTTACGCCTTCATTCACGAGAAACTTCATGACAATTCGCTGTTCGATGTGCGCGCTCACCTCGTTGTCGGTCATCTTGTCCAGCACGTGCCTTCTGTTTTGCACAAACTTTGGACCACCACGTGGTGAACGCGGAGGCCTGTCGCGTGCGAAAATTACGAAAAAGAAGTAGCGCAAGTTATTTGTACACTCAGGAGACAGAAAGTCCCGGTTTGACTTGAACGCCCCTCGTAGCATACTCCTAAGGCAATGTTTTAATTAACTTTAAATAATTAACTTTTTAAATATAAAAGCTACGAAGTTGTCCCTATGAGAACATCTGGTCCCTTCGGTCACCTGATACCGGAGTCGTTAAAATCCGTTCGATAGATCGTCCGCAAAAAAATTCGTGAAGGAACACCATTTTCTCGTTATTTTGTTCATTGTGCATCTTCGGAGACGCGTCTTTCCTTCACCCTCAATGTGAGAGGGTGAAGGAGCGCAGTGCCGCCTCATGCGTCGAAGATGAGCTTTAACATGCGGAAACAAAACAAAAACAAATGTATCGGGTGACTCTATCGGAACTGCCCTTATCTTGGGTTGCATTTTCTGTTTTCTTTTCATCTTTTTCCAGGACGCAAGAGGCGATAGTGTGCTCTTTCACCCTTTCACATTGGAGGTGAAGGAAAGACGCGTCTGCGAAGACGTGCAATAAACAAAATGCAGAAAAAATGGTGTTCCTTTACGATTTTTTTTCGGACGATCTATCGAACGGATTTTTGTTCTGACAACGGCTCCAATGTCAGGTGACCGAACGGACCAGATGTTCTCATTGGGACAACTTCGTAGCTTTTATAATTAAAAAGTTAATTATTGAAATCTAATTAAGACATTGCATTAGGAGTTTGCTGATGCCCTCCTAAGGAGTGCCCTTCAGCATATACTATATTGCAATTGATTTCATCTCGGAAAAAGTGATCAGTGGCGTAGCCACGGGGGGGCTAGGGGGGGCTCGAGCCCCCACTACCTGCCCGGACCGACCCACACAAATCGTGCAAATCCGAGGATAACATAATATATGGGGGGGGGGGGGGGACCAGTGTGACGATCGCGAAAGTTCTCTCAGTTCATGGCGACTATCTAAGAAGCACTCTTGAATGGTTTTCAAAGTATGAGCTTTTCAAAATACTTCCAATCTCGTGACACCACCTCATTGGTCATGACAGCTTATACATGTAGCCGTATTGTGAACGTCCAAATAAACTATTTTCGTTCCCTTTTTTTCATCCTCAGTTTGCAGTGTGCACAAGTATGTGTATGTTGTCGCACACAGGATCAGCAGGGGGGGGGGGGGCGAGTTTTCGTATCGAGCCCCCCCTACCTTGGAGGTCTGGCTACGCCACTGAAAGTGATGTATATTTTTAAAAATATGTTCGCATTAAGCTGGGACCCTCTGTATATAGAAGGCAATGGTTACAGGCCTCATCCCGGCTAAACACCAGGTAGACCGGGAGCGGATTCACCTGATCGTCACGTATAGTTCAGAGTTTCTCCATGAAGTCAAAAAAGCTAGTTCTGCAAACTATTCAGTGTGTAACGGTGGGCAGCACAGATTAAATTCTCATGTACTGCACAAGAAATAAGGGAGGCTGGGGAGAGATGTTAGATTTTTTACTTCTGATATCGGCTGTGACGAAAGTGCGTTCGTCAGGCTGATGAGACCAATTAGTGCAATCTTTTGGCTACACAGAGCACATATTAAACAAAACGTGGCTTAAAGAATAGTATATAAAAAACGCTCCCCGCGAAGGTTGGCAAGTGTGGCAATACGTCCGGGGCAGGTCGTTTCGTCTGCGTTCCTCATGTTTATTGTGGATGTGCACCAAATAGAGCGCCCATTGGCAGGGCATATGAAAAACAAACTGAACGAGAATAATAAAAAAAAACCTGCTATCTTAACACAATGTACAAGACTACTCACTCATACTCACTCATACTCACATCATACTCACTCATGCAAAGTGCTGGCTCGATCAGTTCGCACTAACGGATTCCTATATTCGCTCCATCAATTGATGATCACCGTGTGGAATAATTGCCCATGTGTCATTACCTATAAACAGTATTTAGGAGAATTTATTGACCAGTGTGTAAACTTCTTCTGCTGCCACTAACTAAACAATGTATACTCAGACGCTTATACTGTTATTACCTTTATAGCCCCCCCCCCCCACCTTATGTAACGCCCAACCCAGGGCCCTTAAAGTGGTACCCCGCAACAAAATCACACAAAGGTTGTGATATATCCGTAATCTTTGGGATGACAGGAAGATGTACGAAATATCTCGGTTGAAAACTGCGCAGATTTTACTCAAACAAACTATTACGAAGCTAGCGCTTCGCCTCTCTGAAGCGAGAGGGCACTGAAAGCAACACACTGCCTCTGCACACTGCAGACATCATCCGGCATCCGGCAAGCGAGAAAGAATGCAGGCTTGGAAGCAGACGACAATGCTGGGTGACGTCACCGAATCCTCCTCCGGACGAACCGCCGCAGTATGGCGCTCTGCTTTCTGCTCTTCGCATTTGAGTTTCGGTTAGCTATTGTCATCATTTACGAATGAAATTCTCGCGCAAAATGAATGCGAATGTTGTATTCGGCATCGAGGGTGTGGTTCGTGTTCGGTATGATGCTCACCTATTTTTTTTTTTTTTTCGAATCCTTGCGACGTCTCCCTTTAAGGTTACAATAAGTGAAATAAATGAAATGAAAGACTAGCTGTATAGGTTTAATGGATGCACTGCAAGCTATCAGTTGTAGGCCGACATTGTACATGGAAGAACCTGAACCAAAATAATACACGATCCCTCAGATGTACTACAAAAAGCCATACAAGCAGTCTCGTGTGGATATAATTTGCGGCGTCACTGGCGCTGCCAGTTCAAACACGTGACAATCTACCTCACCAGAAATGGCACAACTTACCCCGACAGAACCCACAGTGTCTTCAACTCACGACTGCACTCAGCTGTCCAATGTATTCTGCTGAAAATCCGTGAAAATGTTTCCAAAAGTTGAATAAATATTAAGATCATGTGCACCATTTAGAGCATTTATTACGCGTAGCGCAACATTTGAAATTTGCGTAACGGAAAATTTTACTTACTGGTCACTGAAACATGTTTTGCGCGGTGTGCTTGTAGCCAGGCTTTTCACAACGGTGAAAGTTTGTTCTGTCAGTGGCTACATTAGTGGTTAGTGGCACACTAACAAACAGCGAGGAAACTGTGCAGCTCCTCCGCTTCCGCTTTCTTCTATTGGAACAACTAGTGTAACTTGCCCGTGTTACAACTCTCCCCGGTCTCTCCCACACCCCAAAGGGAAGGGATACATTGAAATCTGCTCTCCACGGCTTTGACAACAGAAACTTCGATATAGTAAAGGCGCTGGATGTCTGCAAGAAGAGGAACGCAGCGTTGTCGGAGCTTTATAAACTTTACAATGAGTGTGGCTATGAAAACAGTCTATATATTGGGCCAGCGTATTAGGCCTGTGTTATCGAGTTCCCAGTTCTTTACTTTTACGTTATCGCTATTTTGTGCACTTATAGGATGCAGTTATGCATTAGCGCGTGCATATGCATAGGCTGTTCAGGGAGGCATATGCGGGGTGCGAGGAGAGGAAGAATGGTGATATTTTTCTTTCTTCCTTTCTTTCTGGAAGGGGGCTCACTACGGCTGTAGCAGAGTTTCATCTGTTACGAATTCAATTTTTGTCTTCTGTTTCTTGTAACATGCACATCAAATCGTACCAATATTATTTCACACTTTTTACATGTGCAACGCGTGCATCCTGGATGGAGAGCCGTTATGCCATTGGCCACTAACAAGTGCAAACACATGTCATTATGTCGCACTAATCATACGCTCACTTATTCTCTAGATAATATCATACTTGACATTGTAAGTTCATATAAGTATTTGGGTGTTCATATAACTAACAACCTCACATGGGATCTTCACATTAATCATGTATACTCGAAATCTAACCAGATGCCAGGCTTCATCAAACGTAACTACTCCAAAGCACCTATCGAACTGAAGCTTCAACTGTACACCACACTAGTTCGCTCTAAAATTGAATACGCGGAGTCTATTTGGGATCCTTACCAGGATCACCTCATTCGGAAATTAGAATCGGTACAGAACAGGGCTGCTCGGTTCATTTTTTCAGATTACTCACATCATTCTAGAGTCAGCGAGCTCAAATGTCGCGCCTCTCTACCACCTCTTTCTGTACACCGTAAAATCTCTCGTCTGTTGCTATTTCATAAAAGCTATTATGATGACACTCTTCCCGGGTATTCTCTTTTTTCTCCTCTTCACCGTATACCTAGGTACTTCCATCAACCTTAAAAAGGTCATCATTCCCTTTAGCCGAACTAATCACTTCCAGAACTCATTCGTTCACAAGACAGCTAGTGGCAGGAATGCCTTACCTGCAACCATCGCAGTGGTCCGGGACTCAACAAGGTTCCGTACTTTACTCCATGACATATTTGATGTGTAACTTTGTATGTGTAACTTTTCCTTTGCTTCTTTGTTATTTCCACTCCCCTCTGTAATTCCATGTGACTTGAGGGTAAATAAATAAATAAATAAAGAAAGAAGGAGAGAGTAGTGTACCCGTTGCTATGTGCAGCTATAACACCCTAAATACCTCCTTGATTATCCAGAGAATGTAGCACGAGGTCTGGCCTATAAGTATTGGCTGCGCCGACGATGGCTTATTACGGGAGCCCATATTGAAATAGCTGAGCTGAGACGGAATATATATAACCACCGGCACAGGACAGGAAGATGAGAGGGGCCCCGGTATCAGATGTAGGATGCGTGGTTGGTATAATCAAAGCCCTGTAGAAAACAATCTTTTTGCAGCGCAGCGCATTCCCTAAGGTAACATAACCGGCATCCCTGTAGCATTACCACCGTTATCTGGACAATGAAGAAGCAGTTAAAATGTAACAATTGACCCCAACGAACAAAGCCTGTGCCACGCGTGATTTTCAGGCCCTCAACTGATGCGAATTCCCGTCTTGTTTTCTCCTACTTTGGCGCTAGGTTGTGTACGACAAGAAGAAATGTTAAAGTGCCACAACGAACTAAATCTCGTGTCGTCAGAATCCTACCAAAGTTATGTTACTGAAATCTTCTTGTCTCACTTTACATTCCTGGAAAATATTTTGTCTCTACGTGACGCGAAAGCTAGCGAAAATTAATTTTTAGTTTTGAGAACTGTGACGTCATGTTAGGCTCCGACGGAGCGCCCAACTCTCATCTTGCGGCGTTTTTGCCCTTCGCGTCTTCCGGGGGGCTCTTTTTTTGCACTCCGTTAGCTGTGCCCCACGTGACATACCAACCGACTGCCCCGACATTCGTGAAAGCACAAAGGAGGGAAAAGACATCTCTCCCATTTTCCTCTCTTTCGATCAGTGTCACGTGTCTTCTCTACCACATAACCTTCCCCGGACGCCGGCGTCGTTGCTAGGAGAGGAGTGCCCTCTCCAGAACATGACATCATTCCAATTTGTGGGCTTATGGTTACGTCACCTGCTCCTCGCGTCATCGAAACTTGTGGAGGCTCAGCAGATCTTCAAAAATTGACAGAAATGCACAGTGTTCGTAAACAGGATTGAAATTTCGCGTATAGAATCCTTGAGCCACTTTCTTTTCATGGACTAAATAAAATAAACGGTGTTTTCCGAGTCCGGAGTGGTACTTTAGAGGGGCAATTAATAGGTATACAAGGTGCAGTTTTTTTCTAATACAGTGTTTAGTTGGCTACGACGGAAGGTTTCCAAAAGTTGTTGTAGCAAAAAGGTACATAATGGCTCTAAACCCACTGAATATTCACTGCACTCTTTCGCGCGCATGCCCCACCCTGCGATGCCCTGGGTACAATAGCCACACGTCATTTTGACGTCGCGCACCATCAACCATTCCAAATGCGGGACGCTTATAAATTGATTTTGTTGTAACATCGATAAGTGAGCTCAAGTGTAAACATCTGTCCAATTGTCAATCCTAAGGTAGCCAGATCAAAAGGTAACAAAACCCACAATGTTCCATTTCGCGTGCGCACTATATGTTTTCGGCGCTGTATTTCTCCGCGAGGTCATCGCGATGCTCCCGAAACCGGTTAATTCACGAATCACGAGCTGCAGCTTGCCCCATTCGGGCCCGTCATTGGCTAGGAGAGCAAAATCTCCCCCACCTCCAGTTTCTGGAATGCGGTGTTGCTATGTGCTGGAACGTTGTGTCGCTCGTGACCCGGTTCCAGGGTTGAAGGAGAGACTCACGCGGATAATGCTCTTTGAATGGCATTGTTTCGTGGTAAAGACGCTCGCTCGAAGTAAATAAATTCCAGATCTGGATATCGTGAGCAACGTTCTCTCATGGAGCATAATAATTGGAGAATATTCTTCCAGCTGTACAGTGCCCCTCTAATGCGCACTTACGTCTAAATACCAACTTACATAGATCCTTATACAACAAGTGTGAAGAAGTGTAGTTGAGCAGACAACTCTGAGTATAACCGACAACGCAGCAGAGATTGAAATATGGCTGTTGTCGAAAAAGCCAGACAGCGACGGGCTTTGTGGATGTGTTTGTCTGTTTGTGGGTCTGCCAGCTGCAGCATGGTTAATTCACACCATGTTCGACAGAGTCCAGTACTGGAATTAGTTCTAGTCAAAATGTGGCCCCGATGTGCTGAGGTACCATTGTGTGCAAAATGTCAGCGCACGGTATTATGTCAGTCATGTTTTGGCGTTGGTGATTCGCTTGGGCCTGCTGGCCAAGAACTCCGCTTTCAGGAGGACTTGGAAAAGTAATTCTGGAACATGAAAGCGTGCTCTGGTGCTCAGAGTGTCACGAAATGAAAACGGACCGCATCTTTGAGAATTTGTGGGTTTCCGACGCGAGACAGCTACGACCATGAACCATGCCACAGTGGTCGTTCTGTGGGTCAGTTTTGCCCACCTGGGAGTTCTTTAATGTAGGCCTAAAGCTCACCACGTGGCACATCGTATTTAATGTCCCTTGCGAAAGACGACGTGTCTAAGCAACTTGCGCCCTGCCACCGAGTTCCTGGCGTTCCAGGCCGTGATCGAACCAGGAACCTTGGTATCAGTAGACCGCCTGTCTGAAAAGCTGGAAATGAGCTGGAATGCCAGCGGATAGGCAACTACTACGTATAACGTGCCACCACAGTACTCGGTGCACGGACTTTTCCCTGGCCACTCTGCTCGGCCCAGTACGACGTCACACACAGCGGTCTGTGACCAAAGCAGTTCTGACTTTCTTGAGCGATTCAGGTCTTATGAACAGCCTGTGAACTCAATCGTGCAATCTCATTCCTCTCTGCCCCACCCTCACCCTCGACGCATTAACCTCATGCTTTCCTTTTAAAGTCATCTTCTGTCATCCATCTCATCATTCTTTCACCGTTTGTTAGTCATCTTTTTTTTTGTTTGTCATCGTTGTCTTTAATGTACCTCATCATTCTTTCATCCTTTGTTAGTTTATCCTTTATTTCCTAATTCGTTTTCTTTTCTTTTTATTTATTTCTTATTTCTTAATTTTCTTTCTTTATTTATTTATTATTCCTTCTTCTTTCTTTCTTTAATTTTTTCTTTTGTTTTTATTTAGTTCTTATTTCTTAATTTTCTTTATTTATTTATTTATTATTCCTTCTTTCTTTCTTTAATTTTTCTTTTCTTTTCATTTATTTCTTAATTTTATTTATTTATTTATTTTCGGAATAGCAAGCCGACGTCCCGTTTGGCTGACCTTTCCCCCGTTTTTTCCTTTTCGTCTAATAAATATATCCCCCCCCCCCCCCCCAGTACTCCCTGGAAGAAGTGTGTTTTTTCGCTGGCGCATTCGGGGCGTGTGAACACCGGAACAGAAAATGTGTGACGCATCCAGTTGAGCATATCACTGTTGCTGGCTTTCGCTTGGGTCACTTGCACTCGCGGACTTGTTGTTCCGCAAAAAAAAAAAATAATAATAATAATAAATAAATAAATAAATAAATAAAACGAAGAGACCGGGCATATACAATGACCCCTGTGCTAAAGGGGGTGACCATAGCCAATGCTTCTATCAGTTGGTTTTGGGTACAGTTTTGTCTCGACTTGGCTCCTGGAATGATACCGATCTTTAGTACCCAAGATTATGAGGCACGCACACCGCAAGCCTGTCGTCTACTGTGGTTTACATGCGTGCGAAGGCAACGCATCGAATGCACGTCACAAGCTTAGGTTGCGCCACGTAGTGTCACATCTGAAACTTAGAGAGCTACACTTTCGACGCAGCGTTTTGTGCTGTTTCGCACACTTCAGTCTGGCCACGAAAACAGGGCAACATGTCATGACTCAAGACGCTGTGCCAAGTCAGATATGCGACCTGTATTCAGCTTGAACATCTGGAAAAGTCACCATGACCGGAAACCAACACGCTTGTGACATGAACTGTTACACATAACTTCCAAATGAGTCACACTGGAATTAATAATTGAAATGAGCACATAAATAGCAATTAAAACAACATATCGTCTCAAATGTCTTAGCCAAAGTACAACAGGTACATTAGCCATATTGTTTACGCCTGTTGACGCTCATATAGTCATCAATATTATTAGTTGTTGCATGATTATGAAGACATCCGCACGCAGCGACACGTTGTGGTTGGGACCCAATCGAGTTGTACCCTAACAAATTACAGCCACACAAAGCACCGGAATGAAAAGGTACGAAGGCAAATATCTGAGCTAAAGAGAATCAAAACTCATTCGCCGTTCAAATCAAAAACTGTGCCGTCCCGCAGTTGTATCAACAGGGCGACGTGTACGGAAGTTTTACTGTGGGGTGTCCAGTAACGAGCACGCGTGTAGGCAACAGGAATAAGAGTGAAACCTGAGATTCGTTCTCCTAAAACCAGCGAGGCGAAGTGCAAACTAAGCCCCTTCATTAAGCAGTTGTTATCGGATGCGCATAAGGTGCTTTGACCGTTACATTGCAATCGTCCGACCTCATTTCTCAGTATCGCGGAAGTATGTAATATAAAACCATCGCCCGTTTCAACGGAACTTGAAATGAAAACATGACATGAAAGAAACGGGAGTACCCAACGCACGAGAACATTCACTTGCAGTATTCTGACTTTTGCAGAGAGCGAGAAACTCACCCTGACTGCGCCAGGGACGACGAGTCCCATCTGGACCCTCTGTATGGTACAGTGATTTATGCAGCCGCCCTGCATCCCCCAAATGATGGTCATGGTGATGTCACAAAGAAAAAGTGGGGACACTCCAAGATGTGGGGCCAAATGCTTGGCGACACTCCCCAAACATTTTTCGTTTGCATCCCCGAAAAGGTGGTCTGTCTGATTTAAGCAATATACACACGATCGGCAATGATACATAAAGCTATTATGCAATGTAACTGTAATAATGACCCACCCACCCCTAAGCTTGCGATTCGGGATGAACCACTGCTGCATAGGGTTCAACCTGTTCACTTTCTTTTATTCACTATCTCCGACGGTAATTCTTAATCCTATTCCTTGTCCCGCATACCAATAACCTCAAGATCGGATTTCACAGTTTCACTGGTCAACAACAACAAATAATTACAGGAAGGTTACGGTTGTGTAACGCGAATTTCAGCAGTAGCTGACGTGTGTGGATGTTAACACTTTTATTGCTGATATATGCACAACTAATTTAGAGTAACGAGTACTGCCTTGTGATCTGTGAAGTGACTGGTGATGTGTAGAGCTGGGATTAGTGGGACAAAAACAAACAAACTAAACTAAAATCTGGACAAAAGCGGGACAGGAAACGCTGAAAAATCGGGACACTTTCCGGGATAACGTACCCTTTTCTCTGAGTGTCCAAAATGTTTTTATTAGCTTTAGATGATTTCAACTTGTTTTGCATCACAGAAACCGACAGCCTATTCTCGTGCGTTGAAGGACATGGTCAGGAACGTTTCAAGCGTCTTTTTGCTCAGGCTGTGCATGCCTTTTCTCCGTTAACAGATTCTTGAAGTCTGAGAACGATGGCTCCGCTTCTACAGAGACGAGAGGCAAAAATCTGAGTGCTCGTTTTGCATCAAAGTCATAATCGCCACTTAGAGTTCTTGGTGAACGAACCCGCTCTATGTCAGGGTTTTTGTCATGCGACTTACGAAGGTTGTCTTTCACTGGACCGTCCAATTTATTTGTCGCAAAGTCCAAGATTTGAAATTGCTTCTCAACATCGCTCGCGCCGTCGGGTTCTGGCGACGTACGCGCCGCAGGCGAGTCGCTCGGGCTGCACCGCTCGGGCCGGCCGCTTCTCTCCCTCGCCGTGTGCATTCACGTCTGCTCGGAGAGTTTCTTACGCGCAGAGGTTGTAAAATTAAATTATGAATGATGATGTCTTGGTGCGCTTCCTCGTTTATTTTGCGGGGCCAATGCATGCCGGGTTAATATAATTTGATAACCTAGCATGAAACGCATGCGAAGGTGGTGGTGGTGGTGGTGTGCAGGCAGCGGGGCAATGGCATAGAGTTCGTTCAGTAGGGCTGTAGCTGTTAGAAAACTCACAAGCGGTCGAAGAGCCCAGCGCTGGTGCGTGGGATTGCGCAAAGTTCCAAGAAACTTCGACACACGTGAATGTTCTGATGTCGATGGTGTAGCTGGGACAGCTGAGGTCAACCTGATACCGAAACCAAGGGGGCGCACACTGAGAAAGAAGGAATTGTTAGGTGACGCCCTTTGGGGGAGTCAAATCCTTAAACATATATAAAGCTCCTATACCGGAGTCAAGAGACTACCTTCGTTGGGGGAATAGTGTTACCTGCTGTGAGCAGTGGAGCTGTCTGACGCTTGGTGGAGCCATATGGCCTGCATGACTTCAGGTGTTTTCTCGTGTGTTTATGATGATGTATTGTTAGCATTACTAATATTAATATTAATGGAGCTGCATGACTGTCACACTTCTGCAAAAAAAAAAAAAAAGAAAAACCACCCTTCACGACTGCGGCAGGTCAACTGAATCATAATCATAATACAAAAAGACACGTGCATGCGTAAAAGCTATCAAGCTGGTAGTGCCTACCAAGCATTCATTCCATGGTGTCCGGACATGTTGCAGCATTGACTGATTGTTGAGCAGAGACCTCTCCTTATTTGTGCGCCTAAAGCACTTCGTCCTTGCCGAATTATATTGTGCAAAAGATCATGAAGTACACAGATTAGGCGCTCATCATTATAGTGATATCATTTTGTGGTTGGTTTATGTTTCCAAATCGCACATCGTCTGTTTATACAACAACAACAATAAACGGAAGAGAAGTGATGATGACATGGCATGTTTATACAGAATGTTCATTGTAAATGGGAAAACAAAAACGACATAACTCGCCGGTAGAATCATTTCGTATCCTGAATAGAATCAATGTAAATGTAGTTCAAGTTGTGGCCCGTTTCGCCTTGTGAACTACCAGCGATTTCTTCGTTCCTTCGTGTTTTTCAATACCGTGCACTAACCGGCCGTGTCAAAGTTGTGCCGTCGTCCTTTCTTTTTCTTAATAAACATATTCCCCCCCCCCCCCCCGTCGCGGAACACTGATAAAAACGATACAGAAGTGATAGAGAAACGAGGGAAATTATGCCGGGATCAGCCAGTCTTGCCTATGTCAAATACGCATATCAACAATTCCACCCACTCATTTATGAAACGTTCTTACCTGTGACGCATTACACGGCAAATAACTCCAACCTTGCTCAAAGAGAAAATCGCGAAGCATCTGACACTTTCCAAGAGACTTTGATAGGTATAGCACCTTAGGCCTGGAAGGACATGTATTATGAAAACCACAGTAGTCGACCACAAATCAAAGGAGCACACGCACCCTAATATGCGCATATCACCAGCACATCAAGGATCGTCTTTAGTTTCATCAACTCAGTGGGCCGAAGCTCCTGGAAGAACAATAAAGGCTAGAGCGAACTCTATGCCGTAGTTGGTGATAGGTTGTGGACGCCGATGGTGTATTGATTTCCTAGGAGGTCTACACACCGAAAGCTTCACAAACTCCAAGCTGCATTGGTACTGCTCTCATTGGAAATTACCGCATATCGTATACGCGTATAGAATACAGTCAAATGTTTTGCAGGTTAGTGTGTGAACAACAACAACAGAAAAATTAATGATAATGAATGGGAAAATTCGCCACATGAGGTGCGGCTCACTACCCCAAGGCACAATGAACAGGATGAGGTGTCTGATGGGGGGGGGGGGGGGATATGTTTAATGCAAAGTTAAAAAAAAGAGAAGGGAAAGGTTAGCCACGGTGCGGGCTTGCTATTCCCTAAAGCTTTCAGGCAAACAAAAACAAAAGAACACCCAAACAGCTGGGATACAGAAAATTATGAAAAAAAAAAACAAACAAACAGAGGAAAGAGCTCCTTCACTAATCGTTGGGCATAGGACGCATCAGAGAATGCCCAGGAGTTTAGATTCCCGAAGGCATCGTGTGAAAATGACGAAAAAGAAGTAGCGCGAGCCATTTGTACACTCAGGAGGCAGAAAGTCCCGGTTTGACTTGAACACCTCTCGTAGATAGAGTGCCCTCTCATGTCAAGATGGCTTAGTTCCTCCAGTATTTCCACAACCACGGCGCCAGTGATCCACGAATATGGTTCGCTATACACTGAAGAGCTGCCTTGGAGTCGCAGAATATCACCCAGCTGCTGACAGCTGCCAATGGAATGTCTTTGTTAAGTGCTAAAGTGTGAGGGTTTTTAGCGCTTTTAGTACATGGTATATACTGATATCGGATACGGTGTTCTCTTTGTGAAAGCTAATGATTACGACAGTCGGGGGCGGTGGAAGAAGGAGGCCCCCGTGAATTTGTGAAGGGGGCGCAAAATTCCAATGGAGGTGAGACGCCAAAGCGTTACATCAGGTGCCGCATGCGAATCAAGTGCCATGAACCGTTCCCTTTGTCGTTTTGGGACCCGGGCATGAATTAGTGGTGGCGGTGGGGGATAGAAGGGGGCGCTGGTTGTGATCTGGAGTTCCCGGGAATTCAGGACGTTGCGCCGCCCCTAACGTACGGTTAATTTCAAACTCTCCGCTGCAACGGTAGCAATGAGGTAATGGGATAGTGTCAGAGGTCACGTGATCCTCTCCTCTGCGCTTGGGAAAAAATAATTGCGTCGCTTGTGCACGTTGCTCATCCGAACTGGCGACGGCTGTGTAAAATAGAAAGCAGATGGAGCGAGAAGGGGATGGGGCGAGGGTGTCAACGGCGAAAAGAGGGTCAAAAGCGAGTAACACCCCTTAACACCCTTTTTTCTTAGAGTGTAAAGGTAAGGTCTAGCCGGAGTCAACGCACGCACGAGGGACGTGAAATAATGAGGAAGTCTACTTGGCAAGCTGAAGAACAAGTGATGCCATAGTAATACATTGGGTCGTGCAAGGTTGACCGATACTTTTATTGCTTTAAGTACAATGGGAAATTCTGGAAGCACCAAACTATGTCAGCTTTTCAAAGTAGCATATTCACCATGCGCATCTAGACACCGCTGCCATTGCTGTGGCAACTCTTTGATGTCTTCGGCGTAGAAAGAAAGGGGCTGTTGCCGTAGCCACTACAGGATATGTTTCTGGAGGGCTTCATCTGTGTGGAACGTCTTCCCTTCCAGGTGCTCTTTAAAGGGGCTATGAACTCTACCAAGCTAGCCCGCCGACTGTGTCGCCTCCAAACGGCTATTTTAACTCGTTGGCTGTGACACCTTTTGTATAGATGAATGCGATAGGTCCGTATCTTCACCGCATATAGCACGCCCCTAGCCAACCATCATCCCGAATGACAATGTTCTGGCCACTGATTTGTTCATAGCGGCAGGTGGAGCTTGTTATGTAGCCATTATGTACGGCACAATTGGCACAAAATAGGCTCCGTCTCCGTTTTGAACAAATCAGGGACGAGAACGTTGTCATTCGATATGGGCTGGGATACGGGCCGGGTACTGCCGCTGCAATAACTGACACATGGAAGTAGTCATGATTGGAGGCGCTTGTAAGGAGGAGTCGTGTGATTGAGAGGTTGCACCTAGAGTCGCAAAAGAAATCGCTCGTGGAGCGATCGGCTGTGCAACTCCTACAACTCGGGTTGCGCAACCAAAGCTTCGCCTTCACACGGTGCAACCTGGTGGTGCAACCTGGTGGCGCGCAACTAAAGTTACATCGTGTGATGAATCGACACCTAGCGAGGAAGCAGCAATTGTTGCGCAAGTGGAAGCCCTCGTGCTCACAGACAAACGGATCACCGTCCAGGCCATAATGGAGGAGGTCCACGTCAGTCTTGGGTCCGTACGTAACATTCTCCATTTTGACCTCCACATGACGAAGGTTGCCGCGTGCTGGTTCCCGTGGTTGCTCACGCCCATGCAAAAAGGGCTCGGAGAGGAATCCGCTGCGGAAATGTTGCAGTTGTGCGAGAGCGATCTTGACGACTTCGTTGATCGTCTGGTCGTTATGGATGAGTGTTGGGTTCACCACTAGGACCCGGAGACCAAAGCACAAAGCAAGCAGTGGAAGCACGCAAACTCAACCCCACCAAAAGAGGCCAGGACATGACGTCATCAGGGAAGGCGATGCTCAGCGTGTTTTGGGACTGCCGTGGCGTGCTCCTAACAGATCCCAGCAATCCATTAATATCCCTGCGACATCCGTGCATGGCCGCGAACGTCCTGAATATACTGACATCCGTAAGATGTGCATAGGATGGTCCCAGAGCGACATTTGCGTTGTGATTTTACCCACTAAACAACAGATGTCCCAGTTACGTCTACAGAATATCGCGCTTTGGATATTTACATTCCCATGTATAAAGTAGTTTGCAGGTTCCGGGGACGTTTGTTGAACATCCAAGAGACCAGGATGTGAGCACTCATTGAAAGTCTCAGAGACGTCACCACGATGTACTCTAGAGACATACGGATGTGTGGGACGTGTACGAAATCTTGTTCTGTCAATTTAGTAGTAATGTTTCGATAGTACTAGGAGCAAGTAAAGATATCGTGTGTGAGGGTGAGATATAGGGTGATCAATATAAAAACGTTCACGTGCTGCTGTCTCTGCAAAGTATTTACGTAGCGTTCTTCAAGCAACAGAGGAAACGTATTGGTTTACAGCTCTACTGAGCAGCTAATCACATTCGAGACGATAACCTGAAATAATAACACAATATTTGACAACCAAGGATGTCAGGAATGTTGTTCGGTATACTTTGACTCGATGCAGGTGCGCAGGAATTGCGAAGACGCATCCACATACGTCACCGTTACGAATGTTTTACGCCCCACTAAACTTACGTGCCCCCCAAAATTGTATTTGAATATATGCTCCATACAGTCCCCTAATCGAAGCTACTGTGGGATTCCAAGGGTTCTTTTCCTCCGCCCCAGTGCCCAAGTGAGGCGGCCCGGCGGGGTACGCCATTTATATGCTGGTTACACAGTGTTGCTGTACTGTAATAGATCTTGCAATGGATCTTGTACTGCCGCAAATCTAGCAATAATATAGAGTGACAAATAATGCACCTTGATTCATCTCATAAGAATAAGTGAAGACACACTAAAATGCTAGGGTGCTAACATGTCCAGCACATATCCAGATAGCCGTGAAATTCGTTAAATAGACCACCAGAAGACCAAACAAAAGTGTGAAAGTGCTACTCCCGTGGATATCCACTGGATGTAACTTGAATCCACACGAAACTCCAGTGGATATCCAAAAATCCATGGCAATATATCTTCTGGACATATGTGGGACATTGATAGTTTTCGGAGATTATATGCCCGCAAGGGCAAAACTGTTACATGCAACTATTATCGTGAACTCCGGACGAAGTTGCGCGACGCCGTCAAGAGAAATCGCCGCGGGAAGCTCAGGAAGGGTGTCCATCTGCTCCACGACAATGCACCGGCCCACTCTGCACAGGAAACAGTCAGACATTCGACCTCCTTGGGTTATGAAATTTTGCCTTATCCCCCGTATTCACCCGACCCTGCACCTAGTGTTTTTTCCTGTTTCCACACATGAAGAGCCCACTGCGTGGAGAGCGTTTTCAGGAGGACGATGGTGTGATTATAGAGGCGGAGCAATTCCCCAACACTCAGAATGAGGTGTTCTACAAGAGCGGCCTCCGCCAGCCCATTCATCGCCTGCAGAAGTGCGTGACGTTTGTAGGGAATATGTAGAAAAAGAGAATACTTCCCTCCGACTCTTATTGCTGAATATCTGTTTCTTCGTGCCAGTAATAAGAACTTTGTTCTTGTTCTTGTTCATTATGGGTTTGTAGAGATGTTAGTTATGAACGCCTAAGTGGGCCATGGTGTAAGAAACCTCCCGTTTGAACTATGCTCCACTTCGTCTCGCATTCACATTTGGTAGTAAGTCTTACGAAGCAATACATCAGCCCCATTCTCTCGTCTAGTAAGGACACAATTACGTAAGAATAATGGGAATTCGCGCTGGTAGAACGCCAAAACATAGGTATAGCTAGAAGATAGCTAATCGCTGCTGAGAATGCAATTGCATTTTGTTCCCTTTTTTGGTCCTGTGCACAAATGGAAGGTTGGGTTGCTGGTAATCGTGTTTGGGGGTTTCCCAGCCGCCCTGTGTTCGTTAAGCACTTGGCTTGCTTGGTTAAACTGCACCTGACGCCAGGAACGCGCATAATTGATGCAGCACGGCCGTGTGTAGTGTATGTACGTGCGAAGGGTAGAGGGACTATTCAGGATACCGCACTCTGGGTCAGCAGAATACAAGGAACAATTGCGGCGCACACGGCGCATTAAAGAAATCCGTCCGCTCCGTCACTCAACCCAGTTCGCAGCTGGAGACCGGTGATATATCTCACAAGTCATGCGCGTAGAGTTCACGCGTTGGTTACACAAGGTTCCACAAACTGGGCACGTTAGATACCTGCGAAGAGAACGATACCCGAGAACAGAAAGAAAGAAACACGCACGCACGCACACGGATTTTTTATAGAAATTTTGTGCGTGTGGTTGCGTGTTTCTTCCTTGTCTCGGGTATCGTCCCCTTCGCAGTTATGCGCCAGCTAGTCAACACCCTTCTGCTTCTGTCAATCACGTTAGATACCGCATAAGTTGAAGAAACCAGATACCGTGTGGGACGTAAAGCTGGACACATCCCCGTCGAAGTAATTTTTGCTATACGCGGCTACATTTTGTTTTTCAGTAAGGAAATTGCAACACTATCAGAAAAAATGGTGTCGTCACAACTCCTTTAGGGGAATAAATGGGGGGGGATCCCCCATTTATTTTATGTTTATTATGTTTTAACACTTATTATGTTTAATGCAAAGTAACAAAAAAAAACAGCAGGGAAATGTTAGCCACGGTGTAGGCTTGCTATTCCCAAAAGTATCAAGCAAACAAAAGCAGATACAAGCAGCTGAGACAGAGAAAATTATGAAAAAATACAGAATAAACAGCTCCTTCACTAATCGTTGCGCATAGGACGTATCAGAGAATGCCCAGGAGTTTAGATTCCCAAAGGAATCGTGTCAGCGCAGACGTCACTTCAGCGTGCTGAGTAGGGCCAAGTAGCACCGCGAAGGAAAGCTCTCGGTAGCCTAGATGAGCAAGGCGGCGCCGGAGACTCGACCGGTGATCTTCGTAGCGCTGGCAGGCAAGGAGTATGTGTGGCGCGTCAGCTTCTACGTGGCACGTGCGGCAAAGAGGCGATGGATGCTGACTCATCGTAAATAGGAGGAGTGGAGTTCGTGCCACATTCAGCCGCAGCCGATGAAGCAGCGATTCCTCGATGCGCGGGATGCGGCCAGGCACAGCATATGTCATTAAAGGGTCAATGAATTTAAGGAAGGCATTGGTTCGTATAGCTTCTTGCTGAAAGAGCTATGTGCGGTTGGCAATGAAGCGGCGGATTTTCAGCTGGCACATAGAGTGCGAAAGGGGAAGGACAGTTGGTTGCTCAGTGTCGTGGGCTTGCCGAGCAAGAGCGTCAGCACGATCGGTGCCTGAAATTCCGACATGGCTCGGAATCCATTGGAACACCACGCCGTGTCCCAGGGATACAAGTTCAGAGTGCAGGGCGATGATCGTGGTGTAGGTGTCACTGATGACTACAGCAGAGTAAGAGGCCAGCGCCTCCAGAGCCATACTGCCGGTGAGGATCGTCCGCGCCCTGGGCACCAACGAGGAGCCATGTCTTAAAGCGGCCAGTAGTGCGAATGCATCGGCCTCAGCAGATGACATAAGAGGGAGCTTGAAGCGGTGGTCAACTCCATCCTCTGGGATGCAAAAGGCAGCAGACGACCCAACTAGAGAAACTGAAGCATCGATGTATACTTGTGTTCGATGCCGGTGGTGACTGTAGATGTGGTGCAAGGTCAGTTGGCAGGCCACAACTGTTGGCACAACCTTCTTTTTCCTAAGGCCTGGAATTGACGTTTGTACAGTGGGGTAGTGAAGTGTCCACATGGGTGGCGCATAGGAGGTCCGGGCCGAGGTTGAGGTTGAGGGGATGTTGCTTCGTAAACGGCAAATAGCTTGACCGAATGCAGATGCGGGATAACGTTGCGTAAGGTCACAGAGGTAATGGACTGGATGGCGGGCAAGATAGCGTGTGTACGCGTGTAAGGCGACACTATCGCGAAGAATAAGCACCGATGGCTCGCGTGCCTCCGCCAAAACAGAGAAGGTTTCCGTTGTCTTTGGCACTTCCAAACAGAGACGGAGACAGACTCCCAAACAGACGGAGACTCCCAAACAGAGACGAGTCACTTGAAATCCTTGAAATCACCTGAAGACATCTGCTGTCACCTAAAGTCGCCTAAAGCCACCTGAAGATGTCAGGGGTCACCTAAAGTTACTTGAAGTCACAGCTGAAGTCTGGCTTGAATATTGAGGAGCTCCCACTCGTGAGTGTTGGAGATCCCATAAAAGACAGGCAGGCTATAGCGCATAACGCCGAGCAACAGGGAGTAATGCACACGATGGAGGTCAGCACAGGACCGGCCCCATGTGGGTCCACAGAGGTGCCGCAGCACATTACAGTAGCTGCGGGCGCTAGAAGTGAGGGAGTGAATAAATGGCTTGTCCCATAGAACACTCCCTTTTGGAGTAAAACTTACACCCTCCAAAAGGGAGTTCCACTTTACTCCATTTCCCAGGTGTAACCATAACACCAGTTACAGGCATCATGCTGCCACCATAAAACAGATTTATGCCAGTGCCTCTGCAGCTGCTTTGGAGTCATCTGTGAAATTTCTGATATCGGAATACATTTGTATTCGCTTATAAGCAACTCGTCGTTGATAGATGTCGTTGATAACTTTGGGCGAATATGATGCCAGAGGGCCTTCAAGGCTGACTTACTATCCGAAAGAATAGTCCACGCTCTTGGTGTCGTCGCAGAGATGTACTGCAGAGCAGATAATATAGCGACGGCTTCTGCTTCAGTTGATGACAGCGTGGGCAGCAGCATGAAACCGCGCTCGTATGCCTCCTCAGGAATATAGAAAGCAGATGATGATCCATCGGATGCCACCGAGCCGTCAGTGTAAATCTCCGTTGGATTCGAGTTCAGGGAGTGTAGATGTTGCAGCGTTTGTTGGCATGTCACAACAGCTGGGACATGGCTTTTTTTCGGAAGACCAGGAATGGATGTGTGCCCGGGGACAGGCATAAGGTCCACAGCGGCTCCGTAAAGGAGACCAAGGTATGCGATGGTGGGATTTGGCTTTGTAGGCGCAGAACAGCTTGGCCGTACACAGAAGCAGAGCAATGCTGCGTAAGAAGGGGTTTCAAAGGACTCTGCTGCAGCCTTTTTCGAATTTTACGGTCACCTCTGTTACGAGGTGTGTTCAAGTCAAACCGGGACTTTCTGTCTCCTGAGTGTACAAATAACTTGCGCTACTTCTTTTTCGTAATTTTCGCACGCGACAGGCCTCCGCGTTCACCACGTGGTGGTCCAAAGTTTGTGCAAAACAGAAGGCACGTGCTGGACAAGATGACCGACAACGAGGTGAGCGCGCACATCGAACAGCGAATTGTCATGAAGTTTCTCGTGAATGAAGGCGTAAAGTCATCTGAAATTCACAGAAGACTTCAGGCTCAGTATGGCCACGATACACTTAGCCGCAGCAAAGCGTTTGAGTGGTGCAAACGGTTCCGAGACAGCTGTACATCCGTGCAGGATGATCCCGGCTCAGAGCCCAAAGTCAGAGTTCCTGCGAACATCCAACTTGTGGAGCGCCTGATCCTCAAAGACCAACGGATAATTTGTCTCGACATCAATAGTGCATATAGTGCGATCAATAGTGCATATTACTTCCAGGGTCTCAGGGATGTGCGTAAGGCGCTGAAGCAAAAGCAGCCGGGCCTCATCACCAAAGGAGTCCTCCTCCTACAGGACAATACACGCCCGACACGCACCTTACAGGAGCTTGGCTGGGAGTTGCTGCCACATCCCCCGTACAGTCCAGACCTCGCCCCCAGCGATTATCATCTCTTCGGGCCGCTGAAGGCGTTCCTTAGGGGCCGCCACTTCAGTTGCGACGACGAGGTCAAGAATGCGGTCCGATCATGGCTGCTACGCGCCGGTAGGGATTTCTACGCTGCTGGCATCCAAGCCCTCGTGAAACGCTGGGACAAGTGCATTAGTGCCAGCTGGAGATTACGTTGAAAAATAAAACTAATTTCTCGCCTGTAAGTTAATTTTACGTTTGCGAACAATGAAAAGTCCCGGTTTTACTTGAACACCCCTCGTACAATCCCAGCAGAAGGGTATAGCATAAGTCGATGATAATATGCCTTAGGCATCATGAGTCAAGGGGTTTCGCACGCTTTAAAGGGGTCTGTTGTTGCCTTTTTCGAATTTTGCGGTAGCCTCTATTACAATCCAAGTTGAAGGGCATAGCAAAGGTCGTTGATACAATATCTTTGGCACCACGACACAAGTTGTTTCGCCCATTTTCAAGGGCTCTGCTGCCCCTCGTTCCGAATTATCGCGCTTCTTGAGGAGAGGGAGAGGCAGAGCATAAATTGCAGTATCTAGCACTTATAAATTGTGGACACAATGGGTGAATCCCGTTCCTTTTGTGTCGGTGTCAAAGTAACGGCATCTTTTCTGCCGCAATATTTTTGCACTTTTGTGCCCTTTTCATTAAATTGAACAAGGTTCCCAAAAATCGGACGCAGCGCCCCTTTATACTGCAATATGGCGTAGGTTGTACCACCGGCACCGAAGCGGTAAACAGTAATTCAAATTACATTGCTCCTCTGTGCTCCTGACAGCGTGCTCCGCCCCTTTAAACTGCAATATGTCGGGGATTGTACCACTGGGAGCGAGGTACACAAAAGTTCAAATTACATTGCGCTGCTGTGCTTCTGGAAGAAGTTAAAATCTCCAAATCGGTGTCCGATGCCCCTTTAAAATGGAATGTGCCGGTGGTTGTACCACTGATACCAAAGCGGTAAACAATAATTCAAATTACGTTGCTCCGCTGTGTTCCTACAGCACTTAAACAAAATTAAACAGTTGCTAAAATCGTGCAAAGTGCCCTCCTTTAAAGTGCCACGTACTGGTGCTGGTGTTACTGGCACCAAAGCGGCAAATAATACTTGAAGTTATTGTTCCGCCGTGCTCCAAGAAGAGGAACCAGGGATGGGTATAAATACTTTTTGATGTATTTAAATATAAATACTTTGCTTAAATATGTATTTCAATACTTCGAATAAACACTTTGTATATGCAGTATTCAAATACGAAATATAAGCACAGTATTTAAACACCCTAAAAACTTTCACAAATACATTGAATGAGCAAATCACTAAGATCAATATTGACTGAACGATTGTTTTACGCGCATTCATGCAGATACAGATCGTTATGAAGTAACAGCGTTCCTTCAGCATGGTGATTTTAATGGTTTAACGATTTGGTAGTGAGTCCGGTACTTTTTTGGGTCCGGTATTTAACAATTTGGTACTTAGGCTCATATTTGGTACTGAGTGCGGCATTGGTAGAAATAAGTAACGTTGATGCGATTCGATTGCTGGTACAAGTGCAGTATCCATTTATGTCCAATAGAAACTTCTAAAAGTGTACTAATCCATCAAACCTCGCCTGTCGTCTTTCCACCCGGACGCCATGATCCTTAGAGTGGGTAACAGATGGCACAACTGAACTTGTACTTGTGCAACAACTCGATCTTGTGTTGTACCCGAAGACGGGGAGCACCCCCTACTGTACGGTGTGAACACGTCACTCCTTGCCGTCAATATGCAAAGTGTGCGTTTAGCCTGGAGTCCTGGACAATGGACAGTTAGGCAACGTACTGGGTACCTAACCAAATCCGAAAAAAAAAAGCACTTTACGCCCTGTGCGATTTCAGTAAGACACAGACGCTGCGGTCGTATGTAGAGATTCACAACAACACAAACAAACGCATGTACTGATGATCAATAGGGTAATTTTCCACTTCAGGCAGACACACAACACATATTATGATGACGTGGTGGGTCATTCACCACCGCTATTATGGTGACTCACTGACACATTGCTCGTGTGGAAGGGGTGAGAAATGACTGGGAAAAAGCGGCCTGTTAGAGGTCTACCAGTAGACCGGTGCGGGACAGGAAATCGGCAAACATACATTTCAGTGACAAATTTTCATAAAAAGGGGAGTTACCTTCGGACGCTTTTACTTTTGTCATTGGATTACTCGACGGGACTGCTACTAGGAAACCGTATTTTTCTCTCAACTAGGGGATTAATTAACAGATATTTTCGTCACCTTTTAAATTATTGACATTAAGGAGCACATCGCAATTGCGATAATAAAGCCTGATCTCCACATGATCCGCTCGAACCACTGATGAAGCAGAAAAGTAATCGCAGCTCCGCGCTACAGACCTAACTATTTCACCTCCGCCGCGTCTGCTGCAAACCGCAAGTGATCGGCAAAAGAGCGATAGTGACGTCGATATTTCCGCCCTCACTTAACGTCACAGAAAGACGTCATACGCGATTCAGGCAAACCCGTACGATTCACAATCTTTGTTTTGTTTCTCTTTTTTGCTTGCAAGGACCCAAGCAGCACAATGTACTGAAAGTCGAGTGCAATGGGGGTGGACGGTATGTGTCTTATCGATGTTCCTTAGTTTCAGGAGTCAGTTCAAGGCCTTCCACCTACCCGTCCACCCCTATTGCACCCGACTTTCAGTACATTTTGCCGCTTGGGGAGCTTTTCGCATCTCCACTACATATCAGCGCTTATCGTACCGGTGAAGGGCAAGAGCCGTGTTCAGCCGGATGAAAGGAGTGATACGGCGAGCGACTGCGAACACATGAAGGAAGAAAAGAAAGGAAAAAAGAGAAAGAAAACAAAGACCGTGAAACATACCGCGATAAGGGTTTGCCTGAATCGAGTACTTTTTTTGTGACGTTAAGTGAGGGCAGCGATATCGACGTCACTGTCGCTCTTTTGCCGATCACTTGCGGTTTGCAGCAGACGGCGGAGGTGAAATAGTTAGGTCTGTAGCACGGCGCTGCAATTACTTTTCTGCTTCATCAGTGGTTTGAGCGGATCATATGGAGATCAGGCTTTAATATAGCAATTGCAAGATGCTCCCTAATGTCAATAATTAAAAAGTTAATGAAAATAGCTATGTTAATTAGTCCCCTAATTGAGAAAAAGATACGGTTTCCTAGTAGCAGCCCCGTCGAGTAATCCAATGAAAAGGTAAAAGCGTCCTAAGTCAATTCCCCTTTTTATGAAAATTTGTTGCAGCTAAAAAGAAACACCCTGTATATTGGACGATGCTATGATGGACCATTCACCGCCAACACAACAAGAACACCAACAATACCAACAAGAAATAAAAGTGTGATGAACAAATAAGTGACGATGAATGTGGAAATTTACCACTTCCGCCACCACAAGGCTATAGGCTACAGAAACTCTGGACAACCAAGCTAGTACGCTGTTCCACTCCCGTCCCCTCCCCACGAGCATCCTGCTTGCAGTATACGCCTGTAGGCTGCTGCTGAAGCATAGTTCAGAAGTCTTGAGTTCCAGCACTTCAACTTTGCTATGCATTTCTTCGTGCTTTTTTTGTGACATCGGATATTAATTACTTCATAAGCGACTGCCTAATGGCACGATCGCTGGAGCGAGCGAACACAGAGTGCAGCTGTAGGTACGCATAAATTTCGTACGAGACTGAATTCAGTCGACGGAAATGAGAAAGAATGAATTAGTATAGAAGGGTGATTTCAAGCAGAGTCAGGCAGGGTGGTCCGATCGACCTCTCAGATTTTTTCGTTCGAGTATATATTGAAGCCTAGTGCTTAGGAAGTACATTGGCGGAGGAAATAGCTGACAATATCTTACAGTAGTTAAAAAAAAAATCTTTAAGACTGGCCAGTTCGAGCAGTGCGCTTCCTCGCAATTTTCAGGCCTCGTATCTTCGTAACCATTAAGGCCATGCAGTTAATTTTTTCCACACTTATTGTCTATGTGATGCTGTACTGTTTGTTCTATCTTTGCGGTTCTAGGTTTTTCACGTGTCCAGATAAAAAATCGCAAAGTCACCCCATTTCCCAAAAAAATCGCACTATCTCGGCGCGTAGCTGCTTTTATATAAGTACCTCACGGTTAACATGTGTGAACGCTCTTTCCGTTCATATAAAAGAGACTGTTGGATAATCTCGGATATATTTCCTGACGCGCGTTTAGTGAGGGGTGGTAAGGGATTTTCCATATACGCCCACTCGTGACGTGGTTCATATTCCTCACACATGTTGTTCATGATAAGCTCGCATAGCGTAGTGAAAAAAAAAAAAAAAAGAAAAATCACTTCAGAAATGGCCGAGGTTCCGTTGCGGACACTCAAAAGTAACCCCATCACAGCAACATGTATGGCGCGGTGTCGTAGCTGGGTCATTCCAGGCCAAATCACCCAAAGATCGTGCTTGACCCCCCTCAGTTTTGCTTGCAAAAATTATCATAGGCTCCTTATTGCAAATAAAGATATTTTCCCGAGTTTTACTGGACAATGTTGAACCGTTGTCGATTTAGGCGGGGTCAAAGTTCGTCAGAATCGCGAAAACCATGCTACGAAAAAAGTTACATACTGAGCAGGGTTTTGAGTCTAGGTGGACTTTAGTAACATAGAATGAAAGAGCGTGGCCCTAACATTCTGCCAATATCAAGTTCTTCCCTCGTGTTTCATTTTCGGCAAGCCAAACAGGGCTGCTTTTTGGCGCTATTTCTTACAACTTTGCGCCTTGCTAAGGGCACTTTTCGCACAAGCTGGAAGGGACAAATAAATTCAGCGTGTTCTATATCTTCCATACTTCAAAATCACATGTTTTGAAGGTCGACCACACAATACTTTTTGCCCCATTTAATCCCAAATGCCGCACTTTTGGGAAAGTTGACCATTTTGAACGGCATTTTTAAAAATGAAGCAGTCGGCCGTGAACAATCCAAATAGATGGAGATGACAGATCAGTATATATACTAAAGCATAAAAAAATTGAGAAGGTACTTTTTGATAAGGGCGAGAAAATATTTTTTATATCCCACCCACTCTACACATGGTTACGCTGAACGGCGCTCGGGTGGGTCGCGAGGCTTGGTACGGATAACATTTTTCCGTGTGGTGAAGTTTTCCTATCCGTTATGGAGGACCAGAACAGACATCATATTCAGCTAAGTCACATCTATGCTACTACCGCGTACTAGCCCGAGACGTTCATGTGGTGCTTGCTAATCTATCCACACTGAACAGCTGGCTGCTGATGATCACCCAAGCAGGCTGGAATGATAAAAACAGTTTATTTGCAATTCAGACAGTCTACATTTTTTTTTTCGAGATTGTAACGGTTTGAAGTACGAGCAAAAAGATACCCACATAAATGAATGCCACAACGGTTTCATTATTATTTCATATTTTATGAGATGACAGATCAGTATCTATACTAAAGCATATAAAAAATTGAGAAGGTACTTTCTGATATGGGCGAGAAAATGTTTTTTATGTCCCACATGGTTACGCGAAGGCCGCACGAGACTGCTCCCTGTGAGGCGCGCGAACAGATCGCGTGCCTAGGTTTCACAAGCCGCGTCCTGCGGGCGGATATGAGCATGTCCTCTTTTTTGCCAGCCCTTTTGTTAATAAACTGTGTAGTTTTTATTGTTATCAGTGCATTGGTAAGTATTGTTAGTAGGTGTTTCTCAGAGTCTTTCATTCGCGGCGTTTTAAAGTTGTAGTCATGAGAAACGACAGCGATGGTTTCACACTCACAAGGAACATTATGAGCAAACCATACTAACCCTTCAAATGCGCGTTTCTTATGACTAATAGCAACGCAGGTCACGTTGTGAGCGGATGGCTTTTGCTGCATTGTAGCGTCCAAAAACGCGCTCGTATACATCCACGTAACCTTTAACACATGGCCTTGAAATCGGCTTAGGAGAGCTCATCCACGGCTTAGCTGATTAGTTTATGATCGTCTTTCTCACGTGATGCATGCCGGGTAACCAGAAAGGTTGTTATTGCTCCAAGTTTCTTGATGAAGTCGTTGTGTTGAACAATGGCAGAAGTAGCAACGTCAGCAAATGCGCGTGTGCAAAATGAAGGACTGCGGTATGAAAGTGCGTGGCACGCACGGAAACTCCAGTCGGAGCAGCGTTCAACACCTATCTTTTCGCCGTACAGAGGAAACTGTAGGGGTCACTTCTAATGAGATACCCTACCAATGGTCGCCTTTGCTGTTTAACGTTTCAAAAGAAAATATGAAATAATAATGAAACCGTTGTGGCATTCATTTATGTGGGTATCTTCTTGCTCGTACTTCAAACCGTTACGATCTCGAAAAAAAAAAAGTAGACTGTCTGAATTGCAAATAAACTGTTTTTATCATTCCAGCCTGCTTGGGTGATCATCAGCAGCCAGCTGTTCAGTGTGGATAGATTAGCAAGCACCACATGAACGTCTCGGGCTAGTACGCGGTAGTAGCACAGATGTGACTTAGCTGAATATGATGTCTGTTCTGGTCCTCCATAACGGATAGGAAAACTTCACCACACGGAAAAATGTTATCCGTACCAAGCCTCGCGACCCACCCGAGCGCCGTTCAGCGTAACCATGTGTAGAGTGGGTGGGATATAAAAAATATTTTCTTGCCCTTATCAAAAAGTACCTTCTCAATTTTTTATATGCTTTAGTATATATACTGATCTGTCATCTCCATCTATTTGGATTGTTCTCGGCCGACCGCTTCATTTTTAAAAATGCCGTTCAAAATGGTCAACTTTCCCAAAAGTGCGGCATTTGGGATTAAATGGGGCAAAAAGTATTGTGTGGTCGGCCTTCAAAACATGTTATTTTGAAGTATGGAAGATACAGAAGACGCTGAATTTATTTGTCTCTTCCAGCTTGTGTGAAAAGTGCCCTTAGCAAGGCGCAAAGTTGTAAGAAATAGCGCCAAAAAGCAGCCCTGTTTCGCTTGCCGAAAATGAAACACGAGGGAAGAACTTGATATTGGCAGAATGTTAGGGCCACGCTCTTTCATTCTATGTTACTAAAGTCCACCTACACTCAAAACCCTGCTCAGTAGGTAACTTTTTTCGTAGCATGGCTTTCGCGATTCTGACGAACTTTGACCCCGCCTAAATCGACAACGGTTCAACATTGTCCAGTAAAACTCGGGAAAATATCTTTATTTGCAATAAGGAGTCTATGATAATTTTTGCAAGCAAAACTGAGGGGGGTCAAGCACGATCTTTGGGTGATTTGGCATGGAACGACCCAGCTGCGGTAGCGTGTTATGGCGCCGTAATTTGACGAAGGTCACACACTAGGCGCGCACGAAGAAGCTGTGCATTTCCTGCGGAGCGGCTGAAATCATGTGCCATAAAAAAGTGAAACAAACCGCTCCCCGAGTAGTTGTTAGAGAGGCGATCGACAGAAGTGAAGAAAGCGATCCTGTTGTCTTCATGCCACTTCGTCTAGGCAGAACACGCTCTATTCCTGCTGTGTGTGAGAATACAAAACCTCAGTGCTCCTGTGTAAGAGCGTACAATGAACAGAGCTTATAACGCAGACAGTGTTCTGTGCGGACTACGGTGGTAGGCACTGCAGTGGTAAGAACTACGAAGCAAAAGGTACCTAGTAGCAAAGTGGGTGTTTACTGCAACGGGACACGGGAAGAGTGGATTCGATGCAGTGGGTGGCGTAGTTAAGCACAATGCCACATTGTACAACCTGAGATGTACGGCAAATAAGATAATTAGAAATGCTGCGAAGCTTCCCAATATTCAGATGTTTCATTTGCCGGCGCAAGGTATCGCAAACTATCGTACAACAAAAAAACAAGAATGGGAACACTTCCGGCATGTTCCTGAAATACAGTCCTCACATGTGTGGGGAAAGCAGGATGAACAGGTAATGAAGTGTACACGGTAAAAACTTCGAAGAGTGCATGGAGGAAAGTAGCCTTCCACTGTTAGACTTTGTCCCCTTTTCTATTTGTCGTCAATTAAGGACAGTACGTGCGTTCAGTTTGTGTTTTGCGCGTGTGGCCAACATCATGCCGACCTACGGAGCGGAACTCCTGTTTTCGTAGATTGGTATTTGAACTTTGTTTCGTAATAAACCTTATAAACCAGAACTTGACTATCTCAAATGTAATATGAAGTCACGAAGGGACGAAACTCCGCTTTCCGCCCTCGCTGCGCCCGTCAAGAACCCGCCACGGCAGGTGTGCGCGGAAAGCCCGAAAATGAACTTCAGACATTTGTGAAGTGAAATTTTTTTCACTACGCTATGTGGGCTTGTTATGGACAACATGGAAATGGCGAATATGGAAAATACGCAACCGAAGTTGCGCGTTTTTGCCTTACCACCCCTCACTAAACGCGCGTTTGGAAGTACGTCCGAGATTTTCCACGAATCTCTTTTATATGAATGGAAAGAGCGTTTAAAGACGAACAGAACGATGTCACCCATGTTAGCCTTCTGGTATTTCCGAAAAAGTGCGATTTTTTTGCAAATGAGGCGATTTTGTGACTTTTTATCTGGACACCTGCAGAACCTAGAACCTCAAAGATAAACCAAAGAGTACTGCAGCACATAGGCAATAGGTGTGGATTGGGTTGGATTGGAAAAAGAAAGAAAAATATGGAGAGGTTAGTCCCGACCCAGTCAGAACTGGCTACTCCAAAACGCGTTTGTGGGTGAAAAAAAGGCAATAGGTGTGGAAAAAAATAACTGCATAGCCTTAATAGTTACGAAGATACGGAGCCTGAAAATTGCGAGGAAGCGCAGTGCTCGAAATGGTCAGTCTTGAAGAATGTTTTTTTTTTCAAAAACAACTACAAGATATTTTCAGCTATTTCCTCCGCCAATGTACTTCCTAAGCACAAGGCTTCAATATATATTGGAACGAAAAAAATCTGACAGGTCGACCGGACCACCCTGCCTGACTCTGCTTGAAATCAGCCAGAACATAACGTTGTAAAACGCGGCGAATGCTATTCACAATTGAACTATCCAGTGTGCTCGCGTTTTCTGCCATGGAACCACGACTCGACCATTGAGCCTGGGGCGTCAACTGGGTTTGTCGGCTGCGGTCGCATTTCCCGGTCGGTTTTAATCGGAATTCGTGGGCACAAATACTTTTTTTCTCTCTCTCTCTCTACTCTGCAATCTCTTTCAAATTTCCTGGGGCACTACGGGCTGGAGATGTTCCGGTCTGTGCGTCTTCTGCTCAGTATGAAGAAACGTGCATTTTCTGCGTTTCTAACCTTTATCTCCGCTCGACTCATGATGTCGATAATATCCGCATTTCAGCGCACGTGTCAAAAGCTTTTTGGCATCGTCTGTATCCGCGTACAAACAGGCAGACCGCTGAAACATGTAACTACGAAGCCTGGGATTGGCAGAAGGAATACTGAAAAGCAACGGCTTTCGGTCTGGGTACTGCAATATTGCTACTATAGAACACTTCTGAAAGGGCTGTCCCGCTAATCCTAGTTCAGCCAATCAACGTCGTAGAGTTCCAGTAAGAGGGAAGCCAGGGAGGGGGGGGGGAGAGATAAAGGGAAATACGCGAAGTGGTTGGTGGGAGATTTTAAGGACCTGCTACTCCACATTTGTGTTCATTCGAAGAGGTCAAAGCGACTGTCCTGAACTCATCCGACACTAAAACAACGCCGTAAAATACTTCCTTCTGAAGCTCATAGCCACCGTGCAAGCTATATTTAATTCACATTACCAGTCAGTGATTCAAAATTGGATGTTATAGCCAGCGTATACACCGACGTGAAGTCACAGGCAGTAACTTGAGGGTTTTGTTCTGCGAAGCAGTCAAAGCCACCCATTCGAGACAAAACTTGCTGATTACATCATATAATGTCTCGAAAAAGTTATCCATCATTCTTAAGTCGGTCGACCGTCCTCTTGGTGTCCATCAAGCTGCTCTCATGCTTACACCACTGTAAAGCCTTAAAGGGACGGTTGCATTAGTTCCAGTCACTTTCGAAACTATGGTGTCAGTTTATTCCACGTTGATCACAAAGTCACGGTATCGAAAATCCCACGTGAAATAGTGGCGCAGTTTGACTGCTATTCGGTTGAATACATGATAAGCGCAGACGCCGGGTGCTGAGAATACGCCGGAATTCCCTCTCTGGACTCGTCATTCCTTACACCACCAATCAGAGCACGGCTTTGAGAAAAGGGATGCCGCGTCGTTGACAGGACGGCGTTTTTATCCACTGAGCCAGGCCCTCTCTCTCATTCCGTTAGGGGGTGACGTCTCGCTGATCTCGTTGAAGCCGGAACCTCCGCTGCTGCGGAAGAAGCCCTGATCTTTAAAATTATTCTATTTAACACCAGAGCTCTTTTCGGACGAATAAATTAGCCAAGTACGTAGATTGTGTGCCGGTGCCGAACGTGGTATCGATTTCATGGTATCTGTTGGTATCGTCGATGGTATCTGTTCCATAGATGGGGTTCTGGAGGTGACCGACCCTTTCACCAAATGTGAACATCCGTTTTATTCTTTTTGCTTTTGTCAAGAGCTATGACGCTGCGGTGGATGAGATTTTTGCGTGTGAAATTTACGTGTAACTCGTAGTGAAATGCAACTCTAATCTGAAAATCAGTTGAAGGCTTCAGGCGGAAAGCGAGAGGAGGCAAAGGTTTCGTGTGGTTACCCGACGTGAGATCAGTCTGGTCCTGGATAAGGGGTCAGCATGAGGTGAATTTTGACGTCACGGCAAAACAAAAGGTGACAAACATCCAAAGATGTCAAATCTAATCTAGTCAGTTGCGGAACTCTTCACATTCACATATCAGCATTCGCCCCGTTACGTCTCTTACAACTACAAGGCGTCAACGTCAGTTTTCACTGACGGGTCATCTACTCGGGGTGGATCGTCCTCGGCATTTGTCATTCCATCTCAGTCGGTCTCCTGTGGTCACCGTCTTTCTCACAGAACATCGTCTACGTGTGCCGAGCTTTACGCTGTTCTATTTGCTATGCAAAAAATATCAGCCAGTCCAGCTCAGTCCTGGGTCGTCTTTACACACTCAAGACCCGCGCTTCAGTGTGTGGCCAACTTGGGGATACGTGGACTCCTCGGTCCTGTTGTCTTTGACATCCTGCAAGTTTATAAGAAGGCGACCATTGTAGGGCACACTGTAGTATTGCAGTGGATCCCCGGACATGTCGGTATCAGCGGCAACGAAGAAGCAGACAGAGCCGCATTGAACGCCCATCAGCACGCAGCTTTTTCCCCGATAATGATGTCGTCGGGCGACAGAAGACACCTCCTCTCGACTCTCACCGGTCCCAAGATGCAGGCTCAGTGGGAACACGACATAGCTCGCTCCCTTCTCTCTGATGTAGACCCCACGCTTTCTCTCGTCCTTCCTCCGCGACTACCGCGCCCCTTAATTGCTCTCTTCCACCGCATGAGGCTCAACGTTGCCTTTACACCTGCCTTTCAACACCGTCTCGGCTCCACCTCGTCTTCCCTCTGCCCCACTTGAGGAGTGCACGGCGACCTCAGCCACGTCATCCTGGCAATACCACCACGAGCGTGCCCTAATGGAACTCTCTATGCAACGCATTGACAAGCGGCCGTTCAACCTAGCGAAGATCCTCGGTCCGTGGTCGAACGCTGCCCACCAGGCGCAGGGCCTTCGTCTTCTGGCGGAGTACTTGCGCTCCACCGCTCTGGCGACGGCTCTTTGAAAGCCCCATCATCATCCCTTCATCCTCCCCCAACGCGAAATAGGGCAGTGTACCGCCTCAGCGGCGGTGAATCGCCCACCCCATCACCATCCAATGTATATGTGTGTGTGTGTGTGTGTGTGTGTGTGTTACGTCTCTTGTGCGTCGTTTACGACTTAGCATTGCATTCACCCCTGCACTCCGGTATAGGCTAGGCCACAGCAACAGGGCGCTGTGTACAACTTCTGGTTTCCCGGCAACAATCCGACACATTATAGAAGACTGTAGCCAGTACGTATGCGAGCGACGGGCCTTTAAATGTCAACTTGAAATGCTGGATCAGAGGCCATTCAACATCTGCAAAGTTCTCGGCCCATAGAGTAACCCTGCACATCAGTGCAGTGCACTTCGCGCTTTTCTTTCCTTTCTGAGGGCCACCGGCCTCCTTCAAGAACTGTAGGGGTTTCTTTTGTTTTCCTTCCCTCTTCATCCTTTCATGCGAACCTTTTTGGAGTGGGGTAGGGTCCTGCACTCAACGCAGGGAAACATCCCACATCATCATCATCATCATCCATTCATCTATGTTGTTGTTGTTGTAAACAGAAGGCAAGCGTAAAAAGACTGCGTAGCTGCAAACAAGACTACAACTCTCTCAATGTGAGATGTGACATACAGTTTTTAAGTAGTAATTGGCGTCAGTGCCCAGGTGTCAGTCCAATGTGTTCAGCAGCTTTTCAGGCCATATCCTCTTTTATCTTTTCTTCAAGTCTGTCTGTCTGTCTATCTAATCGAATTCCAGCTTCTGGGTTGACGTCAGCTGTATCCATAAAAAGTATAAGTTTTTATTCATGCTAACACAAATATTATTTTTGTTTTGGACACTGTATAAGACTTCGGCCCTTGCTGTAAGACTCAACAACCAAACTACCGCGAGCAATGGGGTGCATTGTTTCCCATAGACCATGCTCTGGCTCTGCCCACTATTCTACGTACCAAAAAAGTTCGTGGTAGCGGACCACAATGTCACAAAGCGAGCTCACTTTAGTCAATAGGAACAGTAATCCCTGCTGCCACGTGCCCTCCTGTGGTGCCCCAGATATCGGGCGGCTACAAAGCAGTACCACAAGTCACTGGCACCACGGTTCACCCCAGTGTACCAGTCTCTGCTCCACCAAGGGTTTCTTACGCGGAGGTCATCCGTCATCGGAGTAGGCTTCCTCATCGACAGTCGACGGCGTCCAACCAGTTGCGATATACACACACTCCGGCTAAGGGCAGGGACAATACGATCAGTGCAATCTTGCAGTTGATTTTTCTGGCATTGAAAGTTGTCGTCGCCGCCTTCCCGGGAGCGGCTCAACTGCCTGAAGTCAAAGCTCTTCTGGCGGAGGAATGATCTTTTTTCTCCCAAGAATGGAGCAACTGTATAAGTCGGCTACCATACTGCAGTGGAACGCAAGAGGTCTGCGTAACAAGATGCCCGATTTGAAGGCGTTTGTTCTACAGTTCCAGACACCTGTATTATGCATCTGCGAGGCCTACGTCCATCAAGATTTTCGCCTCAGCGGTTACAAAACTTACACATTGGATAGCGTATAGCCCAGTCTCGAACTATTGTGTACGTTGGGAGTACTTAACGTCTGTGTTGACACGCTCCTACCGTGATCCCTTCGACTATATAGAGTGCAAGGTACGGATGGGCCGAACAGCTCTGACTGTTGTGAGCTTGTATATTCCCCCGTTGGCTACAGTCACGTCCCGCAGCGTCACAGATGTGTTCGCCGGTCACCCTGCTCCTTTTATGGTGGTCGGTGACATCAATGCACACCATTCACTGTGGGGAAGCAGAAAGATGGACAGTCGCGGGAAAATTTGGGCGAACGTCCATAGAAGACACGGGGCTTCAGCTTCTGTATGATGGTTCTCCCATCTTCATTGGTCGGTGCTTTCAGACTGATTGTTTGGACATATCGCTGTGTTCAAATGACCTTTCCAGGCACATCACATGAGCGGTGGGTTTGGGCGGTACGGGGAGCGATCATCTTCCGATCTTCATCACGTTTGACAAATTCTCACGTACACATCGACACAAAGTTGTGACCCTTACGAATTGGTCGGCCTTTCGCTCGCTATGCGCGGAAAGCACCCGCGAAGACATGTCTGCAAATCAGATGACTGAAGGCATTGAGAAAGCGCTTCGTTCGTCTAGCAAGCTTGAGTGATGGTGGTCCCTGGTCATCTTGGCTCAAAACCCACGGATGGAGCAGCTGCGAGCATGCCGTCGGCGAGCTGAGCGCAAAGCGCGTCGGACTGGGCTGTTGGAGGATGTGGTGGAGGCTTGCCGTATGAACAAGTTAACAAGTTAGTAACTAAAGAACTGGCGTCTGTTGACCGAAAACATTGGAGGCGGTTCTGCGAAACGTTGTCGCCTTCCGATAGTCCTGCGAAAGTATATACGGCGGGTGGCAAGAGGTTTAAGAGAGCCGACACCAGACCGCAACCCGCTAGGGGCTCTAGCGTTGTTCTCTTCTAAGCCAGAGGGTGAAGTTGCTCTGGCTTTCTGTCAGAGCATTCGCACACATTCCGTGGCAGTGTATTCACAGGCTTTCATGAGCAATATGACCTATTTGACGGAACAGATTTAAGCTAGTCCAGCCACCACGGATCCGGGCATGGATAGTGACTTTCTCTCTCTGAGTTAAAGAAGGCACTCCTCCTGTCACGTGTTCGATCCTCTCCAGGCCCGGACAATATCACGTATCGGGCTACCCGTAACCTGGTGAGCGATGTCATTTAACACGTGTGTATTTACCGTGTACTTAACACGTCCATAAGAACCGGGAAAATAGCTGACAGGGAAGGGGGGGTTGGAAGCAAGCGCGAGTTGTTCCGCTACTGCAGCCGGGAAAATCGCCCTCACAACACTCTTCTTTCAGGCCAGTGAGCTCGACAAGCTGCCTTGGCAAGTTGTTGGAACGCATGGTCCTCCACAGAATTGAGTGGTGGCGCGAGAGGCACTCCTTCTTGCCGCAGGAAATGACAGAATTCCGCCAGCACAGGTCTTCCATGGACTCTGTTCTTGACTTCATTACGTCGGTGGAAGAAGCAAAGGGCGTAAGAAGACAGTGGTAGCTGCATTTCTTGATGTTAAACGCGCTTACGACACCGTGAGCCACGCCTCCATTGTGCATCCCCTCACCCAAGCCGGCCTACCCTCCAGAGCTCTCTCATGGATTAAGGACTTCCTCCATGGCAGGCAACTATTTGTTTGCACCCGTCAAAGGGATACGGAGTATGTCTCGATGACTCTCGGTGTCCCACAGGGGAGCGTGTTGAGTCCAATTCTGTTTAACGTGGCCATGGCGGGTCTTCGTGGCTGCATTGGAAAGAAACTGTCAATTTCGATCTACGCGGATGACATCTACATTTGGACCAGCGGGAAATCCCGTCCGGCCATCCAGCGGCGCCTGCACCACGCTTTGAACACTATTGAGCACTACCTCGCAACGGCCGGCATGGGCATCTCGACTGAAAAGTTCGTGGAACTCCCGTTTACGAGAAGGAGCATGCATCACTTCCCTCTTTCAGTTGCTGGTGTACAGCTGAGGAGTGCATCTTTTCATCGTTTCCTCGGTGTCACGGTAGACGCCAGGCTGTCCTGGGTGAAGCACATAGCGAGCTTGGAAGCCAAGGTCCACCGGTGGATTGCGGTGATCAGACATCTGGCAGGCATGCAGTGGGGCAGGGCCACGGCGTCGCTTTTGGCCGTACACCGAGCTTTGGTTCACGGGTCACATGCATACAGCTTGCCTCTGTTGAATGGTCTCCCACCTTCTTCAGTGCATAAGCTTCAATGCCTCCTGGCGCGCAGTATCCGAGTGCGCTTGGGAGTCCCTCGGGCGGCAGAGACCCATATGGTCATTGCTGAAGGAAGCTGGAAGCCCGGCTTGAAGTTCTTCACTACGTGGAGACGTGTCGGCAGTACCTCCGCCTTCAAGCTCACCATCGGCGGAACCCGCTAGTTATGAATCTCCGGAGACGCAAGCACTGCAGCGTACACCCATGTGTCTCTCAACTGAAGACTAGTATACCTGACTTTGTGGTCACACCCACAGCTGCCAGCACTCCTCTTTGGATTTTTCCGACGCCGGCATCTCCCTGTCGGTGCCTGGGCTAACAGGCAAGAAAGGCAACGTTGCTGCATGCGTGACGAAGCAGCTCACTCTCGATATGACGAGCTCGTGTTATGAGACTTCCACCGCAGTATTCACGGACGGCTCAACCACGAGGGGAAGTTCGTCGTCGGCTTTTGTCGTTCCCTCCGAGTCAATTTCAGGTGGCCATCATCTCTCACATAAAACATCGTCAACATGCACTGAGCTTTCTGCTATTCTTTTCGCCCTGCGGAAAATTACTGACAACCACGTTCGCTCTTGGGTCGTTTTTACGGACTCCAGATCTGCGCTACAGTGTGTGGCAACTATGGGACTTCGCCGCTTCCTCAGTCCTGTGGTCATAGAAATTCTGCAAGTATATAAGAAAGCAAGCGCACAAGGACACTCCATCGTCTTCCAGTGGATCCTGGGTCATATGGGTATCAGCGGAAACGAGGACGCAGATCGAACAGCCGCAGGCTCCCATCAGTACACCGGACGTGTCCCCATCATCTTCTCTCGGGGGGATCGCCGGAACCTCGTTTCAAGCCTCACTGGCCCCAACATGCACTCTCAATGGCAACGTGACATCACCACCCAGTCTCTGCTTTACTCCGTTGACCCCACATTGTCCCTTATTCTCCCCGCCGAATGCCACGTTCCTTTACCACAGTCTTCCACCGCATGAGGCTTAATGTGACTTTTACACCGGCTTTCAAACACCTCCTCGGTGTCGGCGCGTCTCGCCTCTGTTCCACGTGTGGTGTGCGCGGTGAACTCCATCACGTCGTCCTGGTCTACGGATAGTACGATCGCGAGCGCGCCCTGATAGAAACTGCTCTGCAACGCGTCGGTCAGCGCCAGTTCGACTTAACCAAAATTTTCGGGCCATGGTCGGACCCCTCACACCTGATGCAAGGCCTACGAGTTGTTGCTGAGTTCCCCTCCAGCACTGGACTAATGAACGAACTCTAATAGGACACCTTTCCATCATCATCACTTTCTCATCCCTTCCACGAGCGCAATGGGGCAGTGTACCGCCGTGGTGGGGAATGACCCACCACATCATCATCCCATTTATGTGTGTGTGTGTGTGTTTGTGTGCGCGCGCTGCCACGTGTTCACCTTTTCTGTCTCTTATGGTTTCTAGTCCGTCCAACCACCCGTGACGATATCAACTGCCAGATTAAACTTCAGTGTCGGTTACGTGTATTACTACTCATGCGCCGAAATCGAAAAGCTTGTATCATCGTGAAATCAAGGGGGGGGGGGGGGGAAGTCGCGACGCGACATATTTTAGGTCTGACGCGTCGTGGGGCAGCAAAGTTTGGGAACCACTGGGGTAGAGCATTGCCTGTTGCGATGAAACGCCCCAGTCATCACCACCAAAATAAGGTCGTTGGTATTTTTGCGAATGTGACGACATACGTTTGTTTTTGGAAAATTTGTTACTCTTATCACATACCACGTAGTAGACAATACGCGCGCACGAGACAAATAAGTAGACGTGACACACGTTCAGCAACACAGCCTTCGTTGACACAGCGATACAAGGGTAGAATAATAACTTGAACACTACGTGCGCGGCAATACTAGTATTCGTATGCCACTTAGTTCATTCGAAAGTATGAAACGATGCGTAGGGTCGGTTTGAGACTGTTCTCCCTCACACGCGCACAAATAACTTCCTCCTTTCTCAGACACACTCTACAGCACAAACATACCAAGATGTGATTCCCCTGACAACGAAATGACGTGCACACACGAGAGTGAGCAGGTGAGAGCATGGATCGACCATGGTTGTTCCTTCCGCCCGGCGCCATCTGCCGACAGACGGCGTTGAACCTCGGCTGCATTAGCACAGGCCAGGTGTTCCCAGGGCAGACGCTTTGCGCCTTTTTCTTTTCCCCTTCCTCCCCCTCTTTCCTTGTAGGGCTTCGATGGTCTTTGTTCAGTCGCGTTCTGGACGCGTGGCACTGTTGGCCGGCCTCCTTATCTCGTACTATTTGTGGCACCCCATCACCCGTTAACAGGCACGCGTCAGTACCAGCTGCCCTTAGGAACGTGGTGAATAGAATAGAAGCGCAAACTACACCAAAAGGGGCCGAAAACGTGGGCGATTGGCTGTGTTAGACACAAGGCAGTGCTGAGCCAGCGACGAAGATATGCATGTTCAAAAAAAAAAAAAGAAAAACGAAGGCGACCTGGGAGATCTGAGGCGGCACTACATGTTCACCGGTATTGGATGCAACTCGTTACCAATAGCTCGTTACTGCAACTGAGTTACTTGCTCTGCGGCATTTGACCTGACTCGTCACTTTCCAGTTCAGGAACCCGTTCCATTTTACGTAACTTGGGGGTAAGTTTCAACTTCCTTCCTTCTTCTACTGTGGTTTACAAATAATATAGCTCAGGACACAAATAATGCGAGCACCGTCCTCTCTCTATAGGGAGACAGCAGCCACGTGTGCGTGCGCGTCGCCTCAATGTCCTACTCCGTTTATCCTTGCTGTTAAACGGTACGAACTCAGTTTTGCCCGTGTGTTCGGTGGCTCAGATGACGTTCATCATTGGGACCAGTGATTTCTAATGGCGGGGGCACCTTAGTTAAATAAAGTGCCACATTTGGCGCGGTCTTACGCAATACGCGCAGACGATGGCAGCTTATCGAACTTAAAATCCGGATACCTGCTTTTAGATCCATTGGAGAAGTCTATTAGGACGTCAAAATCAACAAACGCCAACCTAAGAAAGCACGTAAAGGTACGGCTTCTTCCACCATACTGAAGATTGGTATGTTTATGTATACCAAAATTGTATTGGTATGACAAAACTATGATAAAACATCTTGCACCACCATGTCTCGCTTATCCGGAGTTCAGATACCCGGTACCCGGTAGATAACAGTATCAAGCGGGAATGAAGAGAATTTGAATCTACGATCTCGGCACTGCAAATAAGCGTTTTCTTTTCTTTGTTTACACGGTTTCTGAGGGCAACGGGAGAGGGGGGCGCTTCAAATTTGCCCCGCCCTGGGCGCGAACTCGCCTCGGGAGGGCTCTGCTCTGTAGTAATTCTTTATTTCTGCAAAGTCAGTTGGGAGTTTCAAGCTCATTTTCATAACTTGTAACTTCGTCAGTGGCTTATTAAATCTTTTCAGTTCTCTTCCTACAGCGCTACTAGTAGCGCCGCTACCGTATTCGCCACCTTGCCATTAGTGAAGTAGAGATTCCGCTACATTTAAAATTGGTGACATAAAAGGATTTTCCGCTACCAATTTGCGTACCGGCATACCCTTTCTCCACTGCCCCTACTTTCAGTAGAAGGGAAAACGTGGAGCACAGAGGGGGAAAAGCGAGACACCCACAAAACAGTGTTTTCCTTCTATTTATTTCATTTTCTTGCCATCCAGGCGGACATATATGTCCTGCGATTCTCCTCCATTTCAACTACACTCATAAATGAAGCCCAGCTGAATAGAGAAAAATGATGCAATTCTCCTAGTAGCAGTATGGAAGCTCCCCCGGTGGTTCACATAGAAATATTTCACGAGAATGTGCTCTTAAATACGTCACTGCAAACTTTGAACCGTAGTTTCAGTTCTCACACTCGTGCGATTGCGCGAAGAAGATGATGATGATATTTTCTCGCCCCATCTCACGGGCTCGTTCAACACTATAAGATGCGGCGACTTGCTCACCGTGTGAAATTAGCCTACTCTCTGCAACATCAATGGCAACGTTTTGCACTCTCATATAGCTGGTAAATCGCTAGTAAAAAAAGAAAAGAAATGGTATCAGCCTTCTGGACCATGAGCAAGCTATTCTCAAAGGGTGAGTAGGCTCAGAACAGCTAAACAGAAAGGTATTCGCTGCGAGATCGACCTATGAGGGGAAACACTGTCACCTCTCTAGTAGGGATGGACCAACCGAATCCGCGAATCCTCAAATCCTAGGCAGGGATTCGAGATTCGCGTATCCGAATCCCAGTGGCCAAAACGACGAATCGAATCTTTCGAATCTACTAACCATGTTCGTTTGTTTCTTTTTAAAACTGGCACCTCCGGCGTCCGCCAAAAGCCTGACTGCCTTGATCGGAATCCCAGTGCTCAAAACGGCGAATGGAATCTTTTGAATCAACCAACCACGTTCGTTTGTTTCCTTTTAAAACTGGCGCCTCGGAAGCCTGCGAAAGCCTCATTGGCATGATCCGAATCCCAGTGGCCCAAAACGGCGATTCGAATCTTTCGAATCCACCAACCACGTTTGTTTGTTTCTTTTTAAAATTGGAGCCTGCGGAGTCCGCAGTACGCCTCATTAGCCTGATCCGGGGCGCGCCAGAACCACAGCGTAACGCTTTTTTTTCTTCTTTTGATTGTTTCTTAGACCTTTTCTTTAATTCTTGTGTATATTCACCGGAAGATCGCTTGTGCCGCAATGGTACGATACTGTTTGGTGCCCCAATGCTCCACCTACTGCACTGAACGCGGAATAAACGTGTACAAGCAGACGACGCGAGGACGCTATCCACAGTACGGTAGTTCATCGTTTCTCCGCAGCGCGCCGACACCGTTCGGTCTCGGAGCGAATTGCACCAAGTGAATGTCTGTTGTTCTTCAGTTATCGATGATCCTACATATCGTACCATTTATAACGGACGCCTGCTTCCTTTTTATAGTATATCCTTCTGATGCAAATATGAAAGAGGGAAGAAAAGTGGAAGAAAGGTGAAAAAATGGAAAGGGAACTGCGTGCGAAAGGAGCACGTAGTTCGTGCGCACTTTTGATTCGGAAACGGGCAGAATAATCCAACGATTAATGGAGAAATTCGCGGCGGCAGTTATGCAAGCGCCAACCACCGAAACGAGATGAGGGACGACAAACCATTACTCACTTCCAGCGCATTTATCCTCCCCAAGATATCGAAAAGAGCGAAGAGATCTCCAAGATTGCACCTTGCACGCTGTAGTGCAGACACCACCATCCGGTGGAAGACGCTACGCAACGCTCCCGACGGTAACGATGAGTGTGTTGTAATAATGACTCTCGTCAGCGGGCTCAATGTTCGTGATGCGACGATCCGGGTGTAATATGCATCTGATGCGCGCACTTGCAACTGCCCTACACGAGCAGGGAAGGGTAACGGGCGTATTTTCGTTACCGTTCCCACTGTCGTTACTGCTATATTTTCGTTTTCCGTTTCTGATACCAGCCTTTCAATTTCGTTTCCGTTACGTTTCCGGTAATGGAACGGCTGTTACAGAGCTGCGAGACGACAGCCCGTCCAGCTCTGTCAGCATCCTAGTTTGCCCAAATGCTGCTTCGGTGTCACGCGTACACGCACTACACAAGTAATTTTACGACGATGTGCACATCTTGCAAGATTTTTTAAAAAATGTAGGGACATGTTTTTAGTCACTCTGAGTCCAGCAACTCAAGATGGGCGTGACCTTCATCCAATGTCGCATTCATAGGCGCACGCTCTCAGTAGTAAAAAACACCACGGCCACCATGAAATGAAAAAAAAAAGTAAAAAGAAAAAACGAATAAAAACCGTAGGCTTTCATCCTCGTGCTATAGCGGAGTACAGTGCGTGGAGTCTATTTTGTGTAAGTCTCATATGTTGATGTCATGGAGTTATGAGGACTGGGACGTGTAGGTAGCGAGTGATGCACCCTCGAGATCCAATATTGCGCTTTGTTTTCATGCTCTCGTGTAGTATTTAGAGCATTACAGGGAATGGAGTCATCAAAATACAAAACATAGAATGGAAAGACACTCAAATGTCATCGCATATCAGGAATAGTGATTTCCCAAATTCAATACCGGACGATCATTTTCGTTTCGATTTCCGGTAATGGAGGACCATAGTATGCATTTCCGTTTCTGTTATCGTTACCATCTCCAATTTCGGTAATATACCGTTTCTGTTTCCGTTACCATTACCGTTCCCTGCACACGAGTATCGAAGCTCCCTGTGTGGTGAGGCAAAGTTTGTGTTGTCCGCTTCGTCCCCCCTCCCCCTCTCTTGTCTTTCCCGTTCATTCTTTCCAGTTCCTCACACTGGAGGTTGCGTTGCCTACTTCAAGGCATATCCCGAAACGTACGGCTCCAGTGAGTCCAAGGACTAACCAGGCCTGCAGACCTCGTCAGTCACTTAAAAGCGCTCCATATACCAAAGCCCTGTCGTCAAGTATATTTTCTAGAATGCGTTGCCGCGTTAAATGAGATTACTAATTGCCTGTTTTATTAATCGGACCTCATTACAAGAGATAGGTAGTGCCCTCAGAATTTACAGCACGATCCCCAAATATGTTTCTCACGTCGTCCCTGTGCAGTGAGAAAATTCACTGAGATCCACCAGCTGTTTAGACGAAGTCCCAAGAACGTGTTAGTGAAGGCGGCCTGTTTCTATATACGTGGATTGAAGCAAAAGTGGAATAACAGTCTCTGTTCGAAATATCGGCGGCTTCACACCTGAGGCTTTTGCTTCAATTGTAGCTTCACAGGATACTTGTATTTTCCACGTTGCGACTGCTTCTAAATGTGATCGGCATTTAAGCTACTGCCCTCACTATTGCTACGAACCAGGGGTCGGATTCACAAACGCGATCGTAAGTTACGCTAAGATGCGCTAAGACGCCGTAGCCGTACGATGCCGTCCTAAGCGCGATTCACAAAGCTATCGTAGTGGAGAGGGTACCCGCTTTGACGAGGAAGAAGAAGTTGCTCGCTTCCTGTCACGTGCACCTCGGAGAGAAACAGCCAAAGGGTGCGAGACTATGTTTTCGCTATGGTAACGATGACGAAAACTTGTAATCGCACCAATAAGAGTCCTCCCATTAGAAGAAGACGAAGTTGTTCGTCCCCAAATGTTTTGTTGCTGCACGTACTCTCGGTCTTTCGGTAGCCATAATGGATGCCATGCAATCACAGGCGAAACGCGTTCGATGACACAGCAAATATATTCCCAGTATGTTCGTCTCGGGGAGGGGGTGGGTGAGGGTGTTTTGTAAGCGGTGTGTGGCACTCAGTTTTGCAGCTTTTATGGTTTCTTTTGCCTTTCTTCCAGACAATTTGGAAGGGTGCTGGGGGTGTCTTAGCGGGGTGTAGGGGATGCTTGAAAAATCCCTGCGACCCGATTTTACGGAGCACAAAGTTGAAGCATTTGTTGAAGGTTACCAAGCAAAAAAGCGCCTCAATGTCACTTCGGGGATGGTCTCGAAGGTTCTGTGGCAAAGTGCAGTGCGTTGGCGCGTATTACGGAGTCTTTGTTTGCCGTCTCCAAATCCACCGCTGCCAAATAACGCCGCCATCTTTCTTCGTAAAACTGCTCGGGAGCTCTCGCAGGATTCCGCCGCAAGCTGCGAAGATTTTGCGACGCGCGCCCTTCGTGAATCTACACTTCGTCGTAACTTTCCCGTACGGCGGAGTTACGACAGATTCCGTCGCACGAGCGCTTTATGAATCCGACCCCAGAAATGTGCTTCCGTGCCGCAGATAGCGCCCGTGTCGAGAGCGAATCAGTGGCGCGAATGACTTCGGCGACGCTCAGGGGTCGGATTCACAAACGCGATCGTAAGTTACGCTAAGATGTGCTAAGACGTCGTAGCCTGCGACACGCGTACGACGGCGTCGTAAGCGCGATTCACAAAGCTATCGTAGTGGAGAGGGTACCCCCTTTGACGAGGAAGAGGAAGTTGCTCGCTTCCTGTCACGTGCACCTCGGAGAGAAACAGCCAAAGGGTTCGAGACTATTTTTCGCTATGGTAACGATGACGAAAATTTGTAATCGCACCAATAAGAGTCGTCCCATTAGAAGAAGACGAAGTTGTTCGTCCCCAAATGTTTTGTTACTGCACGTGCTCTCGGTCTTTCGGTAGCCATAATGGATGCCATGCAATCACAGGCGAAACGCGTTCGATGACACAGCAAATATATTCCCAGTATGTTCGTCTCGGGGAGGGGGTGGGTGAGGGTGTTTTGTAAGCGGTGTGTGGCACTCAGTTTGGCAGCTTTTATGGCTTCTTTTGCCTTTCTTGCAGACAATTTGGAGTGGTGTTGGGGGCGTCTTAGCGGGGTGTAGGGGATGCTTGAAAAATCCCTGCGACCGGATTTTACGGAGCACAAAGTTGAAGCACTTGTTGAAGGTTACCAAGCAAAAAAGTGTCTCAATGTCACTTTGGGGATGGTCTCGAAGGTTCTGTGGCAAAGTGCAATGTGTTGGCGCGCATTACGGAATCTTTGTTTGCCGTCTCCAAATCCACCGCTGCCAAATAACGCCGCCATCTTTCTTCGTAGGACTGCTCGGGAGCTCTCGCAGGATTCCGCCTTAAGCTGCGAAGATTTTGCGACGCGCGCCCTTCGTGAATCTACACTTCATCGTAACTTTCCCGTACGACGGAGTTACGACAGATTCCGTCGCACGAGCTCTTTGTGAATCCGACCCCAGGTCCGGAGCTGCCAGTGCCAACTAACTGTCGGTGTTGAAAGAAATTATCATTTAACATGCACGCGGACTCAGTATTACATTTATAGCGGTTGTCCTGCCAAGTGCGTGTTCCTCGCGTCGACCATTGGCTTTTTTTCTGTGTCGGATGATTCAATAGGTAGGTAATGATGAGTGCAGTAGGTTTCATTTGATAGTTCGACGCATCGTCTGATTAGAATTCGAACTCTAAGAAAACGGGGAAGAAGAAGAAGAAGAGGAAGTAGAAGAAGAAGGAAAAACAAGACAACCGAACGCCGTTTGGTTCTGGTTGGCTCATCTTTTGCGCCAAATATTGACCTCCCGCATGTGTGTGTGTGTGTGTGTTCCCTTAGAAATCGGCCCAGGACGCATATTCCCCCAGAGCGTTCGTCGTGACGTTGCCCACCTCTGTAAGGCCGACAACGGCGAGTTCTTTCAGCATTACCACCACCTCCCGCACGTGACCACGCATATATCACAACTCCCAAACAGAAGCAGGGGAAACAACGATTCGGGAGTATTGTCCAATGTTGCTCCCTATATGATTGAAGTCGTCTGACGCAGTGAGCCATAAAACCACAGCGATGCCAAGGCGTATCCGTGCTACAAGCGACGTGCACTTTGCAAACTTTACATGTACTCTGCACAGTTCCCAATTGGAGCACGTAATGCCACTTGTGCTCCGTACGTGCGGTAATTGCATATTACGCGGTAAAGCAGCAGACCTGTATATACCTTTTTGCCGTAAGAGGAGTCACTGTGATAAGATTACGTCTTTCCCAAAGGACGACAAGCGCTTCCAGCGTGCTCCCTTTTTATTCATATCTGAGCCGTTCTCTCGCTCTTATAGTCCCCGCAAGCTTCGACTTGGCATTGCCCCGGGCCACGTGCTCATATATGCAAGTATAGATTTTATGCATTCGCCGAGCGGCCTCATAAACAGGGTTTCACCTCCATTGGATCGCTGTGGCTTTTATCCCGTTACTGCTGCTAGGTCGGCGATTTTTAAGCTCTCTCTCTCTCGGATCACAGAAGGAAAAGCTTGCGGGGCTAGTGAATGGTTAGACGTATGTTTTCTTGCGGTGGGCGGTGCGTGTCAAATTCAATCTGGACTGATCCGTTTTGGTGTATTTTGCTCTAAGTCTCCAGCCGCAACGGCTGTCTGTGTGTTCCTTTTTTTTCTCTGCGACTGTTGGAAAGGAGACATCTTACCTGGAAGGGGGGGGACGCAATGCTTATCTCGTTGTTGAACTATGAGAGCAGAATGTTTTGAACGGACTGGCTGACTAGCTTTAAAAACACACACACACACACGCACACAGCAACGAAAACAACAGCAACAGCTAGATGAGGAGATCGCATTGTGAAGAGACCATGAAGGGATTGCGCACCATCGCTGAATTTTTGTTAGAAATAGTATCGAGTGGCATTTGTGGCGTGGTGACCACTGTTTGCACCCTGTGGGCTCTCTACGACACTACAGTAGACCGAGCAGACGGCTGCGGGCAGGCTTATTTTTAGGGCGTTTCTGTAATTGAATTGTGCACTGATAACACAACGTTCAGTGAAAATGTTTTACGTGACTGCCTGACCTGATAGTGATAGTGCCTGCCTCTCGAGCAGTCCTAGATGTCAATTTACTTCCCATTTAAAAACAAATACTATGCGTATGAGACGGAAGCACTGTTTCAGTTTCGGTTTCCTCGCTTCGTACTGATTCCGAAACTTTGCGATCGGCGAACACGATGTATATAATGGAGTTTTAGGTGCCGTTTCTGAACGAACCAAACGACCGATTCTGCCGCTTTGAAAAACTTAGGGGAGTCGAATTAAAGTGTTCTTCAGTCGTTTAGATAATTGTCCGCGGGAGACAACACACAGTTGCAGTCCAGAGTTATGAGATAATGATTTCTTTTTAAAATCTCGATGGACTACGTGCTCAAAGTTTCATCCAGAGCTATTGCGGAAAGATTTTTTCTTTTCTTTTTTTTTTTGCGGGCGTTGTTACTGTGGTTACACTATGAATGATTGGCTTCGTTGGCTTTACATGTGTGGGCAATGCTGGCGCTGTCTCTGGAAGAAGGCGAACTGAGACCCTGGTTGAAGATGATGAAGATTGATGGTGGGCGCAAAAAGAGGACATAAACATGAGACTCCAGCAGCAGTACGGGAGCTTGTAAAGCCGATTCAGGGTCGCCGCACAAGTATTCAAAAGAAATTTTAAGAAATCGGGCAAATATTGGCCCATCTTTCCGGGTGCATCTCTCGGTGGGTACAATCTGGCGTGCCGTTTTGCCAGAGCTGGACGCTTTCATACACCCCTTCGCATGCGAGTCTCTAATATCGAATCACATTGAACCCGCACGAAAGTTATTCAAAGTTCCATTAAAAACCGCATCCGAAGAACCTGTCGATCTAAAAAAATAGGAAGATCCATTGGTGGATCCTTTGGAAATACGTTAGCATAAAAGTTCCTCCTTTTTCTTTGGTTTCTTTTCTTTGATTCCTTCTTTTGCTTCCTGTCTTCTCTTTTGCTTCTTTTCTTATGTTCCTTCTTTTGCTTCCTCAATTCTCTTTTGCTAACGTTGCTCTTCAGTCTCGGCAGCCCGTCGCCGTCGATCGCATTCTGTTTTCCTTTGTCGCCTACTTGGCCTGGCACTCGTACTTGGTTCGCAATCCAATGTATACTTCAAACTTACCACCGCACACCCGCACGTTCCATATAACTCTCATAATAACTAGAAACCAAGCAGCGAAGAGGAGCATCATCAACATGTGAGACGCCATGATCGATACGGTAAGGCCTAGCGTGTTACGAACGGTGGCTCCTACGAGTTCCGTGCGCTGTTTTTTCATGTTGCAGCACAAGGTTTAAACCGTACGGTACTCGTTCCCTAGAGAATCCAAGCGCACAGGTGATGGCAGACAATACAAACACACTTCGCACACGGCATGGCACGCGGAGCAGAGCGGAAGCGGAAGGGACTTGCATTGGATTGGATACCATTGCGCCGAACGTGCCTGGTCTTCACACGTGGAAAGGCTGTGGCGGGATCCGGCCCAATCCACAATATCGACCATGGCGCCTCCCGGACTTGGACATTGGGAGAGGGTCTTGCCTCCGTACAACTCCTTTGCTTCCCCCATCACTCTCTCTCCCAGCTTTTCTTCTAGCCTTTGTACTCATGATTTCTATGGCACGCTCACCGCCGTATTCTTGAACAAGCCTCGACTCGAAACTCGACTCGAGCTGCTCCTCGAGGCCGGTTTTGCGGTTCATAAATAGACCTTGACTCGAAACACTCCTTGAGTGGAGGAACTTCCCTGAGCATATCTCGAGAATGTCGAGGTAGCATCGGCGCTACCTCGAGAGCGCTCCTCAACTCGAGTTTAACTGGTGTCATGGCGGAAGATAGGTCGTTCGCGGCTTTCATGGACTGCGTTTTGAGCCAAGATGAGTTCTTTCACCTGGATGCCGACTACGCTACCGGTGTGCGACGACGTTCTTTAAGGGACCATCAAAATCGCGTTGAACATTTTGACAACAATGAATTCCTCGTGCGCTACCGTTTCACGAAGGCAACCGTACAAAGGCTTTTTGAAACATTGCCGCTGGAAGATAGCGTATGCAACCGAGGGCTGCCCCTACCTCCCATGCTACAGCTGCTCATTGCAATGCGTTTTTATGGCGCAGGGACGTTCCAAGTCATCGTAGGGGATCTTGTGAATGTGTCACAACCGACAGTGTGCCGCGTTGTGGAAAGGATATCACAGCTCCTACGCAAGTACACTTTTTAAGAAGCTTGTGAAGTTTCCCGAGGCCGCAGAGGAGTTCGACGCAACAATGAGGGATTTCTACCAAATTGGCAAATTCCCAAGGGTCACTGGATGCATTGCCTACACCCACGTGAGGATAAAGGGACCCGGAGGTCCCGATAGGGAGGTTTTTCGTAACAGGAAGGGGTATTTTTCGATCAACGTACACGTAAGTCTGTTTCTGTTTGTTATTGGAAAAGAAAAGCGAAAAAAAAAAAAGAAGAAGCTGGGCGGAGTTGATGCCATATATAAAGCTATACATTATATTGCATTACGTGTGCAAAAACTGTGCCCATACATCATATTTGAATCTTGTTTGCAACTAGGGCGGCTCAGCTCAGTAATACAGAGTTATTCATAATTGTTATAATGTTAATTTAAAAATTCCCAGACACCTTCTATGATTACAATGCAAATTTTCATATCGTGGCGGCTTTCTAATCGAAAACTGGTTGTTCCGTACTCAGGCCATCACTGGACCCCAGCTACAGTTCTATGACCTCGTTGCGAGCTGGCCTGGTTCCGTGCACGACAGTAGAATATTCGACAACAGTAGAGCGCGGGTCCTGTACGAGCACCACCGGGTGCCAGGCTTGCTGCTGGTAGACGCAGGCTATGCCTGCACAACATTTTTAATGACGCCTCTGGCCAACCCAGGCGCAAAAGATAGCCCAGAACGCAGGTATGCAACTCAGACCCAACAAATAATTCGACCAACGCAACATCGAACATGCAGCGTTTATTACACCTATTTTGTGTGTGCAGCAGTGCTTCAAGTGAGGTTTTTTTGAAATTAAGACAAGATTTGGGGTTAAACGAAATCCTTTCGTTTTATGCAGGTACCAGGCAGCGCGCATTCGAACCCGGAACAGCGTGGAGCGAGCCTTCGGCGTTTGGAAACGGCGGTTCCCATGTCTTGATATGCGGCTGCAGCAAAAGCCGCATGGTTCAGCCCACATCATCATCATCCATTCATCTATGTTGTTGTTGTTGTTGTGGCAGCATGTGCTGCACTGCACAATTTGGCTCGCATGCTTAATGAGCCGTGCCCTTCAGGTCTGACGACACCAGCAGCTCCCCCGCAATGCCAACAAAGGCAACGGCAGCATCACGTTTTACCTGTCACTGCCGCCCCTGCGGATTCCGTCAACGGCGCACAGATGCGCAAGCACATAATTGCAAGGTGCTTTCAGTAAGCATGCTTTGTAAATGGCATAAATAAGCAATCCTGACACGCTGTTGTCAGTTTTCCTTGTATTTGTAAATATCATTGCCAATAACTCTAGCAAAGACGCTTGAAACAAGAAAAAATAAACAACTCTCCTCTCTATTACAGCTGCCTGCTCAATGATTCTAGCTGGTTCTGCTTAATGTTTATATCAAGGTGGAGCAGCTCTTTCTCTATAATGTGTCTGTACTCGAGATGCTGGAGCTCTCGCTTGTTGTGCCGCCTCGCAGGCGCATCCGTAGCTGGTGCTCCAGCTTCTGCTGCTCATTCGTTTTCTTGCAGGCGGCGACGCGGGCCTCCTTCTCCGGAGCAAACATTCGCTCCAGCGCGGCTATGCGGCCTCCACCTCTCCTCACAGCTGGAGTTTCTGGATCACGGTGTGTCTCCGATACAGTTTGAGGCGCATGACCTGATGCTCCTGCATCCTCGCTGGAAGCACGAAGTGGCGACTGTGCTTGGCTAGCAGGAGTACCTGTATAAAAACAACACATCGGTGTCACTAACAATACAGATCCTGACCGTACAAACAAAAGTGGAGAGTAACCAGTGCGGGAACGTAAAAAAAGAAGGTAGGTACCTTGCAAATCGTCGAGACAATCATTGGTTGGGTCAACCATTGACTCAAATATTGTTGTTGGTGGCAATGACAACACTGGTTGACCGTAATGGTTGTCACTGTCATGAGGGTTCGGCAGCCGTGTTGCCATGTGTGACGCCACGGCCCCCACAAGGACAAGCGATGGACTCATTGGCCGGCATGTGCGTGGTCCTCCTCCTGCCACAAGATTCGAACTATATGATGCGTTATGGACTTCATAAAGCCCAAGAGAGTCACCAAAATAGAGCCTGTGGGCATACAATACCGGTACTTTACCGGTAGAGTACTCTGAGAGGAACGAACGGAAACAGTGATAAATTTTTCAGGGCCGTGTGTGTCATACAGCCTTCTCCAGAGTTATACAGGTAATGCTAGAAAATGCAATTTGACGGTCTAGTAAATCGTCTGATTAACTACGTGAGTTACTATATACAGCACTCAAAACATATCACATTGAAATATTTGAGTTCTGCACTGAGCCATGCTGCAGGATAAACTCTGGACTGGGAAAACAAAATTATTTTTCTGAAAGACAGAAATGGCTTACTGACCTGTGGCGTATATGTCGTGCTTCTCCTGAGAGTCCTTCTTTTTCCAGCGGCTCTTCTCATTGTCCCAGCACTTCTTGAGCTACTTCACGGTCCGTGGCCGAACATTCGGCTGGGAGTTGTAATCTGTGCCAAGCTTCTCCCACGCCTTGTTTTTAGCTCCTTTAGAGGCGTTATTTGTTTTCGTGTTTTCGAGTACAGCCCGATATTTGTTTACGGGGGATCGCAGTATCTCCCTCTCCTCATTTGTGTAAACAAATGTTGCCGTCGCACACCCGTCACCGTTATTAGAGCTGGCATCATTAGAACAGCAAAAAGCGTCGATGTTCATCGTGTTTCGACTCCTCACAATAAATACAGGCAAAGAACGTTTCCACAAGTGGATCTACCAGCCGTGCCCACGATACACCCCTTTTTATATTTGTTCCGTCATATCGTAGACTGCAGCTCGAGTCAGTCTGCGCTGGCGATCAAAAGCGACTCGACATGTTCTTTTCTATTTTTTGCTGCCGTCTAACTAGAGATCGCCTCCCCTTTAATTCAAATAATTAGAAGATGCCCCAGGAGTGCAAATCTCTTTGTCGGGTGATATAACAGGCATCTCGCCATCGGTCCTCTCCTGGTTCATGACACTCCGTAACCTACATGAGCAGGGTCTGAAAAGTCTCTCCTTGTGGCGTTGAATACGTCCCACAGAGAGGGCAAACTGCTTGAAGCCAGGAAAAAAAAAGCGCGAACTATCTTGCTGAAGTCAGAAAACAGGTGTCTCTTGTCTTCGTTCAGTCCCGTAGTCTTTACCAGCTGCCTACAGGTAAACTTCTGGAACGCATGGATCTTCATCGGCTGGAATGGCGGGTGAAGAAGGGACCCTTCTTCCAGTGGCGTTGCCAGAAGGGGATTTCGGGGGGTTCAAACATCGTGAAATCATATCTTTGGTAGTCTATTTGGGAGAGGGAAAGTAAGGCTGAAACCCTCTCCTCCATGTAAAGTTCCGGTAGACGCCCTCCCGGAATATTTTTCTGGCTACGCTGATGCCTTCTTTCCTCATTATATTACGAGGTTGCTTCGCCATCATCCCGCATTAGATTAGGCATCGGGTTTAGTGCCAACGGTACAAAAAGAAAAAGAAAACAAAGGCTCCGATAAGGTAAGTTGATAGGTAAATAAAAATTATGGAGAGATTGAATTCGACACATGACCAACAACAAGATTCCGATAAAGGTAGCGGTGGCTGCGCGTCTGGAGGTAAAACCAGTGCCCCACAGCTACACGCAATCGCGGCCGGAAAAGGAGCACCATTACGAACAGAGCTAAAGGGAGACTCCCATAGGTCAGGTACCCGTAACGTGCTCCGGTTGGTTTGCCAGAATCTCGTAGCTAGGATTCAAAACGACACTTCGTACTTTCTCGCTTGCTGCGACCTGCGTGGGCGTGCTGCCTCAGCGGTTTCCTTGTGAACTGTAGGCAGCTGCGAATTGACGGCTTGATGATGTCATCTTTTGTTGAAAAACTTGTGTGCAGCGGGCTTACTCACGCGTTATGATGTGTCTCTATGGTTGTTGTACTGTTTCTCGACCCACTGTATCAGATTTCGGAACGCCGTCGTCAGCTGAAGCCATGTTAAACCCCTCTGTTCAGGAACACAGTGGCAACTGGCAACCGAGATAAGCGTGGAGCGTAAGTACCTTGCTTAGCTTCGACTACTCGACGTATTTCACGCAACGAAAAAGGACATGGCCATGTAAAATTTGTTCATTATTAGGAATAGACTGTGCGTGCGCTTTACAAGCTTAAACTTGGTCACAATGTGTTAGCAAACGCGACAGATAGGGTGCGCGCTGCGCTTATTCATGTTTTAGAAGTCTCAGCTAACGTACATACTCAATAAATGTCTGTTTTGGCCAGAACATTCCAGTGTTGTTTTCCAGTTATTTTGGGATCACGGGACGGTCGACATGAAAGCAAGCATGGGAGCCGGGAACGGCCGAGCGGCGATCCGAACGGGAAAGCTCCTGATGGGATGGTTGAGGGTGCTAAGGGGACATTCTGATTGGCCACAGGCACAGCGTTGTGTGAATTATCCCCGAGAACGCACATTCCCCCAGGGCGTGAGTCGTGACGTTGCCCACCTCTGTGAGGCCGACAAAGGCGAGCCCTTTCACCATCACCACCACCAGCACCACCATCCCCAAGAACGGGCTCTACGGGGAGCAGCCGGGGGCTGGCAATATGAGAATACGATCAGTCGCAATTACATCCTCCATACATCTATTGAGGTCGAATTACCACATAACATTAGAGATTACCTTCCCGAGAGGAAGATGTTACTTCGCAGGGGAGAAACCGCGCTTGTGACAGGTACCACGGTGCCACATTTTATTTAACATGGTTATGGGAGGGCGGAGTCAATGCATTGGGAATTAGTTGGCAATATCCATCTGTGCCGACAAATCTGTGTGTGAACCACTGGGAAGTCCCGCCATGCCAGCGCCTGAAATACACTCTCAACGTCATTCAGCATTACCTGACAAGGTAGCGTGGGCATGTCACTTGAGAAAAGGCAGTTTTGCCCATTATGCGTATGGTGGTCATTCAGGCCCCTAAACGAGCTAGGCGGTGCGAAAGTGTATAACTGTAGGCCTCATATCGCTGTCTGTTCATGAGGAAGCGTAGCGTGTCAGCTTCTACATTGCTTATGGAACAAATTGGAGTGTTTAATGGTACGTACATTATAAACATAAGTGACGGACACCGTGCAACATTAAGGCGCAACCGATGGAGAGGCCAACAACAACAACAACAACGACTACATGAATGACGAATTGCCAATGAGGTGAAGTGTTTCACCCCAACAATCGCGGTACAGTGCATGTGGATGGGATGAGTGGGATGATGATGAAAAAGATACACACTCGCACACACACACGACACACGCAAATGAGATATCATACACGCGGGTGCGTCGTATCTGATGGGGATAGTAGTCCATCCGGTCGGCCACCGGTGCTGTAGTGTTGTGAAGATCACATCTCCGCATTCATGGCGAAAGCTTTGAAGTCAGAGCAGTTCAAGCAGGCTAGTAGACGTCAAGAACAGATAGAATGAGTGCAGGCACTGACGGTGCTGCACAGGGTTAGAACAAGGACCCAAGATTGCTGCAAGGCTGAGCGGCTGAGAGGCCACTCTTCTTTGTCCTCGCAACACGTATAGTTCATCGTTGGGTCAATGGAGCGCAGAAAAGTGTTGGCTTCGACAGCAAACCCAATAAAGCCTTGTGTTACAGTTACAGAAGCGGCGTATTTTCGGTTGACAAGTCCGTACTCCCGGGCGTTCCTTACGATGTTCGAACAGCTACATGTGCTCTTTCTACGAGCACTGCAAGCTGAGGTGTCAGTGTGGACGCTAGGAACCGGCTCGGTATTGCGAGCTCGTCGTGCCGCAGCATCACCGCGCGGATTTCCTTGTAGTCCTACATATTTACAGACCCATAGAAGCAACACACTGTGGCCTAACGCCAGGAGCTGGATGTATACGCCAATAAATATGCATTGTATATCCTGATCAGCTTGGCCGTGTAGAATTTATCGTCTCCAACGATACTGTTTCTGTGGATTGTCCAAGGTATGGGCGAAGGAGTATAGTTGTATCTGAAACCAGCAAGTGTACCGGCAAGTGCGAAGGTCGCAGCCTCTACAGACGACGATTCCGAGATGAAGCTTAAAGGGACTTTAAAATGAAATGTATTATGTTTTTATGTACCATCGCATGTATAACTCGGCCCTGTGATGACACACACACAAGCCATTGCGCCACCGTCCTTCACTTTGCAGTGCACTTTGCATATCAATGAATTTCAAAGATTGATAGTCCACAGATCGCAGCGTCCACAGACATCCGCCACGGGTTCAATCCAGTGCAGCCTCTGCAGTGGATTGGAGGGCAGCACCACATGATAGTGGAGTACTATATGCAACGTATTTGAGAAAAATTACTAATAAACGTGTTTTGAAGAATTACCGCGGGTAACGCTTCGGCAATTCGGATTAAACAGTTGCAGCGTTGTAGCCGCCAGGGACAACAGTGTCATATGTTGACCTCTGCATTAAGCTCTAAAACATTCATGGTGGCTGTAACAGTGGTAACACCAAATTCTGAGAACCCAGCGCAGGTCCCATTTAAAGTGCACTGCTCCTCTGGATGTATCAGTAGCAAGCCATAACATATCTTATAATGTTCCGCTGTGATTGTAGCAGATGTAACATAAAATTCCTAAAGTACCGCACGTCCCCCTCTAAATACACTAAATCAATGCGTACATCACTGACACTCTTTGGTAAATAGGAGGTTTTAACAAGAGGTCTGAAAATCTGTCTCGGGGTAACAGCTTTTGGCAACAGCAGAAGCTAGAGAACTGCCTGTAGAGGTGCTGAGAACGCAAGAAATAATGCCCCACTATCTGCGCCTGAATCTGCGCCATGACAAGCACCCCCGGTACGGTACGAAAATTGAGATGCCGAAATTCTGACTTCTACAAAGCCATTGCTCCTTATCAGCGCAACATGCCAAAAACACAGCCTCCAAGAGCGACTCAGCATCCCCCTTGGACTGCATCCGCGGATTTGCATCTCCGTGCCTGGAGCTCACCACCCCAAGTCCACTTTGCCCACCGCAGTGCAGAGACAGCATTGTCTACCTATGATGGAGCGTCACTGTAGCAGCACTGCTATTTTCACTGACGGATTGACGACGGCATCGGGCTCAGCATCTGCTTTTGTGCTTCCACTGCAACGGAATGGCACGACTGTCGTACAAAACAACTTCAACAACAGCAGAACTGATAGCCATCCCAGCTGGCAATGCAGTACGTAGTAGCACAACAGTCACCTGCCGAGCGGGTGGTATACAGCGATTCAAAAGCTGGACTCCAAGTCATGCTTTAATTTTTGAGAAATGGCTGTATGACAACAACAGTTCGCCATATACTCCATGAATACAACAAATGTAGAGTCGCCGGCCACAAAGTAACTCTGCAGTGGATTTCTGGACATGTGGGTATAGGAGGAAGTCATGCTGCAGACGAACTAGCGGACATAGCACGCCTATCTTCAACACTACATCCAGTCGAAATCAGATGTTACATTATGGTCATTATCGCAGGAAATGTGCAGACGGCGATGGGTACAATTCCAGAGTGATTCGTTTCTACTACATCGCATACATCCGGAGCTGAAGTTCTCCGTTCCGTCCACGTTACTGCGCTCTGTTCAGACGTTTTTACACAGGTGTCGGTTGAATGTGCCTTATGGCCGTCATTTTCTTCGTAAAGTTGGAAGAGCCGACGCATCGAATTGTTCAGCTTGTGCAACGGTGGAGGATAGTGAGCATATTCTAATGCACTGCACTAGGTATGCATCTCAAAAGAGCTACACTGAAAGCTACACATGATCGACTGGACAGCAGGGTCTTCGATATAGTGAAGGTGTTGGGACTTTGGGCACCGAACACGGGGGATGCTGCATTGGCGGCACTTGTGCAATTTGTTCAGAGCTGTGGGATGGATACATCTACTAGGATTCCCTGTGCATGATCTTGGGATAATTGTGAATAGTGGACTTCTAATGAACATGTGAATGGTGGACTTCTGAATAGCGAAAATGAGAATAGTGAATAGCGAGCTTGCGAGTAGAGCACCTGAGAAGTAGTTTTTGGGGATGGGTGAGAGTTTATGTTAGGAGTAGCAGAACAAGTCGGGAGACGAGTTCAATTTCGCCACTCCTTTTTTTTTCCTTACAAACAAACAAATAAACTCCTTGGTAAATATAGGACTAAACACTATGGCGTTCACAGTGTGATGCGGCGGTCTGTGAGTCAACCTATGCGACAGCGGGTGATTTCACAGTGCCTGAACTGGACGTGGACGCCAGGGCTCTCGGGGTTAATTGGACAGAAGCTAGCATGCGACGCAGACAAACATGGTTGTAAGCAAAACTTTACTATGGGAATGAGCGGTCGACAGCCTGGACTAGCGGCTTACCCTAGGAACACTCGCACGTAGACTCAGCGGCAGGAGTAGCTCTCAGCGCAGACACCGCAACGACAGCACCCAAGCAACAACCCAAAGCAGTACCAGGAATCTGATAGGAAGACCGGCAGCCGGAACCAAGTGCCAGGGACCAGATAGGAGACTAGACAGCCGACCTCATTTTGATGCAGCGGTATAGTCCTGCGTCCCTGCCTTCCGACCAAACAATTCCAAGACCTGCAGGCGTTTGTGCGGTTTCTTACAGACACAAAGCTGGTGGATGTACAGTGACTGTGACAATCATGTGACGTATGTGGCACGCGACTGCTGCTTTCTTTTCATTTTTATTACATAACTATCATTTTTTTACTTTATTGGATGCTTAACTGAACTGGAGTTGCCGGCTCCCTTCATGAGCGCCACATTCTCCATTTTATTTTTCTTTACACGAAACCAAACCAAGTTCCAATGCGTGTGTCACTGGTACCAAAGTGGTAAATAATAGTTGATTTTATTGTGCTCCGCTGTGCTCGTAGAAGTAACATAAAATCCCGAAAACACAGCACGGGCCCCCTTTAAAATGCACTTTATCAAATCAGTGGTACCACATGCAAGGCCTCATCCGTTACCGCACTCACCATAGTCCTCATCTGTAAGTGCGCTCACAAGTCACAATAGGTCTCATCCGAGAGTGCCCTCACAATAGTCCACGTGAAGGGTAAGTTCTCATGGTGAACTTATGTGTGGTCTCCTTGGCTTCTTGACTTCGTCCAACAAGATGTCTGGCTTTCGTCGGCACCGGAGCTCGATGGACTCCATCCTTGACCTTGTCACCACTGTCGAACAAGCAAAGTTCTATAAGAAAATCGTCATGGCGTTTTTTTTCCTTCTGTTTTTGGACGTGAAGAGAGCGTACGGCACCGTCAGTCATGCTGTGGTGTTGCATGAGCTAATACAACCAGTGTTCCCACTAAACTTTTCCGGTGGCTTGCTGACTTTCTACAGCAGAGATTTGTATCGGTGCGCACACGTGATGGAGCTACACCGGAAGTCGTGGTAACGCACGGGGTACCACAAGGTAGCGTGCTAAGCCCTATATTAGTTAACCTCGTCATGGGGTGTCTGAAATCCTGCATAACATCGAAGGTCAATATCTCGATGTATGCTGATGATGTTTGCATCTGTACAATTGGAAAATCGAGACCTGCAATTCGGCGTCGTCAGCAGAGTTCACTGGGCAGAATTATGCAGTTCTTCACCAAAGTCGGCTTGGATATATCGGGGGACAAATCTGCAGCTCTCGCCTTCACAAGGAAGCCAATGCACCGCTATCAGCTTTTTCATGCTGGCTCGCCGATCAAGCAGGTGAAACATTACAGGTTTCTGGGTGTCGTCCTCGACTGCAACTTGCCCTGAAAAAAACACATCGATCACCTTGACAAGAAGGTTCAGCGGTGGACATCCGTTCTTCGTCATTTTGCTCGAGCCAAGTGGGGTATGGACGAGCAATCACTCCTGGCTGTTCATAAGGGGGGGGGGGATATGTTTAATGCAAAGTAAGAAAAAATAGAAGGGAAAGGTTAGCCACGGTGTGGGCTTGCTATTCCCTAATGCTTTCAAGCAAACAGAAGAAAACAGCTGGGATACAGAAAATTATCAAAAAATACAGAAGAAACAGCTCCTTCACTAATCGTTGCGCATAGGACGCATCAGAGAATGCCCAGGAGTTTAGATTCCCGAAGGAATCGTGTCAGCGCAGACGTGACTTCAGCGTGCTGGGTAGGGCCAAGAAGCACCGCCAGGGAGAGCTCTCGGTAGCCTAGATGAGCAAGGCGGCGCCGGAGACTCGATCGGTGGTCTTCGTACCGCTGGCAGGCAATGAGAATGTGTGGCACATCGGCTTCTACGTTGCACGTTGGGCAAAGAGGTGATGGGTGCTGATTCATCTTAAATAGGAGGAGAGGAGTTCGGGCCACATTCAGCCGCAGCCGATGAAGCAGCGATTCCTCGATGCGCGGGATGCGGCCAGGCACAGCATATGTCATTAAAGGGTCAATGGATTTAAGGAAGGCATTGGTTCGTATAGCTTCTTGCTGAAAGAGCTGTGTGCGGTTGGCAGTGAAGCGGCGGATTTTCAGCTGGCACATAGAGTGCGCAAGGGGAAGGACAGTTGGTTGCTCAGCGTCGTGGGCTTGCCGAGCAAGAGCGTCAGCACGATCATTGCCTGAAATTCCGACATGGCTCGGAATCCATTGGAACACCACGTCGTGTCCCAATGATACAAGTTCAGAGTGCAGGGCGATGATCGTGGTGTAGGTGTCACTGATGACTGCGGCAGAGTAAGAGGCCAGCGCCTCCAGAGCCACTTTACTGTCGGTGAGGACCGACCAGGCCCTGGGCGCACACGAGGAGACGTGTCTCAAAGCGGCCAGTAGTGCGAATGCCTCGGCCTCAGCAGATGACATAAGAGGGAGCTTGAAGCCGTGCTCAGCTCCATCCTCTGGGATGCAGAAGGCAGCAGACGACCCAACTAGAGAGACTGAAGCATCGGTGTATATTTGGGTTCGATGCCGGTGGTGACTGTAGATGTGGAACAAGGTCAGTTGGCAGGCCACAACTGTTGGCACAACCTTCTTTTTCCTAAGGCCCGGAATTGACGTTTGTACAGTGGGGTAGTGAAGTGTCCACATGGGTGGCGCAAAGGAGGTCCGGGCGGAAGTGGAGGGGATGTTGCTTCGTAAACGGCAAATAGCTTGACCGAATGCAGATGCGGGATAACGTTGCGCAATGTCACAGAGGTAATGGGCTGGATGGCGGGCAAGGTAACGTGTGTACGCGTGTAAGGCGACACTATCGCGAATAATAAGCACCGATGGCTCGCGTGCCTCCGCCAAAACAGAGAAGGTTTCCGTTGTCTTTGGCACTCCCAAACAGAGACGGAGACTTCTGGCTTGAATATTGAGCAGCTCCCGCTCGTGAGTGTTGGAGAGCCCATAAAGGACAGGCAGGCTATAGCGCATAACGCCAAGCAACAGGGGCAGTGCACACGATGGAGGTCAGCACAGGACGGGCCCCATGTGGATCCACAGAGGTGCCGGAGCACATTACAGTTGATGCGGGCGCTAGCAGAAAGGGAGTTGATCTGCCGCGACCATGTCAGTCCCCTATCAATGATGATGCCTAGATACCGATAATGCGAGACGTAGTTCAGTCTAGAGCCAGCTAGCAGTAGGGGGTACTTGGTGAAGGAGCGACGCGTGAATGCCATAGCTACTGTCTTAGCCGGCGAGACCGACAACCCACGGTCAGCAAGATGCGCCACAAGCAGGTCTAAGGCATGTTTAAGACGACGCTGAATGGCATCACGGCGCGCTGCAGAGGTCCATATGCAAATGTCATCGGCATAGATCGTGATATTGGTATGCTAGGGCAGAAGAGAAGGGAGATGTGCCAGGATGACATTAAACAGGAGCGGGCTGAGGACGCTCCCCTGTGGAACTCCACGATGCACAAAGTAGTTGGCACTGTCACCATCTGCTGTGCGTACGAACAGAGACCTGTCAGAGAGGAAGGCTTGCAACCAGGTAAGGGTACAGCCACCCACACCAGCTTCTTGAAGCGACGCGACTACAACATTGTGGAGAACACTGTCGTATGCTTTCGCTACATCCAGGAAGACAGCGGCCGTTAGGAGCCCATCAGACTTTGCTTGCTGGATGGAGGAGATGAGATCGATGACATTGTCAATCGCGGACCGCGCTTGCCGGAAACCAGCCATAGCTTCAGGAAAGAATCGGGTGCTCTCAAAATACCAGTTCAATCGTGCGGATACCATCCGTTCCATAACCTTCCCGACACAGATGGTGAGGGCAATTGGGCGGAAGGCATCAATGGCGTGTGGAGACTTGCCTGGCTTCAGGAGCGGCACTATTATTGCATTCTTCCATTCTACTGGGAAAACACCATCCCGCCAACAATTATTGTAGAGCTTAAGGAGTGCGTGTCGGCCATGGAGGGGTAGATTTTGGAGGGCCTTGTACGTAATACAGTCAGGCCCAGGAGAGGTGTGAGGGGGTGATTTCCTTAGGGCAGCCTCCAACTCCATGAAGGAGAACGGAACATCCAGACATTGCTCCTGCGAGGATTCCAGGACGACCGGGATGGCACGAGCTGACGATCCCTGCGACATCGAAGCTGTCGTTAGACGGGCACAGTATTCGTTTGCAACGTCGATTTCCGAGCGTGAGGTTGCTAGCGCGAGTGCTTGAAAAGGGCGCCGTTGAGCAACAGGTGTAGAGAGTGCCCTGAGTATGCTCCATATTCTGGAAAGTGGCGTCCGCGGAGACAAAGAGCTCGCAAAGCGCCGCCAACGGTTTCTTGCAAGGGTGGCCAGGTGTCTCTGTATGGCCTTCTGAATGCGTCGTGCTTCAGCGATGTGACACGGGAGACCGGAACGACGAGCCTTCCGTTCAGCCCGACGACGAATAGCACGCAACCGTTCATACTCTGCATCAATAGCTGAGAAGGCGATGGGGACACGGCGCGCCGTTGTAGTGCGAGTCACCGCATCGGTTACGACTTCAGCAAAGGAGGAAGAAGTCAGATGCTCTAGCTGCTGGTCTCTGAAGGCCCACTCAAGGGTGGACCGAAAGGCGTTCCAGTCGGAGCTCTTGATGCAGCGTGTAAGTGGGGAGCGCTGCGCACCACGAATGTTAATCAGCACAGGGAGGTGATCGCTGCCAAGGAGTTCTGCACCAACTTGCCACGAGAAGCGCCGCGCTATACATATGGCACTGCCGTAAGGTCCAAGCACGAAGACAGGCGCATTGCCTGAATGAATGTTGGTGACCCATCATTGAGGAGGCACAGATCCAAACGCGTAAACAGAGACGCTAACTGCCGGCCCCTCGCATCAGAGCGCGTACTTCCCCAGATAACGTTGTGGGCATTAAAGTCCCCGCAGAGCACGTAGGGAGGAGGAAGAGAGTGAAGTAGTTCTTCGAGACTGTCTGTGTTGAAGGCTGACGCCGGCGGCAAGTAAAGAGACAGAACAGTGACGTCCATAGAGCCCAAACGGACTGTGCATCTGACGCACTCTCCTCTGCCATTCGTTTGCAAGGGTCTATGTATGACGGGTATGTCAGAGCGAACGAAAAGGGCTGCAGAGCTTTGACCTTCACCAGGCTTGGAGACGTACGTTGTGTAGCCGGATAAGCGAAAAGACTCGGATATCCTGCATTCGGAGATGCATATCAAGGGGAACTTGTGCCGCCACACGAACTGGCAGAAATCGGGGAGCTTAGACGGCAAACTCCTCGAATTCCACTGAAAGATGGTAGTTGACTTGTACCCCACTGCAGCTAAGCTAGCTCATGCACTGTTCGCTGAACATTCTCAGACAGTCCGTGCCCACACAATCAGTAAGGAAGGAACAGTAGCAGGTAGGGAGAAGAGACAGAAGAGAGAAGAGAAAAAGACAGAAGAGAAGGGGGGACAAAGTATGGCCGGTGTGGAGGTAGTGTTATGACGAGCTATGCCGTTGCCTGCGGCCTCTTCGAGGCGACACCAGCATCCACCGAGGAGCATTTCCGTCCGCAATGTCGGACGAATCTGTGTCGCCCGCAGACGTCATCTCTTCATTAATAAGTGTGTCGCTCGAGTGCTCCAAGGGGTCGCTTGGAAGATCAGGTCTTAAAGCTTTGACGACGACCCCAGCCGGTGACGTCGATGGCTTCCGCTTCGAAGAGCCGTCACGGTGGTCCATAGTGTCCGCCCACGAGGATGAACTCATGCACTCAACCTCGCCGGCGCATGAAGCAGGAACCAAAGATGCCACTTGGGTCACTGGTTCCCGTGGAATGTTCCGATCACCAGCATCAGCATTCACAGCTCTCCCGGTTTCTGGTGCGAGAAGATAAGGCTCTTGTTCGTGGTACTTGCGTATAGCCTTCCTGTTCTTCGCGGCATTTCTGAGACACAAGTTCAGCGGCTTCGGTGCTTCCTTGCACGCAGCCCGAGGATCTCTCTTGGCGTCCCCAGAGCTGCAGAAACGAGGATGGTCATAGCCGAAGCTCATGACATACGAATTGAAGTCCTGAGGACGAGGGAGACTGTACGTCACTATTTACGCCTTATAGCTCATCACCGCTTTCACCCATTGGTAGCAAAACTTGGCGCAAGCAGAGCAACCTCTACAAAATCATTGCGGAAGCAAAGCCTGAATTTCCCTAGTTTGTAGTAAAGCCAACAGTGCCTTCGTCTCCCCCGTGGTCTCTGTCACTGTCCTCGATCTCCCCCGGCATTCAACCCCCAACGTTAAAAAAAAAAAAAAAGAAAAAAAAGATCAAGTGCCAGCATCAGTCCATCGCCAGATGTCATTGGACATGACGTCAAGCGTCTACGCTGAGCGCACTGCCGTCTACAACGACGGGTCCTCTACACCTGTAAGTTCATAAGTTCATCGGCCGCCTTCGTTATTCCATCGGCCCACGTGTCTCACGGGTATCGCCTGGCACACTGCACTTCCTCTACGTCCGGAGGGCTTTACGGCACCTTGTCGTTCCTGCGGTATGCTCTGCATGATGCTCCGCAAATGTGGGTTGTGTACACGGACTCCAGGGCAGCCCTGCAGTGCTTAGAAAGCATGGGTGCACGAGGTACATTATCTCCAATTGTCACGGACATCCTCAGCGACGCTCAGCGTCTCTGCGACGTCGGTCACTCTATCACTTTTCAGTGGATCCCAAGTCACTATGGACTAAGCGGAAATGAAGTGGGCAGACAGAGTGGCTGCTGCTGCCAGATAATGCCAGGCGGTGATACCGATCGTGACCCGTGGTGACAGGAGGGTATTCTTATCGGCGATGGTCCAACCAATGGTGTCCCAACAATATTGCCGGGACATTACAGACAGGTCCTTGTTGCACGCCGGTATTTGTGCTTGGTGACCCGCCTGATTTCGGTTCCGGCCACTGTGAGTTTAAAGTTTTTCAATCGTTTTCCTGTAAAGGGTAAGTAGACGGTTTTGCTAGTTAACAGGTCTATGGCTCTTTCTTCAAGGAAGATGGTGATGGTTACTAGGGCATGCTGAGGTGTGTTTTCTATTGCCTGTATCTGTCTTCCACTGCTCCATATGCAGAGGTAGTCGGCATACATGGAATATTTTACTTTGGGTGGTAGCAAGCTGGCGATCTCCGACATGAGCAGATTGAAGAGTGTCGGGCTGAAAACTGCTCCTTGCGGAACTCCTTGTACAAGTGTGACTGGGGGTGTACTCCCTTCGTTGGTGTCCATAAAGACTTTTCTGTCGGCGAGAAAGCTGGTGAGCCATGCGAATGTTTTTCCATTGAGCCCTGATTTTCTTGTTGCTTGCAGTACGTGGGCGTGGCTGACAGAGTCAAACGCTGATTTGATATCAAGGAAGACTGCTACTGTGCATCGAAAACTGCACCAGGCACGGGCAGTCTATGTATACAGCAGCGGAGCGTGCAAATCACTTACGTGATACTTCCACGCTTTGATATCGCCTTCACAGTTGCTGCACCCTACGACTGAGCTCTCAATTCACCCGTCGGCATTGCATGTACGCGTGCGAGTCATAGTACTGGGAAACACACGATACCTACGTCGCAGCAATAGGTGGAGACGCGGGCGTTCAAGACAAGCGGCGTCCAGACAAGGCGTTCAATGGCAGCCCGCCAACGGCACCACCTGGGGAGAGCCTATTGTGATGTCCGGGACCATGTTATCGATTTCAAGAGTGCTGTCATTATGGACATTGAAACCCTGTGGAATCTTGGCACATTCGAAAAACCACCGACTGGCCCGGGGGAACATTGCCCAATGTTTACGTCAACGTCCTCCGCCACGTGACATCAGAACTATGCACCAAAAAGGACCTATGTACATCTGAACCAGTATAAAAGTTACAACACTTGAACCTTAAGTCAGCCCTAGTGAAGGAGCCAAACCGGCTCCGAAACGTCGAGACCCCCCTTTTGGTGGACTTTGGTTGGTGTTTTCTGTCCCCCACCTAGTTTGTTGAAAATGAGACGATTGATGTTCCTTTTCAGTGTTGATGTTCCTTTCAATTGATATTCGTTTTCAACCTTTTCAGTGACTTCCATCTTTCACCTAGTTTTTTCCCATCCAGACACAGTTGTGTCAAAAATGTTCAAGTTCAAGTACGTGAATTCCTGAACGGCTTACAAGCAGGACACCGCACTGCTGGCTTGTTTGTTTCCTAGGCTGCGCTGCCGTATCGTAAATTCATGTAAGCTTGAAGAGAACATTATGTTGTAGATCAACCAACTGCAATAAGTGAGAGAGATAAAGCTGCAGGTGATACAACAACTTTATTTGATGATGATTGGAGAGTGTCATCCCCAGGGCGATCGCTAAAACAGTACGCTAGTCACTCTCTTGAGATATTATGAGCCTAGAGCACCAGGCATAAGTGCCTTCAAAGTCTGTCAGAAAGCCCACCGCAAAGTGCAGGTTGTCATTGCTGATCTGGACAGTCCCCTAGCACCATCTCCACGTTGAGTGGTCTACGGTGCAGCCTGTTCAGGGCACTCCTCAGAGACTTTCGACTAGACGTGAAGCTTCTACAGCGCGTCTCCGGTGCTCCAGAAGTTAGACCATAGGACACAGGCGTCAGTCAGAGGAGTACACTGAGTATGTACTATATAAAAAAACGTGCCATTTTGCTTGTAGTGACGGGTTTCCTTGGAGTAACGAATTACTAAGATGTTTCGTATTTACGCCAGCTTTCTCAGTTTTGCTTCTCTGTAATTGCGAATAGTGCCTACGTTCAAGTGCAGTACTGGTAAACTCGCCCATGTCACGGCTCGTGTTAGGAGAAGACTTCGCTGCCCCGCTGAAGAACGACTCCGTGCGCTGGCTGGTTTGACGTAATCGAAATCAAACAACTAAGCAAAAAGGTACTGACACCAGGATTAGAACCTGGGCCTTCTAATTTCTGGTCAGATATGCTGCTACTACACCACGACAGCAGGCCTTTCTCCTGAGCTAGAGTGCCTCAAGTACAGGGGGACAGACAAGCAATAATGCTATTCCCATTCAATGTTACATCTTTCTCACTCACTCACTCACTCACTCATTCAAACCGAGGCAGGGCGACAACTTGACAGCCAAAACTTTTTTTAAATTCTTATTTTAGAAGACATCCTCCCTCTCCGTCCTCTGTCGTGAATACACAATACCTACGTTGAAGAGAAGTTCTGCAAAAAAGTTCCCGGTTCGAGCTCACGTTCTCTGAGGAACACGTAGCCCAGCACAACTCGGCTAATGGGCGTGTTGAGTGTCATATACCTGATCCATGAAAGTTTTAATGAATTAGTTACGAGATATACTGTGAAAATTTCATAAACTTGTAACATGTGTCGTGTGTTTCAGGCTGAAAAGTCATATATTACTGTAGCTTCAGAAAGAGGTGAAGGGTCATATACTTTCCAGCAACTTTTCGTAAAAGCCTCCCCCCCCCCTTTTTCGAAGGTTTTATAAAAAAGACAACAATGTTGTGGATTAAGCTGGTACATGCTTCTCTTCTTTCGTTCGACCGAAGTAAGCGCATTGTCCCCATCACACACACACAAAAGAAAGCAGAAGAATTGAGCGTCCAATGGGGAGCAGGGCGTCCTCAATCCTCAATCGATGTCGCCATAAAATGCACCGTACATCCTCTAAAATCAACGAGACGACGTTTTTACTCGCTAAGGATTACTTTACTGGAAGCAAGGATATTGCACTCTATTGACAGCTCCTGCGGTAGTCCGTCCTGCCATTAGGGTTATTGCACTTACATGGTACAAACCTTTATAGGTACTCAGTAGGTGCTGTCAGTAATGGCAATAACACCAGTACATAGAGACGTTCTTAAAATTTTAAAAATGCCTTTGCGCGAATTCTTTAACTCCCAGGATGCACTGCACATAGCCACTATTGCTCGCGACAGATAGCGTGATAATGACACAGACCGTATTCCCTACCTCATAAAGTAAAACCAACAAACAAAATAGATATAGATATGTCTCTTTATGCTTACACATTTCCGAATGTTTGGATGAGGGAGAACACCGTAAAAAGTCCGTTATGCGTCTTACACGTAGAAGCAACCATAAAAAAAAGGGACAATAACTAGACAGACAGGCGATACCTCGGACGTGCAAGTGCCACGATCAGGATTGCTGTCCTGAGGAACTAGAAAGTTACTGTTCTAAGAAAGGTAGAAACTTCTAGTTCATTGTAGGTAAGAGGTGAAATGAGGACCTGTGCTGTGTTACAGGAGTTACAGATGACAGAGAGTTATAGATAACGAGAATCAATGAGATTCACTTTCGATGACATCCGTCAGAAAACTAGAGTTAACACCTACTTGAGAATGCGACTACGAGAGGGCATATAGGAGTGCGTCATCTGTGTCAAGAAACTCTGTATGAGGGTGTAGTGAGGTCAAGTGGTTACGTGAGGTGTGGATGAACCGAGGTGAGCACCATGTTGCTCTTTCCATGTGGGGTACGTGACACGAATGTGCTTGAGGTATGTGAGGGTAATGGAAGATCACTTCCATGACCACCACCATGATGGTTGAAGCGTTGACATGGGCTACCACCGTGACGCCATGAACGTGGTAAATTCGTTTTATATAAATCGGCTCAAAATTCACCATCAGCGAAACCACCTAAATGATTATTGGCGTCTTATATCACACTATTTTTTTTGAAGTAGCTGGCTACAACATCACCACCACAAGCAGCTCATTCTCTTTCTGCTGATATACATTTTGCAGGGCTTGTTTGCAGTACCTGGATCCTTTGTAGTACTGCTGCTTGGTAACAACCGTGTCAGTGGACGCATGCAATGCGTTGTATTATTATTATTTTTTAAATTATTACTTTTTAATGTTGCCCGGGATCTAATAAACCTGCCATCACAGCTCGTATCCATATAATTGACTTCTATTTTGTGTTCATCAAACTAGAATACATTAAAAAACAGCCTCGCGTATACAGCTCCCGCGACCTGAGATTAGGAGGTCACTCGGATTTGGATCGCCTCAACGACTGTGCTCTCTGAGTGTTTTTCATATGCTTTCCTAAGACTACCCAAAGCGGATGTCGGCACAGATTTCCCTACGAAGTCGATCGATGACACAACAGAAATATCGGAAGGTGGCTCGCTCGCCAATTAAGCGGCACAACCAACAAGCGAGTCAGCTGGACTACATATGGGCAGTGAGCGCCGTTTCTGAAACATCACCGTTTTGTGGAGCCGCGTTTTGAACTTTTTGCTTTCATCCACTTAACTCGAAACGCAGCACAATCGGCGCTTTGCTCCGATGAACAAAGAAATCGAGTTAACATTTCCACTGACATGTCAGCCTGCTGTCACCTAGTCTCGAAGCTCTGTGAAACAGACATGGTGGGAACACGAAGCCGACGCTTCGCAATGAGGAAAATGTAGGTGCGTTTAACGGACTGTTGGCAGGAATATAAAGATCAAATTTCACACAACAGACTTTCGCTGCATCGTTCTTCATTTAAGCACTTAGAGACTGCATGAAATTCGTAGGTTTTAAGTCAGTGGTCATCGATAGAACGCACGAGATGCTCTCTTGAGAGAAGGAACGCGTCCGCGTGGAACTTCGATGAAGTGAGGTGTGCTAGTGCTTTGTAAGTATGTATTCAGGGGCCCGTTCTGTATGTCTGTTGTACAAAATGTTAACATTTCGAACACAAGAAAGTGTAGCCATCATGTGGTAAATGCATTGAGAGTAGAGCATATTCGGGCACATGTGAAACGAAGGACGTGGACAATGGAGTCTTCTCAGTGTACACAACCTTGGGTTCATCGAACAAGATAATGGTACATTGAACGGCTTTGCAGCAAGTTCTTCAGCAGCACCTTCTATCGCCACAGGACTCCTAATTCTTGATTTCATAACGATTCCAAGTTCCCATTTAACGTTCTGAAAACTCATTATACGCCTCGTAAGAAGAACTCAGCATCATTCTGACAGCGCTCGTTACGATACAGCTGCAAACTCTGCACTCAGTTTATTTTTGCTAATATACTCGCAATATTGCCACATCACTGCTCATCTGTAGTCTGGGAGTTCTTAAAATGACAGACTCAATCTCGTGTGCTCAGAATATCATTTGATTTATATGTGATTGCAAGTACCTGTCTCACACTGTATTCTTCCAAAATATTTCGTGTCTATCTGACGTGGAAGTATAACAAAATTAATTTATAGTCTTGAGAATAATGACGTCAGAACTGACGTCAAGTTTCTTAAGAGAATTCGTGCACTAAGTCTGACTGCCTGCAAATAAAACGTCGTTATACCGTAATGTTTTCCGCATTTCAAGTAGTGCAGATACTGTGTAAATATCTGCTTCCCCTTGGCTTATAATCGACGTCTTAGAGTTCAGCACAAATGCATTCGTATATGTTATTCGCATATCACGCGGTATCTTTCATTTTAACCAAACCGAGGAGAGTTTTGTGCTTTCTTACCTGAGAGTTAAAGTATTATTTAATAGTCTACTGTTATCCTTTGAAGTACCATATATTTGCATTCTGATATACGTGAGACATGTATCAGTCACTGTTCACCCTTTCGATCAATACACTATACGACCGCAGGAACGGTACAGGTGGAGACAATCCGAAGACTGTCTCATGTACGTACTCATCACAAAAAGCAGTGGAAAGCTCATCACTGTGGAAAGCTAAACACTGAATAGGTCTTTAAATCTTGGGCCCTCTGTTATTTTTAATATTTATTAATGACATTGCTTCGTGTGTTGTTCCACCTGTCACCGTTAGGCTATTCGCAGATGACTGTTTAGTATACTGTCCCGTAAAGAATAATCATGACCAACTGCTCCTCTCCAAATGTTTAGATGATATCACAAAATGGTGCTCAGACTGGAGTATGACGATTAATTGCAAGAAATCTGCATTCCTGCATATGACCAATAAGAAGACTCAATTGGATCACGAATACTGTATTCAAGGACAGACGCTGAAGCGGGTTACCAGCTTTAAATACTTGGGCATCATGATTAATTCTCATCTCAAATGGGATACACACGTTGATGAAATCTGTAACAAAGCAAAACGAAGACTTTGGCTGATAAGGAGAAAGTTAAAGTTAGGTACAAAGGAGACTAAACTAGCAGCATACTCTACTCTGGTACGACCAGTATTAGAGTATGGCAGCATCCTTTGGGATCTGTATACCACAAAACTAAGGCATAAAATAGAACAAATGCAAAGATTAGCTGCAAGGTTTACAATGTCAGACTACAGAAGGAATGCTTCTGTATCGATCATGTTGGACCAGCTCCAGCTGGAATCGCTTGAAAGGCGGCGGAAAATTGCAAAATTAAAGTTTCTCTTCCTCATTTATCATGGGCAACTGAAAATTGATGCTGCAAAATATATCACACAACGAGAGTTTTTTAGTCATCGGACTAACCACAATAAGCACATTACACCACATACTGCGCAATTGGATGCGTTTAAATACTCCTTTTTCCCAGATACCATTGATCTACGGAACGCCCTGTCCCAGTCGATAATCATGACAGAGGATGTAAATGTTTTCACTAATGCACTAGTTGACATATCTATGTAGTGTTGTTATTGTGACTTGTATGTTCCATTAATTGGACGCGTTGAAGCGTTGTTATGTATATCGCCTTCTTTTCCCCCCTGTAACGGTCCGTTAGGAATAACAGTATAATTAAATAAATAAATAAATACTTTTCGATTATTTCCGATGTGGTCAGTCGGGGGACTCATGAAATCAAAGAAGAAAACATAGTTTTCGTTGTAAAGATAAAAAAAAAACGAATACAACAACAACAACAAAACAACAACAGAAGCGCGCTACCGGTGCTGTTTGGAGTGGTAGTGGAGTCGGGTCACAAATTGTTCGACATTGAAAGTCGCAAACATCTATACAAGTACAGGAAGTCATAGTCTTCTTTTTTAAGAAGAAAAAAAAGGAAGAAGTGCGACAAAGGACATTGAGGCCGAGTCATGGTCTTGCTAAGGGAAGAACGAGTGAAGTCTTCAGCAATGTTCTTTATTTTTTATTCATTTATTAGTTAGCGCCGCGAAGCGACTGTGGCTTTGAGCGGCGTACAGACGTGGACAAATATGGAGAGAGGACAGCAGGAAGGAGTGGGGGACAGGGGCGTTAGCATGCGTCCCGGGCTGACTTCAAGGAGAACTGTGCCGACATTCGTCTGGAAAGTCTGCCAGAAAACCCCGGGAAAACCTCAGACAGCACAGTCTGTGGTAGGATTCGAACCCACCACCTCCCAGTCTTCAGCACAATCCGCGCAATCATGCTGCTGGTCAGAAGCATTTGTTGGTTTGTATGTAACAAAAAAAAAAAAAAAAGAGAGGAGAAATTGAACTCGTCGGAAGTGTCCTGAACAACATACACATTATACTGCACCTTGCTCGAAGGTGCTATAGACGGGGTGTTTTTTAAATATTTTTTATTCGAAACAGATTTTCTATAAAAAAATCTATTAAAGCTACATACATTTCGTTTCCGCAAGTTGGTTATACGGCCGAGCGGACATCCTGTAGGACAGCGTTACAACTACAGGACGACTAATTAGCTAAATTTCATTAATTAACTTATCAATTAGATATTTTCTGGGGGGGGGGGGTCGAGATGGGCTTGCCGTTGTTGATCACACGCGAGTGGGCTTCGGTTTACTGTGGGAAACTCGAGATAACAGAATTGGAGCCAGTCACCGTCCACCGTTCAATTCCACCGTCCTTATTAAGCACCCTGTGAACCGAACGTACCTTGAGATATAAATAGCCAAATATCGCCATGCAAATAGCCGAAACTAGAGCTACACACTTTTCAAGCGCAGAAACGACGCGACCTTCACCTTATTTGTGTCAGAGAGCCGTCTATCTGGCCAACAGATTAGCGCCTACTCCAATCAGCTCCATCGCTCCAAAGCACGTGGCCCTCTTACGTGGATTGCCTGGCGCTCTTTCTGCGCTCGAGTAGTGCTTGGTCCTGGTTTCGGCTCATTTGCATAGCGAAATTCGGCAATTTATATCTCGAAAAGCACGTTCGCTTCTCAGGGTGTTTAATAAAGACGATGGTTTTGAATAATGACTGGCTCCGATTCTGCTATCTCGCATTTCCCAGAAAACATTTAATCAATAAGTTAATTAATGAAGTTTAGCTAATTCGTCGCTCAGTAGGTGCATGCACTGTCCTGCAGGGTGTCCGTCTGGCCGCATAACCCGCCTGCCAATATGGCACCAGCTTTGCTCTCCCAGCTTTCTTATTTCAAAAATATGTGTCGAATAATAAAAGACGGTATAAGACACGAGCGCACACAAACACGAAACTAATTTAAATGTAGCAGTCGTCGAAAAACCAAGGCAGCGGCAGGTATCGAACCACGCACCTTTCGATTGCCGGTCCAGCGCGCTAACCAATTACGCTACGCTGGCATCTGCTCTCCGACGACTAACCAAGGGGCCTCATTCAACTAACGGCACACGCACTCACTCTCTTTACATTTTCTCCTATACATTTCGTCTCACGCTCACACACATACATACAACACAAGGGGAAGGAGGATTTTGTTTCGTCCACACGTATTGGTTTGCGTGCAGTGTAAGTATTTAAAATACGGTAAAAAGGAAAAAAATACAGTGTGTTACATATAAGCAGATATGATTGAATTGAAGCGCTTCTCAAAGGTTTTGGTCTTAGCCGAACAGCTGTGGAACTAGCAGGCGCGCGCGCACACACGAACACATAGGATGATGATCTGTGGAACTGAGGGCTGCACATAGGTTAGGGATTTTAGGCCTCGAAGACGTAGAAAATATGTCAAACGAAAAAATATATATATATAGATATATATATATATGAGCGACAGCGAGAAACGCCGTGACGTTTCACGGTCAGTGAACGTTTGATTTTTTTTTTCCGCAGTTCATGTGCGCTATCTTTCGAAAAAAATTTCGTCCTATGTAAGGTTTTCCTTTCAGCCTCTGTATGTGCTACTTAGTGAATTATTCATCAGGTTGAGACACTCATAAATTGAAACTTTAGATAAGCTATTTAAATTCATCTTAGACAAACAGATTGCTCGCCAGCTAGCTTGCACGTGAAGAATCAACATTTTATATCATGCCTTGTAATCTAGAGCCCATTCTTCTTCATTGCACACACTACCAACCTTCTCGGACCACACTCTCCTGGTCTGTCAATCAGCTGGACTCTCGCACACTCTCTTTGCCAAAGTTGCTTGGTCCATGGCCAAATCCAGCCCACCAACGCACCGACCTTTTAGGACATCATAGGACTTCGGTTCCATTATTCCATTTCTCACATCACCACCAGCAATGGGGTAGAGTGTCACCCCTGGCGATGAACTCCCCAATCATCATCATCAAATCAAGTTGTTGTTGCTGTTGTTGTTGTGCATTTGGTTAACCTTCGGTGCACTGTCCGTTAGGCTCAAGCTTTTGGAAGGCACCTAAACAAAAATAACGGAATTGGATTGAAACATCTGTTTCTGGCGCGAAATGACACACAGTAACGGAAAGGAGCACAACCATTAAGTGCAATGCTGCCGGATGTAGCAGCATGCTACCGCTCACGTAAGCATTGCGCGGCGGTATCATTTTGCTCACACAGGTTGGTGCTGCGGGGCGCCACACTCGCCGCAGTCGAGCAAAGAATCAAAACAAAGCCCCAGTCATGCTGCTCGACCCGGTCCTGCACAAGCAGGGGGCGGTTAGAACTACTTTCTTGCGCTTTCTTCGTGCCTCCAGCCTCTTGACCAGCCTCTAAGCCCCCCCTCCCCCTCCCTTATTTTCTTTTTATTTATTTCTCGTTCTTTTTTGCTGCGTCCATTATTCTTTTTTAAAAGTAATAGCAAGTCTACCTACGCCTGACTATCCTTTCGTCCCTTGCTTTATCGAATAAACATACCCCCTACCCTCCGATCCCCCACCCCCAGACATGTCTTTTGTCTGATTGAACAACGAAACGAAGCAGTGCTACAGGTCTGCCTTCTACCAAGGTCGTACAAACACGCCTCATTTCCTTTGCATTTGGTGACCCCTAGATATGCTGGGCAGGAGATTACAGAACACATAAAAAATTTGCACGATGATCCCTTTTAGATTTCTGAAATTTCTGTTTTCCGCCCAGGAACCAGGGACGAAAACTCACGGGGCTACCTGAAATGACAAATCCTTCGCCCATTTTGCAACGTGCTTCTTTACGCAAGCTCCGCGCACCCTAAAAGTCGTCTAAAGGTACTTCGAATACATGTCTTTGTGCGAAGTCAAGTCGGACTCTGGGAGAGGCCTTCCAGTCCGATCACTTTCACGACTCCTGTGCAAAAACTGACCGAAGTAAACGCGTACAAACAAAATAACAGAGACGCACCATAGCGCTTCGCGAGAGCGACGCCCTGGAGCAAATCACAGAATGGTTCAGAAACTTCCAAAAGGGAGACAGAAGGCAGATAGCAAAAAAAAAAGAGGAAAAGAAGACGCAAAACAGGGAGGAGAACGAGAGTATACTGAGAACGCAGTGTATCCGCGCGGCAAAAATCAATATCGAAAACGGCCGTCGAGCGAGCGCGTTCGGCGAAACGAACGTACCTGTCGCCCTTTCTCATTCCTTCTCACCGGCTCACCTTTTCCATCCCCAAATACCCTCCTCGCTCTACTTTTCTGTCTCTCCCGCGCGAGGCCCACACCTCAGCGAAGCCTCTCCTGCGATCTCGCGCGCGCGCGCGCGGGACTTTTACCTTCTTGCTTACCTTCGTCCAGGTGTGCTGGTCCCCTCCTCTCCCGCTCTCCGCGGCGCGCTTCCATTGGCTGAAACGCGCCGGTGACGTCAGCGGGGCGCACCACAAAAGGTGCGCGCCCTTGGGTTTGTGGGGAAATAATAAATGAGCAGATACATATAAAAAAAGCAAAAAGAAAGAATCAGAAACGAGCGCGCAACGTTCGTTAGCGTCTGAGTTGAGCCGTAGCGCGCGTGAGAGACGGACAGGCGCGTTTGCACGCTGGTGGCAGCAGACGTTTCGGAACGCTCCGTTGTGTTGCACCTCCAATGTGGTACGGGACGCCCAGTTAGTTTGCACTGAGCATTCATCACGGCAGTTTCGTTTTCCGTTTCATCCGGCGTCTCTCGATTGAACCGTCTCCTTTTCCACCAGTGGGGCGGCTGTTTGCTAATTTTTCTGTTGTTGTGCCGAAAGAGAGGTCCCTCTGTGTGGTTTTCGTGCTTCAGTGGACGACGGGATTACTGAGTGTGTGCTGGAACATCGCTCAGGTGGCAGAAAGAGAAAGGGTTCGCTTTGTCGTCGTGGGAGTTTCGTCGACTTCTTTTCCTGAGTTGTGATTTGATTCGTGGCTGGTATCTCCGATGTCCGTCACCGCCAGCGAAACCTCGATGACTCTGAGCCAGAGTATGGATTCTGTGAACACCGTCGCTGAAGAAGAGGTAAGTTTTCACAGATATCGTTGGCGTACAGCGCGTACCAGTGGATGAATGAGGGGTACGACCTGAGGTATACGACCCGTTCGAGCCTCATTGAAAAAGTAAAACGTGATACCGGGCACAGAATGTGACGTAGGCATGTAACATGTGTTAAGTATCTGTCCTCCGTGTTGTGCGAAAGCAAATCACGTGCAGTCAGTGTAGGTTTTGTATCCATTACGCGTTCCTCGTCGGGGTCGTAAAACATATGGCAAAAGAGCAAACAAATGTTTAAATTGACAACGTCAAGAAGAAAGTTGAAACTCGACAAAAAAGAAAAAGAAAGACTTGTTTTGTACGCAGTTTTCAGACGCCACAAATCACAAAAAAAATATCCTATAGTCATACTTTTAGTGACAAAGCACGGTGGATCACCGTGCCTTGTCAAGCCACGCCAGTTGGTTGGTAGCGAACAAAACTAAAGCAAAATAAAACGCTAAGACGAATTTTCTCAACCCCAGTTTCGCTACTGAGGCCATCTTGAGGGGAGGGGACATACATAATGGGACATAGGCATGGATCGCTGTTTCGCTACCACCGTTTCACTGGCGATATTGGTATGCATTAGATTGCTTGAAACTGGCAATTTTAATTCATGCCAATTTTAGGAACACTGGAGAACAACGAATGTGACGTCGCTCTAGTACAGAGCAGTTTATAAGCAAGTGTGTACGTAGGGTTCTATGACATTTGGTTCATTTTCATTGCTTTTTTTTTTTTTTTTTTGTACGTCTGCTTTCCTTAACGTATCTTTTCTTTTTCTGAATTGTGGGTTGATATCCAGTGAGCAAGGTAACGGCTCTGCACATAGTCTGGGCGTGATTAAAACATAAGTGCTTTTAAGTTGTAGTACACGTTCTTGTTTCGATGGTTGTTCGGGAAAGAGCGAGTGAAGATTAACTATACCAAGAAAGAAAGACCGCGGAAAGCCGCCTGAAAGCCTGACACCACAGCTCGTTGCACCAATGGCACTACCTGTGTCTGCTGGAGCATGCTGAACCACCTGCACAAACACGAGATTATTTTTTTCGCCAACATCAACATAAACACGAGAGAATATATGCGTGTACACGCCATTACTTTTGTCTCCGTTATTATTATTCGTTAAGTTTGACTCTCTTCGGTAGCCACGCAAAAGATAAAACTAGAAATAAAACTGAACGTTGCAAGTATTGACGTCTTCGTGAACACGCCAAATACTGCATCGAGTAGTTCGTCATTTGTTACCATTGCTCGCTGATATTCACAGTTATACTCTCAGATACTCATAGAGTTTCACACGGAGACTGTCGCTTCATTGTGTACTTCACGACACGTGGAATAATGGACCGCTGAATAAAGTGGACGTTGGGCGGTGTCACGTCAAAGTGATGGCAGTACGTACGAAGATTCTCTACTACCATGGGCGTCTCTTCCATATCGGCATGCGCTGGTGTGCCTTGCTAATATAAAATATGTTAACGTTTGTGGGAAACGAAATAAGCAAAACAAAAAGACGGAAAAGAATGCGCTATGTGTTCCATTGAGCAGATACTACATATATAAAGAAGCGCCTTCCACCGACAAAACAGGAGCTGGAACTAACATTCTAAAAGCGGCCAAATTGCAGAACGTTTCTCTTTTTTTTTTTCAAAGCTGTAACGTATAATTTAAAAAGAAACTGGCATGTATTTGCGGCATTTGGATACAAGTGCCTGTTGGTAACCACATTGCGAGCGTTTGCACTGCAGCTCTACCACTGTGAAAGTCACGTAGCTCATACTTCGATATCTTTTCCCCCATCAAGTCTCACATTTATCCGGCGCGACTACAAGACGTCCGTTGGTTTGAGGAATAGCCTATGTGTCTGCAGCTGTGCGCCCACATGCGGCAGCTGCACCGTTGCGATCATAACGCAGACGTGTACACACAAAGCAGGTGCAAGATAACGAAAACAGCGGGAAAAACAGAAAGGTGAAACACAGCATAGCCTGTCACCATCTGCCTTATAACAATATAAAGAAATGAAACATTACCTCCGGACGTGACGTTTCGAGCAATATCAGTACCAGTACGAAATGGACTGTTCTGTAGCCAGTTGCAGCCGAACGTGCTGTAGTGTTCAAATTTAGTGCTAATCAAATTGTACTCGATACAATGCGTAGATGCTGCCCGTAAATGAACAATCAAAAAAGGAGATGAGGAGCAGAGACAAATTGCGTCGAGTCCTGGCGACAGCGCACATTGCTTTCCTCCCCGCCCCCCGAAATTATTTGGGCAAAGATAAGAGCTGCAATGAAATAAATACCGAACTGTCAAGGGAACTGGGTTGCATCCCAACAAGAATCGGATATATATATATGAAAATACAGAAGTATGGAGTGGATGACGTTGCTAGTCGAAGTTCCACCTTCTTTACGTTCTGCAGGAATTATCAGCTTCCGCTGCAAGCACGGCTTTCGTAGGATTTTCCCTCATACATGTCTTGGTGGCCAACAAGTTATGTCTCTGCGTGTGTACACGCCCAATTCACCTTTAAAACGGGTAAAATATTTTGAGAACACCCCAATGCTTAGGTGAATAATTTATGACAAGACCAACTGTACCACGCCACGTCGCGTCTGCCGTCGTTCTCGAAAACTTCGAGCTTCTTTGGATTTCAGTATGATTACGTAAGACGAAATTCAGGAACAGGTGTTCGACGCTCCAGTCTGTAGCCCGTCTGTAGTCTATGCTGGGGTTAGCAGCCATGGGAACGACAAGGAATGGGACATGAGACAAGTTCCCGTTCCTCGTTATGTTCGTTGGATATGTAATCCCCAAATAAGAAGAAGAAAGCTTTCCGTTAATGCTAACACGAATCTGGACTTTGCATTTACATTGGGAATTCCTGCGCATGATTCCTCCCGGTATTTTGAGTGAGTACCCCGACAAATGATGATGGGAACAAGAAAAAATGGGGACGAGTAGAGCACCGACAGAAGCCGACTAGGCCCGAAAGTTCCGTCAACCCGTCTTGTAACTGTCCACATCAATATCACCTCCTAACCCTGCGAATAACTTTGAGACCGAGAAACAAGTCATGATTTCGTGCGGATAAACGCGATTAATACACAAATCGTTCCTACAATTAATTCTCCTTCCCAATGGCATCCTACACCACGCAGCAGCAATCAGCATTGACGTGTAGCTGTTGGCAGCGAATTTATGGGAAGCGGAATTCAAAACGTCCGTCTATGTCACCACAGGTTCCCATCCGTCCCGCCCGGCAACCTCTCGCATAGCCTCGACCCACGTCTTTGCAAAGCGGAAGCCCGGGGAAATCAATTCGACGAAATTTGGATCAAGTTTCTCGGCCCGCGTTTATTCCTTTTGTGTGTGTCGGTCGTTGCCTAACGCGTATCCTCGCTTGTAGAGGAAAGAATTTTGTTGCGAAAGTTGTTCAGAAAGGTGAGACGAGGGGAGCGCAGTTCGGCTGTTGCTCCAAACCGTTTGTGTTCGTTAAAGTATAGGTAGACCACGTGGCGTAGAGAGGGCTTCCCTCGGGCTGCGTAGTTAGGATTTATTGGAAGGAGAGCGAACCGGAAAATAACGAAGCTATGGGGAGCGGGTCAGCCGTTGATTTAGACTGATCACGTGATAAGACCCTAGTTTCCCCAATTCCAGAGATGGGGAGCAGCACATTACCAGTAATAGATTACACCTCAGTAACGAGTAATGACAATGCATTATATTTACTGGAGGAATAATCAGTAACGCAACGCCATCACATTTTGGGCGAGTAATGCGTTACTCATTACGCATTAGGCATGCCTAATGCTATCAGCTACAAATTGTGCTTGGCGCAAGCAGGGCAAATTTCTAGGCTGTTTTTCTTTTCCATCCACCCTCCCATCTACCGAGATGGAGGACAGTGTTAAAGTAGAGTCATTGAACATCAACTATTTCTACCCTGCAATGAATTTTGAGTTGAGTTGAGTTGATAAGAAAAGCAAAAAATGGAGAAATAGGCACTCATTACAAGAGCCAGATCATTAGGAAAACACAAATGGCTATGTAAAATAAAACCAATGAGTGACAAAGACACTCAGTCAGTCACTCACACACACTGTCCACACACACCGTCAGTCATGTGTCCACCAACATGGAGTCTGCGCAAAGTCGCACAAACGCCTGCATGGCGTGGAACTGATGGTCGGGTGTCCAAGGGCCCAAACCTTAACAACATCAAATGGTCTGCCATCCAGCCGAGCTAAGGAAGCTTGTAGAGATTGTCTGTGCTGCTGAGATCGTGGACAGGATAATAAATATGTTTCAGTGTCCTGCAATCAATTTTGTCTACAGACCCATTTAGATTATGCATACTGTTCTCATCTTTCGACGAAATCATTCATATGTAGTGATGTTGCAGAAACTCTCACCGTAATTACTGTCACCGGTAATGTGTAACGAAGTAAAAGACTGACCACGTGGTCTTTACACTACGCGCCACAACCGCCACATTGGACTGTGTTACGCAGAATTCTAGGAAAATGTAATGTCAAATTAACGTCACTGCTCGATGGAAGCAATGACGTTAGTGATGCATTACTAAGCACGTAAAAGTAATGGTAATGCATTACAAAATAAATGTAATTTCCCCAAATACGCTCACTTTCGGTTGTGACGGGAAGAGAATATAGAAATTTTACTATTAACATAGATCACTTCGTACGTTCTTATAAACAAAAGAAGAAACATGTATCTGGAGGGCGAGGTAGCTTTGATATGCGGCTTCAAAAATATACGAGCACGCGGAAGTAATATTTGTAAAATGTATTTATTTTATTTTATTTTGGGGGGATATGTTTAATGAAGATAAATAAAGGAGGGAAAGGTTAGTGAGATTTTCTGGATGAGCGCACATTCATGGCCATTCCGTTGTGGCACTGCGAAAGGCTACTTTGAGATAATACACAAAACTTATACTATATATTTCGTATGCATAGTTTCATGCATGTTTCAAAATACCAGGACAACTCATACCAAGACAACCCATACAGGGACAACTCATACCAGGCCAACTCGTATCAAGACAAATCATACCAAGCGAACTCGCACACCACACTTTGCTTTTCTTTTTTGCTTTTTTTGTAAGGCGTGTTGATTATGGGAGTTTTCTTGTACCAAGCCACGCCGGGACAGGCGATATCACAAAAAAAAAATGTTACAGAATGTGACGTATACTGAAGGCAATGTACGAATCCCACATGTGACATTTGCCGATGCATACTGATAGTTAAAGCGCAGTGCGACCGTAATGGGACATGGGGAATTTTTCTTCAAATTAACCAAATTGAAAATGTCCCACATTTTCGTTGTCGCACGGAACACTAAGACACTACTTCTTTGAATAGGTGATCAATGGGCTCAATCTGTATTCCAGACCATTACAATACTATTCGCAAGGTGTCAACTGGCACGCTTATTCAGGCGTTGTTTTCACGATGCCCTGGCGCGACAGGCGACGGCCAGTGACCAGCAACCCATTCTTCATGATGGCCAGACAGATTTAGTAGAACTCTAGTAGAACGGCGGGAAGAACTAAACAACAGCCTCGACGTCGAGTGAATTGGTCCGATTTTCCCAAACGGCTGCTCGACCTGGCCTCAATAATAAGGTTATCGAGGGATAAGCCTCCTACTCTTCCAAGCAGCCAAGCGTACACTGAAAAACTCAGGCTTATTCCACACGAGGACTAAAATGTGGGACGATTTCGATATGATTTCGTTCCAAAATTCCCTATTTGCAATAACCATTGTAGTGCCGGTTTAACAACCCTTCAGTGCGCTTCGGTAAATGTCATTTGTGGAATTCTTACATGTCCTTCAGTATAAGTGAAATTCTGTGTATTTTTTTTTTTTTTTCCTGATATGACCTTTCCCGGTATGACTGGAGTTTTCAGTCTGAAAAGCTGCTCCCAAAAATAATTCCCCTTCCCGCAAAAAGAGAGAAAAAAAAAGAGTTGAACGTGGTATGAGTTCGTTTGGTATGAGTTGTCCTGGTATGAATTTTCTTGGAATGAGTTGTCTTGGTATGATAGGTGGTAAAACGATCCTACTGCGTATTGTATCTTGACTCCATTGTTTTCTCAATACATTTAACATATAACATACATGCATCTACATCGAAACAATATCAATAAAACAGTAACAGTAGAACGAGCTCTGAATACTTTCTTATGTCCTCTTACTGCAAAAGTAATTTTCGCATATGTGTCGATGGCGGTACTTTTTCCATTGCAGCGTGATCAACATAAAGTCATATTCCTAAGTGGCTCAAACTATTGCGTGAGGGAGCATCTGACGAGCGCGAGCAAGTTACGGAGGAAAAAAGAGAAAGTCATGGTTTGGGAGAACAACAACAACTTTATTTTTGGCTTTGCAGAGTGGGGATGTTCATCGCCACAGGCGAGACTCTGCCCCATTGCTGGTGGAAATGTGGGGAATAAAATAACGAGCCCCTTCACAATAACGATCGAAGTCCGATGGTGTCCAGAAATATCAGAAGAGCTTTGAGCGCAGAGCGTTGCTGGGCTGGATTAGGCCAGGGACCAAGCAATTTCGATAGGGAGAAGGGGCGAGAGTCCAGCTGACGAAGAGACTCGGAGAGTGTGGTTCGGGAAGGGTGGTAGTGGGGGCAATGAATGGGGGCATCATCAATTGGGGGGGGGGGAGAAAATTCTATAACAGTTATTCTTCTTCAAGAACGTGATTATGTCCTCCACTTTTCTTCTTGAGAGTGAAATGTTCGATGGCCAAAGTATTTACAGACAGCTACCGTATACATGCAACAACAACGACAACCAGATCGAGGTACGAGACGACGATGTGTTTCACGGCACGAATTGTGAAACCCTCCCTCAATTACGTATTGGTGATTATATAAATGAGACGTGAATGGAGCGACTAAAATTAATGGAGCACCCAAACACACATGCACGCATAAGACTTGAGACACTGTACAATGTAAGCATAAGCCACCGAGTAGATGTATAGCGCTATCTACAAGGTTGCACTGGGGGGGGGGGGGGTGTAATGGCAGGATTGGCTCGCCGTTGCTGGCCACACAGAAGTGGGCGTCGTCACGACTATAGCAAAAACGAAGAAAAGAAAGACGGATGGAGGATAGAGGATGAAGGGTAGAGATGCGTAGAGGGTGCATGAGTTCGACGGGGAGAGCAAAGTGTTAGATGGGTCGTTGAGCAAGACCTGCCTTCTGTAGAAAGAGAATAAGGTTTCTTGCTTTAGCGGAACATTCGGTAGAAGAACCACCGGGATAGAGGATGTCCGCTAGCGTGCCCGAGCTGGAGCGAGGGAGATGGACTTCGCGCGCAGAATGGTATGCTCCCCAGTCTCGCAGGATGTGTTCGATTGTTTCAAGTTGTCGACAGTGGCCATAGCAGGCGTCACCCCTATAGCCGATCTTGAATTGTTACACGATATACATGCACGGCCCCATAGCTACCAATAGCTACGGATCATTCAGACGACAAGTTCACGAGCGGTAACTGCCCCTTGAGTCCCATACCGTAATGCGGGGAAAATGTCTCGTGGCGCCTAACATAACATCCAATCCATAAAGTCATTTTTTGTTACCCCAATCTATTTATACGTGCTTATTGTACCGCCGCATGGGTCAGGGTTGGTCTTTAAGATGCCATTGTCTCAAAACATTTGTTGTTGTTTTTATTCCGTGGTATATAGCGCCGCGAAGCAACGCTCGAAGCAACGCGAAGCAAGCGTGGTTATGGGGGGGAGGGCATACAGGCGTGGACAGATGGAGGGAGGACTGCAGAAAGAAGAGGGAACACTGGGGGAGGTTAGTATCCGTCCTGGGCCGACTTCGTGGGAACTGTGCCGATATGCGTCTAGAAAATCTACAGGAAAACCCAGAGAAAACCTCAGGCAGCACAGCCAGTGATAGAATTGAACCGCCAGCGGCATGGCCGAGCAGGTTAAGGCCTCGTTGGTTGTAGCCAAGGTCGTTCTGAAGACTGGGAGGTGGTGGGTTCGAATCCTACCACCGGTTGTGCTGTCTGAGGTTTTCCATGGGTTTTCCGAAGACTTTCCACACGAATGTCGGCGCAGTTCCCCCTGAAGTCTCTCCATCTGTCCAAATCTGTACGCCGCTGATAGTCACAACTTCTTCGCGGGGCTTACATGGAATAAAAAAAAGGAATTGAACCCACCTACCGGTCAACAGCATGACCTTGAAGTAACCACGACTGAGCGGGTGCACAAAAAAGCTTTGTACCTTTTCGCATCTGTCAAGCGTCCGCCTCGAGTTTCCAGCATTTATGTGCGCTTTAAGAAGCGCAGTTTTATAGCGGAGCGAACTTTATATCACGGTTCGGTAGAACACTTGAGAAATAATTTCGCTCTGCACATGTTGACAGACGTCGATGTTGCATTAGACGCATATATGTGACTTGGTGTGTTTCGACATATATCACGTATATCGTTAAAAATCGCCAGACCCAGACATTCTGCTTCAGCGCTGCTTGTGCACGTCAATGAGACGGGGCACGAAGGAATAAGCCTTACCACAGCTACAACAAAAGACGCACACTATATGCCCGATCCTTCAATCCTTTTCTTTTTCCTTTTTTTAATAAACATATCCCCCCCCCCCTTTCCATCGACGAGGATTCTGGCTGTTTACTTATACATGTTTCTCGCTCAACAGTTTATATAATGCACTTCGCAGTCGCTGAAAACAGGACTTCAAATTCCAACAGATCATAACTCGGAACGATATGTGTTTCACCATAGGAGAGCCTTATGCAAATTGTGGCAGATCCCTTATGAAAATACCAGTTATGCAAAACTCTGCTATGCTTCGATAGATGTCAGGTTTAATAGGTCCTTTGTGGATGTTGCAGTTTGGAAACAGAATTGTGCTTCATAGGGAGGGGAGGCGTATCGTTTACCAAAAGAATAAAAGAGAGAGAGAGAGGGCGGTCTGCCTGCCGGGCATAGGGAGACCAGTTGGCACATTGAGAGAAAAAGAGACAAGAACAAGAAAAAAAAAAAAAGAAAACGGGACATACAAACAACACACACGACGTGATCCGTTCATTTCGTAATGTTCTCTCAGCTTCTGTAGTAACAGATTGGGGATCAGATCGGAGTAGAGTGACTGAGTGAAACAGAAAAAAAATAAAAATAAATAAAAATGGAGAAGATTGGCACCACCAACACCGCCGGAAGTGTGGAGTTGTTAGTTCAGGCGTGGTCTTAATTGGATACTCCTAGATTCAGAAGCATTTCTGACGACACGTGCTCGAATTGTTCAAACTGTACCCTTATATACGCTTTCAGTTGCTCTTCTGTTTGCTTGACGGAGAGAATGCTGCCATATTTCTAGATGACACCAAGTACCACCATGACACTTAATTCATTGCATTACTTTAACTACCAGATATAGTATATAGACAGATTCTTGGGACAGCAAAACAGTCTTGTAAGAGAGGGACAGTCTTGTAAAAAAATCGGTGTTATGATTCAACATGTCGAGTACTGCGATTTTTTCTTTAGCATTTATATGCATTACCATTATGTTCACCAAACATGCCATGTACTGCGATTCCCCCCCCCCCTTTTTGTTCCTGTGCATTACTATAATGTTAACCCTCCAAAAAGGATATTTGCCCACTGGGTCCTGTGTCTTATCTGTACCTACTGACGCTTATGTTCCTGTAAAAAAAAAAGAATAAAAATCAAAAGTAATTCATTGATTGGAATGAAGTTAACAAGGATACACGCCATTAGAGAAGTGAGAAAAAAAAAGAATAGTGAGGTCGCACAGCACGATAAACTATAAAGCGAAAATTAACAAAGAAGAAAATATGTACGATGGCTTTTGCTTCACGCAACATCTGCAAAAGGTACTTCAGCGTCACCGTCAAAGTTTGCCACTTTACTTGTAGCACTCATAAATAATTATGGAAGCACGCTCCACAAAAGACTTCAAATGCGTGAAACACAGGCTAAGCAGCGGACAAGCAAGCGCCAAGCACCTGTTCCACTCAATGAAGTCATAGGCCCCGGGTAGACCACATGTAACCGGGTTTTTCGACCGCCATGCGTGAGACGAGGCGGCGGAACTGAAGTTAGGAGAACCCACGCGGACCGCATTTCGGCGTTAAGCAGGCGGATAATTACATAACAGCGGAATAAGTCTTGATTTGTGCCGTCCTCTACAGGTGTCCCATTGCTATGCAGATGGCACAGCAAAGTGGTTTCACGTTCCTATGTCCGTAGAAAGTCACGCCTTCAGATTATGTATGTGGGTAAATTGCAAAAAAAAAAAAAAAAGATATCAACGATTCTCCCAGGCGATTGAAAACATAATAATAGACAAACATTTTTTTCAATAAAAATATATATTCTAAAAATCTTGCTGTGCGTTATAGGGTACGAAAATATTAGCAGAGGGTTAGCGAAGAACAAAAATGGGCTGCATCGCCTTGCATTTTGCCAAAGGCGTTTAACGCCTGCAACGACAAAGCCATGGTCAGTTGGCTGCCACATATAATAAATAAATAAAAATTAAGAAATAAAGAATGGTTTCGATGCCATTGTTAATTTTTCTCCCCTGCATGCACTTCTTCCTTCACTGCATCCGGTACTGTTACGTACGAATCTATAGGAACGTCCATAAAATAGTTTGTGTACGATTTCGAGTGGGCTATAAGCATTGTTTCACGGCAGGCGTAGGAAGTTAGTGGTTAGTGAAGCGAACGATAATCTTACCGTGTTTTCGCTTACTCTGCTGACATTGAACAGGAAAGAGGGGAGAGGGGGGGGGGCGTAAGGTTAGGGTATACCAGTGGTCTTTCACATCATTGCAAATTTTCATTCGGCTAAGTGGTTGAGCGATTATTTATAAATACAACCTCTCCATGTTTTCTCCTTGAATATCCTTACGATTCATCATTTTCTTCCAGATGATCGATTAATCGAAGTAATCTGTTCATATTTGCTTCCAGGAAGGTTCGGAATGTAATTTCCGTAATATAATCAAGAATGACGTGGCAAAAGAAAGGCTGCTGCCTTTAACTCGTTACCGATTCTTTTTTTTTTTTTTCTTCATCTTTGTACTGTTTGGGTGGTGATGGTACAAAGATCTTGCCGTCGTTGAACAGTTTTCTGACGAATCGAAATTTTGCTTCTGAGCAGGCGTCCGATGTATGCTGTGGATTTTCACCGTTGCCAGACGGTTCACTTCAACATCTGTCGTTTTAAAGACAGTGGGCAGGTGACAACAGAAGACGAAGTGCTGATATTATTTGATTGTGATAAAACAGTGATAGGAATAAATAAAAAGAATCACCACGTCAGCGAACCCCGGGTGGTCTTAATTATCCGTAGTACTATCCTGCGGCACTTGCAGCACGTCGCCATACAGATGTATAGGGTAATTCCCCAAGCAGCACAATGCACTGAAAGTCGAGTGCAATAGGGGTGGACGGGTAGGAGGAAGGCCTTGAACAGATTCGTGAAGCTAAAGAACGTTGATAAGACACATACCATCCACCCCTATTGCACTCGACTTTCAGTACATTGTGCTGCTTGGGTCATCTTATGTGTAAATCTACACCCAATTATTATTATTAGTGCCTCGTCACCGGAGCAGTTCTCCTACTCCCACATTATATATAGACCCATGAAAACACGTTAGAAACATAGTAATGTAGGTTGGAACAACGCAGGGTGAACTAGGGCGAGCATACTATAGGTGAACAACAAGGCCCCGATAACATCCGAGGCTAATGAGTTTTGTCCATGCTACATAAAAAGCTCACCAGTGCTGAAATCGTTGCGTTATTGTTCATGAGTTCCAAAGCGGCCCCAACCACGATGATGATATCAGGACTATGTATATATATATTACCTCACCTCAAAAATTTTTTTCAAAATTTTTCTCACCTCACCTCATTTTTTTTCTCGAAATTTTCCTCACATCACCTCAACTCAATTTTTTAAAGCTATTTGTGTATTCGATGTGAAGATTGTGTATTCGATGCGCGTTGGCTTTGAGTGACTGCCAATGTAAATGCATATACCTCAAGCGTGAATGCATACAAGGTGCGGCACGAAACGTGTCATTTGACCATTATCAGAAAACTGCTTAACGGAAAAATATGGGGTAAACAACTTTCTTCTGGACATTTAGTTTGTCAGCAAATACAAATAGTTTCATGAATTTGCCATTGAAATACATTTTCGAAATTGAGCTCATGAAATTGCTTAGTCAATGTAACGTTCATTTTTTTTTTCTTGCTGGAGGATTTGGCCTACTCAATCACAGAAAACGCTTCGTGGAACGATTGTTATACCCGTAAAAGTTGCGCGGAAATTGAGGTTCGGTTGCGGGTATGCGAATGACGCGCAAAGTCGGGCGTCAGATCACCGGCGAGAGAGGAGGGCAGTCCCCGCCCAGATGAGAGACAGAAGCTGCGGAAAGAAGGAAAGATATCCCGTGTACGCGCGGGAAAAGTTTTCATTAAGTTCGCGTTCATAAATTTTTCCTTGCCTCACCTCAAAATGTTTTTGAAATTTTTCCTCCACCTCACCTAAAAAATTGAAAATTTCCTCGCCTCACCTCACCTCAAAAATGTTTTTAAAAATTTCCTCACCTCACCTCACAAACTTTTTGAAAATTTTCCTCACCTCACCTCATCTCAAATATCGTGAGGTGAGGGTGAGGAAACCCTCACCCTCGCACGCCCTCGTGAGGGTGCCCACCTCTGCTAGGGAGTGCACTTGAGGAGAGCATATGCTATATTGCAATTGATTTCATGGAATCATTCCATGAAATTATGACCATGACCATGGTCATGGTCATGACCATACTCATTCTTGGAAAAAGTGTTACATATATCTTTAAAAAAATATGTTCACAGTTAGCTGGGACACCTTGTATATACGCTGAAATAAATGTGTACGGGAAATTAAACAGTTGGTTGAAAAAAATTAGAGGCACACACACACACATAAATGGAATGATGATTTGGTGGGTCATTCCTCGACGTTATGGCAGACAACGAAGATATAGGGAGTAAGCAAAAATGGAGACGTTATTTCTTTACAGGTGGAAAGTTAAGGGGCTACGACGACGTTGCGGCGGAAGCTCCACCTTCGTCAGGACTAAGGGGTGACAATTCACCCCTTAGTCCTGACGAAGGCGCAGCTTGCGAAGGCGGAGGCGCTTGACATCAGTTAAGCGCAGATTGACGATGCACCTTGCGAAATACCAACGTTATGCGCAGCTGATCTAGCGACACGAACGGCGTGCGGAGGAATTTGATCCTGTCACCGCTGTGCCAGATTACGTTACCCACGACGTCACCACTCACCGCATAGTACGCACATACATGACTGGGCCACGGTCCTTTCTGCGAGCCGTGTGCAAACCCAATGCAAGCCACAGGGCCACGCGTGTATAGAAGTCAGGAAGCGAGAGGAAGGAAGGTCCAGAGGCGATTTTATTCGCGCGCGGTTAAAAAAAAGCGCCGCATTTCAACCGTAAAAAACTTCTGGTGTACCAGTTTCTAAACGGAAAGATCCGTTTTCATACAAACTTTCATGGAGTGTTCAGAAAATTTCGTAGTCCCTTTACTGCTCTCTCTCCACAGAAGCTCTGCATCCAATGGAACTCTAAGCAGTTCATGCCAGTTTGGTTTTGGTTACTGGTACGTTGGCTAGCAGTCGTTACAATGCTGCATTTCACGCGAACAGAGGGTTCATACCGCAAGCAGCCGTGCACGAAACTTCGCACACACGTAACTCCTTCCTCCTATGCGTACCGCAAAGGTGTTCTGAGGTCACCGTGCGTGAAGGGTGAATGTGGCGCCTCTATCGGATTGGCAACGTGGTTTGGTGAAAGTGGGAAATTTTCAGCGTGCCTCTGGAGAACCGGGTAAGCTATACAGGAGATGCACCTGGTGCCTCGGAGCTCGAAGTTGTGACAGACCTTACTATAAGGATTACGCAGGAATACGCTACAACGGTTTGTCTCTGCACATGGGAAAGGGTAAAGGTCGGGGAAACCACGTGACGAACTGTCTGTCTAATCACAAGACGGAAATAAGGAGGTATTCGTATAGTCTGATGGCATGGGTCCACAGAAGAAGCTACGTGCGCCTCAGCCTTTATATTTTACCCCCTCATTTTGGAGAGGGGCAACGGGGGAGAGTGGGAACTGTGGCGCTGCGCAGAAAGCTGACTGACTTGCACAGCGTATTGTACTCGTCCGTGAAAGTCAGTCGAAAATATCGTTTTAGATGTATGTATCTAGACGTGAAGAGCAACACACGACTACCGGTGCGTTTATTCGTGCGGGAAAATAAAAAGCCTACAGAAGTGCAGGAGTATTGCTCCTTGTTTGCTTTTTTTCTCTTGCGATAGTATGAACCAGGGTTGGCTACCGGAAACAGAAACGGAAACGAGAAACGGTAATTACCGAAATTCAACAGGAAACGAAAATGGAAATGGAAAGAAGATAGTTTTAGTTTCCACTACCAGAAACCGAAACGGAAACGAAATTCAAAAGTGGTAATGTTAACGGAAACCAAATTCGCAGGACGTTTCCCTCAGTGATTTCGCGTTAATATGAAAATTATATGCATCCGCACTATTCTTCCAGTCATCATTCATTCATTCATTCATCCGTTTATTTCCTGACTTTCTTTCGTGTTGACCCCGCTGCGCAGCAAGATGGACGCGAAAGTTTTGGATGACGTGTTATTTTTGCTTACGGGCGGAGACTTTTGAAACTTAAAGGCATGTATTTCCGCAACCTAGAGAGGCATCTACTTGCGGTGCATAAGATTCGTGACAAACTTTGCATTAACGTCTTTAGTGGTGTTTAGTGTGGCTGTCCTTTTGTATCCATTATGTAACTAGAATATCTGACATGAAAAAGCCAAAACCAGAAACAGTACGAGTTCCGGATGAGAAACAGAAACCAGTACCGAAATGACCTCGGAAACGGAAGCGGAAACGAAATTCTTAAAAGGAAACGGAAACGAAAAACCGAGGTTTTCAGTTACCAGAAACGGAAACAATAATATTTTCGGTAACCAACCCTTGTATGAACACCAAAATTTCACCTAATGCGCATTTCTGACTTCGATCATATAAAATAGAACTCTCGAGTGACGAATTCAATTCCTCCCTTTTTTGTAAGAAACAACCAAACAAACAAAATAGAACTCAAAATTTTCGAAAGTGCTAAATTTTTGTGCAGAGTTGACGATGGCCCTATGACACCAAAATGCATTCAGTGAACAAGATATTAGCCTTTACAAAGCCTACACAAAATCCGAGCGAGGACAAAGCAAATATTCTTCATCACGGACATAGCGTGAAGGTAGGCGGCATGCAGAGGCCAAAAAAGACCCAATTTTTTTTCCTTTTCGTCTAATTAATATATCCCCCCCCCCAAAAAAAAGCAAGCCGTTTTTGCTAGTGCCACTCCCAAACGCGATTTGGCAGGCCACGTAACATAAGATACATACATACAAACGTAAGATACATTTGGAAGCTTCGTTGCAGAGCGCTCGCATTCGTATTTGCATATGCGCGTTGTGCATATGGGGCCGATCTAGACCGACCTGCCACACGTTTTTGACACGTTTTAAGCATGATTCCCAATGGCCTAAACTTACATGTTTATTAGCAAGACGTGCATGGGAGTAACAGGTTTTGTCGGGTGAGGAATCAAACCTATCCCTATTTTTACTTTCCCATCCAATCTCACTCCACTTGGTGGTGCTTTAGCCTATACAGTAAGTGAGAGCGCTTTTCCCAATACAAGAACCGCTGGGCCAGTGAAATGTTTTGGTGCGTCGGGAGCTACAGGTCCCCAAGATCAGCAAATGCAAAATGTTTACACAATACCCAGTCTGAGAAGAAACTTTCGAACCCTATGAAATGATTATTTTCATCAGAGTTGTAGGGGTAGCTTAGAGCATAAGATATTTTTTAGTAATCTATAGTCAATAATAATTTGGACAACAGTACCTGTTCCAGAAAATTAGAACGCGTGTGGACTTATTGAATGTTGTGACGCAATATTTTCTCCGATCTTTGTGATAATTTGAGGGAGCACAAAAGTCCGAGTGATTGGTGTACAGGAAGGAATTGTGCAGGAACGGTTGGAGAACATTCGAGTGGAAATATAGAGCGCATCTAAATCTAGATGTGCATGAAAAAGAAAAACATCGACAAGACACCAAAGCCGCATGCATGCCACACACACGTATAGGCGAGTCAAATGGTCGGAGCATGCAATATCGCCTTGTGTTGTGAACTTGGAAACCGCATTTCGCATCGTAGCAAGGAGTATGTGCGGCACATGTGACGTTGCTGGCCTAGAATGTGAAGCAACAGACGAGACATCAGGTGAAGCGCAGGATGTTGTCCAATAACGTGACAGTCAGACAGACCATTCGTGCGGCTTCCGTCGTCCTCCCAGCAGTTGATTTGCTTTTCCTCTGTTTGTCCCGTTGACACAATGAGTTTGCGGCCTTCGCTGAAAAACAAAGAAAGCTCTGCTTCTATTCCTGCTATTACATCCGTTCCGCACATCATCACGTTCTTGCTCTCTTTCAATTCTTCACGTTTTTGTTTCCTTCTTCTTTTACATACTGCTGTCGTGAGCTCTTTCCGTCAGACTTCCGGAAATTTTGCAGCCTGTAT